>NC_079202.1:8319338-8681838 GCF_026745355.1 Beta vulgaris subsp. vulgaris | reverse complement strand
ACTATTGACCTCAGGCATATTGAAACATATAAGAGAAGTTGAACTATATCTTTCCTGTGCAACTCCAAATTTTGAAAAACTATTGTTGTCCCAAAGCATGTAGCCATTATAACCTTATAACAAACATCTTAAATTCTAATTTACTCTCCCTTTTCAATTATCAAGCACCGGCAATCAAATACCTGGGAACTTGCTCGTTTCCCACAGCCCAACCGCAGCATCGCCGGTGATGAAAGCTTATCCGGCGGTCACGCCAATGTTTGCACTAGTGACTAGTGCAGGCCATCCGACCACTTTTCCCTCACTAGTGCACGCCTTGGCGGTGACCACTGGATGGTCTTCTTATCTTTGAGGAGTAGCAAATTCACGTTACTTCTATGAACTACATTTCTGGATCATATTCAATATTTTTCTGGTAAGTCCATCATGTTTCGGATCCATTCGATGTTACATGTCCACGAATTTTCACTAGTTATTCACTTCAACTTTTCAGTGAGTTTTAATGTTTTACCAGCTTCATTTTTTCTCCATATTCTAAAAAATAATATCTCCCGCTTCCTCAGGTCATGCTTTTGTCACTTCTCACCTTAACTTATTGTGTCATTGAGCCACTGAGTTATCTCATTTCACATGCTTGTACTTGTACATACACAGTTTCTCACATTCACAAGAGTTGGTAAACATGAGTAACATGGAAGCACAATTTTCATTAGTTATTCACGTCTCACCGTTTTCCCAATTGCTTGCAACTTACCGTTACAACCATCATCCATGGGAAACATGATCATTTAATATAGGAAAAATTAACAATAGAGGCCTGAACTTTGGGTGATAATTTTTAAAAGGTCTGAACTTTGGGTGATAATTTTTAAAAGGTCTGAACTATTGATTAACCTGTGTAGGTCCCAACTTTAGGGGGTCCTAACTATTAGCGGGTCTTAATGACTTAAAACTGACTTAATAGGTCATCACTTGTAAAACTTGGGTCACATCAGAAGGGTTAATTGAGGGAGGGATGTAGGAACTAAGTGAGATTTTAAAAAAAATATTCAGTTTTAAGTCGTCGAGGCCCGCTAAAAGTTAAGACCCCCTAAAGTTGGGACCTACACATGTTAATCAATAGTTCAGACCTTTTAAAAATTATCACCCAAAGTTCAGACCTCTATTGTCAATTTTTTCTTTAATATATACTTCCTCATTTTTAGTAATTGCACCATTTTTCACTTTGAGAAGAGTTGGTAAACATGAGAAACATTACAACTAAACATGGAAGCATAATTTTCACTATTTTTTCACTTCTCACGGTTTTCCCAATTGCTTGCAACTTACCATTACAACAATGATCTTATTTAGTATATACTTCCTCTATTTTTTGTAATTACACCACTTTGTTTTTCACATTTGCCGATACACTTCTTCAAGCATCAACATCTTCAATTGCGTATAAGTAAAAATTATAAATAAAAAAAATGATATTTGAAATCTTTACATTACCCTCATTTGACTATGTTATTTCCTATATAATGATGTGAGATAGCTTAACAAAGTTGGTTGATAATGTCAAAAACTAAATGGTGCAACTAAAGAAACAGAGGAAGTATGTCATTACATTATTGTAGATCAGCCATACTGCATTTAAAATCTTAGGATCAATGTTTGCTTGCATAATTAAAGGAATTGGATTTTAATAACCAACCTTTAAGCGTGCTTCATAAAACATACCCACTTATGAGTTGTTTTTGAAAAATCCTACCTTTTGGTGATATCTTCTCGTAATGCTGTTTGACCTTTATGTGTGTCCGGCATAATAGGCCAATTGTGACACATGTCACGCTATCATTGATCAAGCCATTTTCTTCTTCATCTACCTCTTTTCCTCCATAACCACCCTCACCTAGCCACCACTACCACCACTCCATGCAGCCCTAACCCCACCCTCGGCACCCCCAACCCCCACCCAGTTCCCACCTACACAACAAACCCCCTATAGTCCCTCCCACACCTCGCAGACTCGCAGGCAACCAACCCTCCCCCACCTCAACCTTTGTCGCATTGGGGGTGGGGGTTGACTAGGATGGTGGCCGATGGAAGGGATGGGGGTCACACTAAATATGGAGGTGAAGGGCAAGGAGAGAGAAATGAGTAGGAAAAGGAAAACAATTACCTTAAGTTCAGGTAACAAGTCATCTCATACCATTATGAGAATATACCATCAAAAGGTTTGATTATTCAAAAATAAATCATAAGTGGGATTGTTTTAAGAAGATCGCTTAAAGGTTGAATTATTAAAATCATTTTTTTCTAAATTAAACCACTTTTTACTATGTCAATTATCATAGTTATTCATGTTGCATTAATTATGTGGCTCTCAAGATTTTGTCACCACTCCTATTTGTAACATGCATGGAATATTTGTTTAGGAATTTGAAGAACATACGTGCTAAAGAGCAGTTTTGATATCATCCTAGATGCAAGGCTGTGAAGCTCATTATATATGTTTTGTTGATTACCTCATCTTATGTTGTAAAGGGCCTTCAAGCTTCTTTCAGATACATCTGGTCTCAAAGCTAATAATCATAAATCAGTCTTTTGTTGTACAGCTTTAGAAACTCTCTAGTTTAGTGTCACTCAAGTATCTTAGTGTACCAATCTGCTCCAAGACAATTTCAGATACTCATTGTGATGTTTTGATTGGAAAAATGATGAGTAGAATTAAATTATCGAGTTCGAGGAACTTATCATATTCAAGAGAGAGTTTGGAATACAAGAGGATGCAAGGAAGAAACGAGATATCTTAACTACTTGTAATAGACGGTGAAGAGATTTTAAGACAAAATTGGTGAGTCGATGGATCACAAAAGCGAGGAAGGGGCCTAACAATTAAAGGCAACCGTAGGAGATATATCCTTTTATTACGAAAGAGATGTGCAACCAATTTGTCACAAAGTGTAGCTCTCAATAGTTTAAGGCATGTAATATGTACGACACAATCATATGTAATTATTTTTTCAATTTTTTTTGTGTGAATACTGACTAGGTATTTGTTTTCCTGTCATGCTAAAAGTGAAAGAGGAAAAAGATCTCAGACATCCAACAACATCCTCATTTTTTGGATCATAACTCATATGCGGAGATGATTCCCTTTTAGAAAAGGGAAGGGTATATCCATCCATCCTCTACATCATCATTTGTTGACTCCTAGCCGGAACAAACTTTACCATGGCATCTCGCGAGATCGAAAAAAGAAATAAGCAAGGAAATCTTCTCTTTCCAAATGACTGAACACAAAAGATAAAAGAATCCATTGTAAGCATTCTTCAAAATTTGGGGTATTTTGTTGCCTAAGTACTTGTATTCTACTAATCATATGGATTTTTAAAATTGGACACGGGTGAGTGAAAAAGGAAATAAAAGGAAGGAGAGTTTGTTGCAGGTCGGATGAATGATGCTCTATCACGTGCTCTACAGAGGAAAGACAGTCCTGGGCATTTGTTAATAGTTGGGTGTAGCATTGGGATTACAGATATTTAGGGAGATTTTGATCAGAGTAATACTGCGAAGAATGGTAGGGACATAAATGATCTGGAAATGCAGGAATTCAATGCTATAGTGACCCAAAGAGTTAAAAAAGAGACGATGAAAGAGATTAACTCGAAGTTAGATGCATTAGTTCAAGAAAATTTCATGCCTCTTACGAAATCCTGACACTCTACTTGATCGTAGTAGCTCTCACTCGGGGGAATGATCCATTTGCGAACTTACAGGTATATCATTATTATATATATTTTAAGATCATGATACTATGCTTCTAAAACACTTAATTAAGGACATTGTGTCTTCATTAGATGTTAAAAGTCCAGTTTCATGTCGTTTGGCATTAGCGGGTGGCTCGCGACCGATCATTGTAGCCGAGGGCACCGTTCATCCACCAAATGTAGTCATCATCACATCCTTGGTCATAAAAGTGAGTATTGATAATTTTTTTGGGATTACACAAACGCTCCAGTTCCATTACCTACTCCATTCATCACGAAACTTAGTCAAGCTCATGGTGCATTCATACAATGGCCGAAAGAGTTGGTATTTTTAGTCTCAGATAATTAGGTAACTTATATTTAATATTCTAACTTATATATTAAGAAATCTTGAAATATATACTAAGTAACATTGATTTAAATACCAATTAATCTTGATTTATATATGAATAATCTATATAATATGAATGAAAAGAAGTCGAATTGAATTAGGAACATATGTCTAAGGAAGGTGCGATGAAAAAGAAGAAGAAGAAGAAGAAGAAACAGTTGGTAGTGATCCTCGTACTGATGAGTCTACGCATAGGCACCTAGATTCTTTTATTGACTTGTCATTGGAGGATTTGAATGATCATTGCAAGGATATGCACCGATTATTTTGTAATTAACCCTGATATTAGCCTTTTAGTATACAAGTTATGAAGGGTACAAGTTATATTCGACTATGATAGTGATCAGATGATTATAATCTCGCGACAAGATGTTATTCAACTTCTCACGAGAGCATGGCTTGATGTATCCATTTTGCAATTGTTCATGATGTGAGATTTCTCAAACTCTGAACTAATCAAAATTGATAATTATTTTTATTGTTTCTCCTAAGCATAAGTTATTGGAGTGTATGGAATTGCAAGAATCGTCTAGGGACCATGGAGATGGTAATATTGGTTTCATGTGTCCAAGTATGATTTCAGCGACCATGATACGCAATTGTCCAGATGTTGTTATCAACTACATGGTAAGCTCAATGAAAGCGAATTAATATTTATGTTACATCTTATGTCCGTGTATTCAGAAGTATGTTAGTTAAACTATCTTCACTTCGTTTAATCTTTATGAACTTATTATATGTACATCACATTTTGCTTCATGCCTTAGGGAACAATGGATTCTTCTTGTCATTTGTCTATCTAATAAAGAGGTATATAAATTTGATTCGCTACGGAGAGAGATCTTTAGCTATCAAGATGCTGCTAAGTATGTAAGTTCATAATTTGTAAACATGTTAATTATTTTATACGCATTTTATGATATTTAAATGAACTATAAATGTTCATAGTAATTAGTTGTTACAAAATTTGTATACTTAGTGCATATACAACTATACAAGTTTCAAGCATATTCAGGGATCCAATAGTGGAACTAAATTGTATGTGTGTGTGTGTGTGTGTGTATATATATATATATAATCTGGTGAAGTGAGCTCAACAATCGCAAGGAACTAAATGCGGCTATTTCATGATGAAGTGCATGCTGGACATCATCCGCTTCGACTATGATTCAGATAATTTACAGGATGTATATATATGTTGTATATTCGTTATTTGTAATTAAGTTTATACTTATAGAATTTCTAAGTAATTCAATATATTTCTTGGATTTTCCACCAAGTACCAACCCATACTCCTTAGGTGAGATCATCCAACTCAAAGAACTTTGTGCCCAAGACTTTGTACAGGTCGTCGAAGAAACTTAGTTAGTATATGTGTTTGTAGGTTGAACAATATTTTGTTGATTGAACATTGGTTAGTTGCTTGATTGCAATATTGATTGCTTGATTGAGATGTATTGGATGAGGTTTTGGTTTTTTATGAAAATTTTCCACGATTTCTTGGGTTGTCCAAAATATAAAAGAGACTCTTACTCATAATTATCAATATATGTTCGATTAGTTTTGATGTTTGCTGTTTAGCATATGAAAAAAAATGCTGGTAAAAAAACCAAAGTCTATCATTTACGTTGAACATTGGGCAATAGGCAACGCGGATGAGCTTTATTTGCAACGCACGTTGCATACGAGCGACACACATGTTATGATGTGCATGGCCAGTGAATGGGCTGTGCAAACAGATCCATTGCACAGGGCCCCCAAGTCAATAGGGCCCCTAAATCAGTTTATAATTATGTTGTTGTGATACAATAGCAAAGGTTTATGTTGTAGCACATTGGTACTACCTTATAATGATTCCTTGTCTTTAATTTGTATTTAGTCAAGGGTTCAAATCCTACGATATAGCTTTTGAGCCCCTTTTTTTTTCCTCTTTTATTTATATACAATCAAACTAATAAAAGCAAGTATGCTTTTCTCAAAAAAAAAAAAAAATCAAGTATCATTTTCGTGGAAAATTACCAACCCTAGAAATTTATCTTTTTTTTTTTTACCAATTAACTCTTAATGTTTTTCATTTTTTACATTCAAGTTTTAAATAATGACAAAGGTTTCTCGTTCTTAGGTAGTATTAGTTTATTCTCAACTATGAATTTTGTCGTTTGAAATAACAAATATGACATTATATGCCTCGTATGTATTTTCACATATGTCGTAGTTATATATTCGAAAAATTTTGGGGCCTAAATTTAAAATTAACACTGGGCCCCTGAATTGTTTAAGACGGCCCTGATGGTGTGTGAGGCTTTCTAGGTTGCTGCTGCATGGTGCTGGCGAGGCCATTTACATCGGATGCTGAACAATTAGCGATGCAAATGGCACTTCATCTGCGTCGCATATAGCTCAGCATGCGACGCAGATGACTGATGCATTGTGCTGGCGAGGCGTCATGTGTGTCGTACTTTACAAGACATCCGACTCAAATAGCTGAAAATTTGCGTCATGTCCTAGATGCATATCATCTCTCCTAAATTTGTGTTGAGACCAGTGGCGTCGGACTGATGTCCAACTTGTACTAGTGAATGTTGTAAGATATGTAATTAGAATGAGAACCATAACTATTCCACCTAAGAAATACAGTCTGTGATAAAGGAGTAGTTCCTTAATTTGTAATTGTGTTGTAGGTTACTTTTGCCTACTGTTTGAGCCTTGTAGCTTTGTTTTGAGGTAATTTGTTCTCCTATGGCAATGTTTCATCTATGGTGCATTGTCTTTAGGTTCTTCAGGTTGTAATTTGTTTTGTGTGTAATATAAGTACCTCTTACATAGGTAAAAGAAAAAATTGTTAATCCAATACCATAACTACATATTAAACTAAAAACATAACTATAAATATGAAACAATAATTGTTTCTCAAGATTTTAAACACAATCTTAATTTAAATTTGATTGATTCACCACTGTCAATAAGCTTTTTTGGCAGTCCAATTCAACCACTAAAGCTTATGGTTTTTGGTAATAGTAACAACAATAGGCCAATAGTTATGGTATCTAGTTAATAGTTACAATTTTGGATCATAATTATGATTTTGAATTAATAGTTGTGTTTTCTGTTATATGTTAGTATTTTGAGTTGATAGTTATGATTTTTTGGTTATGGTATTTTGGTTGATATTATGGTTGTGGATTTATAAATATGATTTTCTGGTCACTGATCGATCATGTTTTGGGGTTAATACTTATGGTCGGTCAATAATTATGATTTTTGCTTAACTATTTGGTTATAGCACTAAATTAATAGTTAAAGAGTGGTATTTTTTAAGATTTAACTAATAGGGTGTAGCAGTTAACTAATTGATCTGATATTATTAAGCCTTAATGTAAGATCTATACTAATATATTAAAAGGCGTGCCTAAAGAAGGAACGGTGCCACGTGGCGCTCTCCCTATGGGGGTTTACTCCATGTAATTCACAATAATAAAAAAATTAGAAATTGCATAGTATAGGATTTGATCCCAAGACCTCAAGAACATATACTAAATTCTTAACCACTAGACCAAATAACATTTAGTGTTATCATTTTAAAGTATAATATTAATGAATGAAAATTTTCCTTACCCGGAGCATAGCACAGGCCTAATAACTAGTTGTCTTATCAAAAACTAGTTGTATTGATTATAATTTCACTACTTTTCAAGGACCACTATCAATTATTTGATGAATATGTAGGGGTGCTTCTTTGTCAGTTTTAGTCCTTTATTTGTTGTTTTTCCGATTTCTTTAATGGATTAGAACCAACAGTATCACTATATGCTATATTATGCACTTATACAAATTTATTAAATGGAAAAGTTCTAGGACTCCAAAACATAATCAAGTTGTAATACAACCCTTTTTTACCATTGATTAAGAATCCACTTTTATTCCTAATACTACTCTCTTATATTGGTTTCAAAAATAGTTAATACTTTTATTTTTTGCAAGTATTTACTTTTTGTCACTATTTCCATTCATTCTCCCTTGAGAGAAGGGTGCCCTAACTTCTCCTTTTGTACCAAAAAAAAAAAAAAACTATTTCCATTCGCCACTTTAATCATCATTTGCATTTGATTGATCTCAACATATATTTGAAATATTAACTTTTTATAAATAAAATACATATCTATACAAACATATTAAAAGACATGCGTGATAATGTATACACGCCACATGACACTCCTGTTACTCCACTAGTTTGTCCAATGTGTACACAAGTCATGTCAATTAAGAAAAGTAAAATTAGCTTGCAACAAGATTTGAACTCATAACCTTTTGCTATTATACATGATACAATTACCATCTCAACCAAATGTTAATCATCCTTTAAGTGTTCACATTATTATATTTGTACATTTTAAATGTTGAGTTTTTCTTAATATATTGTAATAAGAATTGAAAAAATACATATCAAATTCGGAAAACAATACCAACTCGGGACAACGCGGGTCCAAATACTAGTTAAATACATTAAAACTTGAATATTTATATTACCATTATAAACGTGAAAAGTTAAGTGTGATCATTTTTATAAATAAAGGACGTACTAAATTATTTCCTATTTTCTTTCTTATAAAGAACCAACCCAATCAAGAAGCGACATGCACGACTTCCCTCCTTAGTCCTTACTGCCCGATATTTCGTTTTTAAACCTGTGGGCATTTTTACAATTTTGAACTACAAATAAAATTGATCCCAGTGAGGCCTCTATTTTATGTTATGGAATCAATAATTGTCTCATTCTACCAAATAATAATAATAATAATAATAATAATAATAATAATAATAAGTGAAAGTATTGGGTCAGACCGTCTGACGTATTGTTTTCTGTCAGACGGGCTGAGCCCAATACATTTTCTCTCTGCTTCTCTTTGAGGTCATCACAATGGAAGCTTGTCTGTTATTAGATCAACCTCTAAACTTCATAAGAACGTTGCCAATTCCAAATTTGCTAACCCTCAAATACATCAAGACAAAGCAGACACATGGAATAACTATTCCCCAAATGCTTTTTCTTCTTCACAGAAGTTGTCTGCAACTCAAGCAATTACATAATTTCAGAAGAAAATAACTATCAATGACTCCTCAATCAATGAGTCGAAACTAAATCACGAAAAGGAGCAACAAATTAGCGCAAAATTCAAAAAAAAAATCATAGAAAAACCTGAATGCCGAGAAAATCGAGAAGATGATCGGAACCGTAGTGAGTGCCAGGCGCAATCATATTTCACCAACAATAATAACGCGTCCTTCAAGTGGAGATGGTGATAATTCTGGTGACACCATGAAGAAGAAGGAGAAAGTGAGAGAAAGTAGAGGTTAGTGTTTTGTTTTCTTTTCAGTTGGACTTTGTTTTCTTTCAGTTGGACTTGCTTTTCTTTCAGTTAGACTTTCTTTTCTTTCAGTTGGACTTTGTTTTCTTTCAGTTGGACTTTGTTTTCTATCAGTTGGACTTTCTTTTCTTTCAGTTGGACTTTCTTTTCTTTCAGTTAGACTTTCTTTTCTTTCAGTTGGACCAACTGAAAGAAATAATGGGCTAACTGAAAGAAATAATGGACTAACTGAAACAAAATGAAGACTACCTGAAGAAAAATGTAGACTACCTGAAAAAGAATAAAGACCAACTGAAACCCAAGTAAGTCTAACTGAAGCACAAAAACTCACTGAAAAACAAAGAAGACTAACTGAAAACAAAATGAAGACTACCTGAAAAAAAATTGGAACCACCTGAAAAAAATGAAGACTACCTAAAAAAAATTGGAACCACCTGAAAGTCGTCCGACCAAGATTATGGTCGGACGAGTCCGACACAATACGTTCTCAATAATAATAATAATAATAATAATAATAATAATAATAATAATAATAATAATAATAATAATTGTCTACTACAATCTTGTACTTGCCAACCATGCCACAACCAAATACCACGTTTGTACATGTTGTAGATAAGTTGACTTTGTATGAGAGAATCAAAACAAGTATTCAAATTCGATGTTGTAACATTAAATATACATATTATAAAAGTAAATTATGTTTGATATACTTCTTTCGTTATCTTCAAATTGCGACATTTTAGCTTTTTATAATATTTCTAAACCTCCCTCTCACCATATATATCTTCTTTTTTTTTTTTTTTGACATCAAGGAAATTTGCATTAATGAAAAACGGGAGTACAACCTAATGGTAATACAACCAAACTAAACAGAAACAAGAAACAACTGAAACTATGAAAAACACAAGAACTCGTACAAACAATTTAACGTAAACACTAACTAGTAAAAATCCAGTCCGAATAACGAGTGTCCTGAGCGATGGGGAGGAAAGTTGGATGTGAGAGACAAACTGTTGAAGTACACAACTACGATCTTCATAGAGAGATTGCCGTACAACTGCTAGTAGATCCTGTCCACTAGGCACGAAATCCCAAGGTCCTGGATGATCCTCCTGGGATTCTTCTGATTCAATTAACAAAGAAGTCACTTTCGATAGTGACTTCTGACCCTGCTGCGAGGGTATGCGAAGTTCAGTCACACTAGACTGAAACTCGAAAGAGGTGGAGGTCTTGACGTGCCCCAAAACAAGTTGGGGGGCCTCCCACAAGATGCGTTTTTTAGGTGTGATGACACATGAAGTCATCACGAGAATTTGGGGCGAGTTAGAATGATAAACTACACCCCACTTACGGATCCTCGGATCCGAAGTGACAATCCCAAATCCAGAAGACCGACAAACAACAGAGTTGCAACAAACGAACATGAAAATAATGAAAACAAAACCTACCACCTGACACATAGAACTACGCCTGCAATCAACACCGGCAAGAACCTGCACCAAACGCTTCCTTGGCACACTAAATACACTGACGCCAACTAACACTAGTGGGGGACGGGGAGGGGACATTCGACGACACCTACACCTAACCAGGGGAACGGGGAAGGGGAAACTTAGACTAAACCACCTTAAGAGGGGGGGATCGGGGAGGGGAGACTCTTGACGAAGGAAGCTGGGGGTTAAGCACCACACAAACGAGCCAAACAGGGGGTGGGAGGAAGAACAGACCACGAACAGGGGGATGGGGACGCAGCGAACATGGGAGGGGGTGAAATCGCACATACTCGGGGGAAACCTACGGACTGGAGGACGACCGACGAAAAGAAGCCGTCGTACTGAAAACGACTAGACGGCGACGAAACAAAATAACGACCGAACGCCGCTACCACACACCGGACTGAAAAGTTGAGAAAAGAAAACGCCTAGACGAAGCAGAGGCCTAAGCGACGACGGTGGAACAAAAACGGCGGCCCACAACAAACCGGAAACCGGAAGTCGCCGCGGGAAGTCGACGACGAAAAAGAAGGAATCAGGAAAAAAGACGGAAAAAGGTAAAGAAAAACGAAGAAAGAAACACAAGTGAACTCGCCGGAGACCCGCCGGAAACCTGCGCGGCGCCGGATCTCCAGCGAGCTCTAGGGTTAGGGTGGTTGTGTGTGAGTTTTTGTAGAGAGAAGGCAGAGAAAAGTTTTGTAGAGAGAGAAACTTTTTTTTGGTTGCTCCACCATATATATCTTCAACAATAATATATAAGACATATATTATTAAGTAAAATGTCATTAGTTTTGTCCTAATTTATATATTTTCAAAATATTAACATTTGAATTCTTTTTAATAATAATTTAAGATATTAATGATCACATTTTTGCGTTAGCAAGCTACAAGTTATATAATTGTAATTTCAGAGTGAAGTACCAGAATTT
Source organism: Beta vulgaris subsp. vulgaris (assembly GCF_026745355.1). Taxonomy (NCBI): domain Eukaryota; kingdom Viridiplantae; phylum Streptophyta; class Magnoliopsida; order Caryophyllales; family Amaranthaceae; genus Beta; species Beta vulgaris. The sequence goes on along the minus strand of NC_079202.1, from coordinate 8,669,901 downwards.
TGGCCAAGTTCTTCGTTCGTTCTAATATATATAATTTTAAAATCGTATAATTAACAAGCTTTTTGTAATAACCACAATACCATTTTGAGGTGGTTGGTTTGGACAAACAAGTACTTCCGTCATTCTCAAATAAGTGAAACACTTTTATCAAGTAACTCTCATATAAGAGAATCGTTTCACTTATTTCAAAATAAAATAAGCATAAGTTATGGGTTCAAATTAAAGTGTATGAATTAATTGCTATAAGATATTTGGAAAAAAAAAACTTTATACGTCTTTTTACTCACAACAATAATATGACTAGGAATGGCAACGGGTCGGACTTGGACCGGATTATGCATAATCCGACTCCGACCCTACTGAAAGTCGGATTTTAAATCTGAGTCCGACTCCGACATCCGACTTTGAAAATCCGAATCCAACCCGACTTAAAATACGAACACTCGACTCCGAGATCCGACCCGACTAAAAGTCCGGACATCCGACTTAAAATCCGAACATTCGACTCCGAACCTGATCCGACTTATTTTTCTTCCAATTTTTTATAATAGAATAGTCTTCTATAATACAATAATTTAATCACTACAATTTATTCTAATCATCATATGGAAATCTTATATAGTACAAATAATCTAATTATTACTATTATTTGTAACAATCATTTTTCTATGGAAAAATCCTATATAATACAATTGGCTGAAAGCCGAAGTCAGATTATACATAAATAATACATTACATAAATAAGAAAAAAGAATTGATTGACTCAAAGTCGGAGTCGGATTCGGATGTCCGATTATTTTATGAGATCCGACTCCGACCCTCCTCCGACTCGGAGTCGGATTTTGTAAACGGAGTCGGAGTCGAATTACTTTTTTGTCGGAGTCAACTCGGATTTTTTCCTTCGGATCGGAGCGGAATAGGGTCGGATTCGGATTGGATTGTCATCCCTAAATATGACCTTTGAAGGTCATCAACTGAGGCCTAGGCCCATTAAAAATCTAGCCAACAAATCAAAGTAATGGTTAGATCATAGATAAGTCAACAATCAACATAAACCAACAAGATCCGTCAAAAAAAAAAAAAAGAGAACCAACAAGATCAGCACAAACTTCAATCCTTGGCACCAAAATACAACGCAAAGGAGTTAAAGAAAGAACATCGGGAAGTCTAATTCCCATGCGATATCTATAGATAGAAGGCTGATTGGATGATAATCCGAAGAACACGGCTGCATAGAACGGTTATAAGTGTATTGTTCACTAACTACACTTTGCGATGATATCCAATGCCTGATTCTGAGTACTTGTTCTCTTTTTAAAGTTTGTGTGTACAATCTGAGTTTAGTTATTTTACTTGGTACCCTTTTCCAAAAATAATAAGTACTGTCTATTCAATTTGTTGGTAACCTAACTATTATTATTTTGGTGTTAATTATCATTATTAGTAAAGAGAATTTTATAGTTTACCAGAATGTACAATGATAGCACCAAGCAATACAGAAAAAAGCAACAAACTTGTTCTAAGACTACAACTACTTGTGTACTTTTTTTTTTTTTGTTATGGTCATTATTATGATATTTTTATTATTATTCTAATAAAAATTGTAATTATTATTTTTTTTATTGTTAGGAAAATTTGGCAAAAAAACAAACCTTTTAAAGCATTATTTGCAAAAAGAAACCACAAACTTGATTTTCTTGCAAGAAGAAACCTATTCGTATTTTCCGGTCTGGTTTTTCTCAATTCCGGCGTTGACCCTTCTATATTTCTTTAACCATCTATTTCCATCAATTGCAACATCACCCCTATGAATCTCAAAAACCATACAGAAAAATGAGAATAGGTTTCATCTTGCAAGAACATTTAAGTTTGTGGTTTTTTTTCCGCAAAAAATGCTTTAAAAAGCTTTTTCTTACAAAATTGAACGTTTAAAAGTTTTTTTCGCAACTTTTCCTTATGGTTATTGTTATTATTGTATGGATTCTGTCCAAGTAACGTGCTACTCCAACTAGGAATGTCAATGGGTAGGATCTGGACAGGATCCTCTAGGATCCAGATTTGGACCCGTTTTTCAGGCATGGATCCAGAGTTGACCCAAATCCGCTGGCTAATAAAATTGCGCATCTAGATCCATATCCAGTGGATCCTACGGATCCTAAAAGATTCCTAACCTATTTTCTTCAAATGAACCTAATATTCACAATAATTAATGATTTTAAAGAACAAAATGACACTATTTAGCATTTCGTTTGTCGATGTTGAAGTAAATAATCAATGAACCTTAATATAACAAATTCAAGCATGAAAAAATATTTAGAGTTTAACATTAAGTTTTACCCTTATAGTTATATATTTTAAATTAATTTTTTAAAAACGGATAAATGGATCCGGATCTCGGTAATAATTTAGGACCCGATCCAAATTCGTTTTTAAAAACTAGGATCCAGATCCTACCCTGATCCATCGGGTCCAAAATTTAAGGATCCAGATCCACTAAAAACGGATCCAGATTCACATATCCATGTAGGATCCATTACACACTAACATCCATAAGTCCAACAAATTGCCATGAGTGATCTACCAATACATTAGGCATAGGTCCAGGAAATGAAACATTTACGATACAATATTATTGGATATACCGGTCCTATCCATGCATGTTGTCGATGCTCTCCACACAGGCTATGCCAATAGCGCTTGAGCCTAATCTATTTACACTACACATGGACTATGGGGTTGAGATAAGTATCAATTAATGGATCGATAAATATTGATTGAGTTGATGGGAGATCATGAATACTTAACTTCATGACACCTTTCATTCGGGAGATCATGGAGATCCCACATCCATGGAAAAGTTAAAGTACCCTCGATTGAACAGTACTCGGGCAACAACGACCCCGAGGGTCACATGGCAGCTTATAAAGCCCAGATGAGCGTGCAAACTGGGTGCGAGGCCACTTGGTGTCGTTACTTCCCGACAACCCTCAAAGGGTTAGCCTCAGTTGGTTCTCGGGCCTCTCTCCCGGCGTCATCACCAACTTCTTGGTACTAGAAGCACTATTCCACCAGCACTTCATCACCGGACACCGGCATAACAAAACAAGCATCCACTTAATGTTGATCAAGCAGCAGGAGCACGACAGCCTAGCTGATTACATCAAAAGGTTCAATGAAGAGTCATTAAAAATTTCTGACCTACAAGATGGGGTGGCCTTCACCGCATTAATGTCGGAGCTCTGGCCAGGCAAGTTCTGATAGTCCTTGGCAGAGAACGAAGTAACCACTTTCACGGAGGCCATGAGTCGGGCTCAGAAATTCATCTAGGCCTCGGAAATTTGCAAGCCCGTCACAGACAAGATAAAGAAAAGAAAGGGATAGACCCCTTACCAGGAATCCAACAAGAACGCGTAAGTCAGCCAACAATTACTCCCGAGATTTACTGATAACGGGAATGACCCACGTTTCAACATAAACATGTGTGAGATCTACCTTGATCTCAAACACAAGTCGGTATTACCCATTCCTCCTCCCAGAAGAACTTCCAAAGAAAGGAGGGATCAAAGAGTGTGGTGTGAGTACCACCGGGAATGAGGCCATACTATAAAGGATTGTAGGGAGCTGAAGAAGGCTCTAGACCACTTGGCTGATCAGGGAATTTTGAACAGATATATCAAACACTTACGGGAAGAGATAGGAAAGGAGAAAGAAACAAGAAATGATAGTGATAATATCGATGGTTATGTCGGGGTAATAGCAAGAGGTCATGCCTCAGGGGGGTCAACTTGTCGAGCCTGCAAGGCTCACCTCCAATCAATAAAGCAACACGTTCTGGAAATCGAACTAGTAAAGGTGGGATGTCCCCTCATGATATTTCGGGAGCCTGACCGGCATGTTCACACCCCCCATGATGACCATCTCGTGATAGAGGTGAAAATCGCCAACTCTCGGGTTAAGAGGATCCTTGTCGACAGCGGTTCATCAGCAGACATCATCACCGTAGATTGCCTGCGCAAATTGAAGTATACCGAGAAGGATGTGATCCCGACTAGATAACCACTAATAGGCTTCGGGGGAGGATCTGTCTTCCCTCTCAGATTTGTGAAATTGGTTGTAAGACTCGGGAGAGAGGAAAAGGAAGGAGCCTACCAGTCGACTTTATGGTAGTTAACACCCCGCTACCTTACAATGCCCATCAAGGGATGAACAAGATCAAGGCAGCAATCTTGGTATACCAATTACTCTTATAATACGAAACAGATGAGGGACAAGTCGGGAAGATCTACGAAGATCAGCAGATAGCTCGGGAGTGTTATACGAACAATTTCAAAACTAGTCTGCCAAAAGAGCGTGCGAAGAAGATAAAAAGGGAAGACCCAGTAGACACCCCTACTGGCCTCGGGGTCTATATTTCTAAAAATCCAAAATCATATGAACGACCCCAACCGGTAAAGGAGGATGAAGAAGTGGTAATAGATCAGGAAGTCGGGCATGTACCGAGGATTGGTACAAACCTCATCCTCGAGATCAGAGATGAACTCATCCATACCTTCCGGGATTTTAAAGATGTCTTTGCTTATTTAGCTTCTAACATGCAAGGGTTGGACCCCAACTTCGCATATAACGAGTTGAACACCAAAGAAGGATTCCACCCCATCAAAGAGAAACTTAGGCACCAAGAGCCCGAGAGGAATGCAGCGGCAGCTGCAAAAGTCAAGAAGTTGCTGGAGGCAGGAATCATTGAAGAATGTCACTACACCGAGTGGTTGGCCAATGTGGTGCTGATAAAGAAAGCCGGTGGAGCTTGGCGCATGTGTGTCGACTTCATGGATCTGAACAAAGCGTGTCCCAAGGAGACCCACCCCCTGCCAAATTAATAGACTAGTAGATTCAACTGCTGGTCACAAGTTGCTCAGCTTTATGGACGCCAACGCGGGATACCACTAGATCCTGATGGCGTAAAAGGACCGGATACATACCACATTCATTACAGCTCAAGGAGTATAATAAAACACGCAGAACCTACTTAGTAACGAACAATCAACAAGGTCTTTGTGGAGCAACTCGGTCGGAATATTGAGGTGTATGTGGACGACACAATCGTCAAAAGTAAATGAACGACGGATCATGTAGATGACCTCCAAGAAACACTGAACACCCTCATACACCATGGTATGAAATTGAACCCTCAGAAGTGTTTGTTCGGGGTAAAAGGGGAGAAGTGCCTCAAATTCCTTGTGGACGAGAGTGGCATTGAGGCAAACCCTGACAAAATCAGCGCTATACTGAATATGTCTTCACCGAGAAATGTTAGAGAAGTGTAGAGGTTAACGGGGTGCCTGGCAGCGTTGGGCCGCTTCCTATCCCGGTTAGCAGATAAGAGCCTACTTTGCTTCGAAGCATTAAAAAGAAAAGAGTTCGACTGGGATAGCGAGGTGGAACAAGCTTTCTAACAACTGAAGCAGCATTTGGCAACTTTATCCAAGATCAAATCCCCTTTGCTGGGGGATACACTCTATGTTTATCTCTCGGTATCAGAACATGCCCTCAGTGCATTGTTGATAGCGGAAAGAGAAGGAACCCAACACCCCGTTTATTTTACGAGCTACGCCTACAAAGGAGCCAAAGCAAGATACAGTCAAATCGAAAAGATAGTCTTTGCATTAATAATGGCTAGTCGGAAGTTGAAGCCATATTTCCATACACACCCTATCAAGGTCCTAACAACCCATTAGAAAAATGACCGAAAACGGGAATCACTCGACTAGGTTGATCAAGTGGGCAGACCAGTTGGCACACTTCGGGCTGGAATATGAGCCACAAAGAGCAACCAAGGCTGAGGCCTTAGCAGATTTCATTAGCAAGTATAGTTCCCGAGCTCCTAACGTTGATGTAAAGGAGTCCTAGGAGCTACAAGTGGATGGTTTAGTCATCAAGTCGGGCAGCGGGGCCGGCTTAGTCATTATACCATCAGTCGAGGACAAGATGGAATACGCTGTGAAGTTTGATTTCCTAGCCTCAAATAACGAGGCTGAATATGAAGCTTTAATTTTGGGTCTACAAATCTGCATCAACCCGGGAGGCCAAGACATATTGGCCAAGTTTGATTCACAGCTGATTGTAGGGCAAGTCTCGGGGGAGTATGAGGCAAAAAAAGATAAAATGAGGATACCTCAACAAACCCCGAGAGCTAACTAAGAACTTGGCCTCGTTCAATATTCAGCATTTTCCCCGATCAAAAAACCAGTAGGCCGACGCCTTGAGCCGCATGGCCAGTTCAGGAGAAGGGTTGACCCCTCGAAATATCATTTGGGAAGTCTTAAATCAACCAAGCATCAATTCTTTACAAGTGCACACTATTAACCGAACCGACACCTGGATGGAGGACCTCATCGGGTATCTTAGGGACGGGTTGTTACCCCCAGTTGAAAAAGAAGCTGACAGCCTCAAGAGAAAGGCGGAGTGGTTTATCTGGCATGAAGGCCACTTATACAAGAAGTCCTATACACACCCACTGCGGGAAATTACATCCTGCGGGAAATACATAAGGGAAATTACATCCTGCGGGAAATACATAAGGGAGCCTGCAATAGTCACCAGGGCGCTAGAAATATAGCGGAGAAGGCTTTAAGAGCCGGGTATTATTGGCCCTCCTTGAAGCACGATGCGACTGAATTTGTATAGAAATGTCCTAACAGCCAACTTCATGGGGACATCCCTCGAGCTCCTACCAATCCATTAACCACCATCGAGGCCGTCTTACCTCTCGACAGGTGGGGGATGGATCTGATAGGCCCCTTTCCGGCAGCCTCGGGGCAAAGGAGGTTCCTTCTAGTGGCCATCGACTATTTCACCAAATGGGTCGAGTCAGAGCTATTGGCGTCCATAACAGATAAACAAGTACAAAGCTTCATCTGGAAAAATATCATTACCCGTTTCAAGATCCCAAAAACTCTCATCTCCAACAATGGGAGGCAATTCAACAGCGAACCCACTCGAGAATACTGCTCCAAGTTCGACATTCTGCGGTTTCCCGACTGTAGACGAAGGGCCAGGCAGAGGCTACAAATAAGATAGTGCTCAATTGGATAAATAAGTCATTATAGGGAGCCAAGGGAACATGGATTGACGACCTCCCGGGAGTATTGTGGTCGCCATGAACCACAGTGAAAGATGCAACGGGCCATTCCCCCTTCAGTCTGGTTTACGGGAGTGAAGCCGTCCTCTCAATCGAAGTTGGGATACCTTCTCCAAGGATGACATTCTATGATCACGGGCAGAACGAAGAGGGAAAAAAGTCATGCTTGACTTGCTCCCCGAAACCCGAGGCAACTCCTTACTCAAATCCATTCGCAACAAACTGCATGTAGGCAAACAGTTTAACCTTAGGGTCAAAGTTTGACCCCTCCATGTTGGGGACTGGGTGGTAAGTAAAGTCGAGGTCACGAGACTGACACATTTAAAAGGCAAGCTTGGGCTGAATAGGATGGATCCTACAAAGTCACAGAAGAAGTCAAGCCCGGGACATACCGACTCGAGTCCACGGAAGGGACCCCCTGGCCCGACCTTGGAATGCAGAAAACCTGAAAAAGTACTATGTTTGACTCTATGTTTACTATTCCTAAGCCTTACAATGTCAACAGGCCACACATGAGCCTGTAGTCTAGTTTGTTAGCAACAACTTGGGATCATTAATCATATACCCTATTAGAGTTGGCGGGTACTTTTGTAAGCTAGGCCACACTTAAGCCTATAGTTTATCCTGTTAGCAACAACTCGGGGCAGTAAATTGTGACCCATAAAGTTGTTGGCATGTTACCTAGAAGTTGAATGAAAAGCGGCATTGTCACGAAGTAGGAATTCAATTACAGCAGTTAGTAGTTGTATCTAACAGAATAAAAAGAAGACAAACTTTAAAGTAAAACCAAGGAAATGAACACACACTCGGAAAATCACAAGAAAGTTGCTTTAATTAACAAGTGATAAAAAGTACAACCTAGAGAAACCCGAGAACATGCTCTCGGGAATCAGATAGCAAAAGGAGATCCAAGAACAAGCTGTTGGAATCCCAAACAAAAATACACAAGGCTTTGGACATCAACAGCCTTCTTAGAGGAACTGTCAACACTGACATCGTCGTTATATGAGACCTCCACTGAACCATAACCCTCAGCATCTTCCCCCTCACCAAGAGTCTCCTCCGTTGGAGCAGTAGGATCACGCTGGGCAACCTCCGTCTGGGCCACAGAAACGGACTCGAGAGCCGCACCCTGTACACCCGAGGCACCCGGGGTACGTGACGCTTCCCCCTTCCCTTTTGCCTTGGCCTCCTGCTCCAAGGCGATGCGACGATCAAACTCGGCTTCAACCACCCCCCCCCCCCCCAAATCCAACGAGGCGTTGGTCTCAGTAAGGATTGCCTGGAGATGCTACTTAGTCTCCTGAGACTCAAGGTGGTAAGAAGAAGAAGCCATCTTGCCCAAGTAATTCAACCCCTTACGGGTGGTCTTCCACTAATCTAGCCACTCTCCTTGGGCCTATCGAAGTTGAGCCTCTACCTTCTTCAGCTTATGACGTGAAGACTTGTACTTCTTCACCGCCTCGTTCAACTTGGTCTGTAGCTCCCCAATAGTCTTCTGGGATGCATTGTGCTCAATCAAGGCATTATGCAGAGACTTCTGGATCCTTTTGTTGCGGTCTTTTAGGGCGGAATGCTCATCCACAGCTTCACTCGCCTTTTGGAAGGTCTCCTTTTGGGAGTCTAGCTCGGTCTTCAACTTTTTGACCTCTTCCTCAGTCGAGGACACCTTGGCTTTTAGATTCGTGACTTCAGTCTTCAATGGAGCTATCTCGTCCTCAACTGGACCCGGCGAAGTATAACGGATGTCATTTGGATGGAAGTCTGCAGAGCAAAATGTTAGCAATTTAGTTACCAAAAATAATATGGCCAAGGCCGGGAATACACTAGTAGAAAAAAGCTCAAATGCTCCGGTTAAAAACCCCTCAAATGCTCCGTATTTGACCCGTAGCAGACGCCATACGAGCATTTGAGCATTTCACAAATGCTCCGGTTGTCAATCGGAGCATTTGTTTCCTCAAATGCTCCGGTTGTGTTAAAAACCGGAGCATTTGAGCTTTTTTACATGAGTAAAATACCACAAATGCTCCGGTTGTTTAGGAAAACCGGAGCATTTGTTGAACAAATGCTCCGGTTTTCTGAAACAACCGGAGCATTTGTGTATTTATATAGTAAAAAGAAACTTTCAGCTACTGCTAGCATGCGTGCAGCTAGCGTATGATACTATTGCACTAGTGCAGCAAACTAGCAGTACACAACAGGTTCATTTCACGAGCAACAGTCACCAATCTAACATACACTCTTTGTGCCCTTCCCTTCAACCACCACACACCTCGTGTTCCTCTCATTTACATAATGTACAAAAAACGCACACACAATTCATACAACCAACACATTCAAATTATTATCATCAAAATGAAATAAGTGTACATTAGTTACAAAATAAGTGTAAATTCGAGTTAAAAAATATAATCAACTTGCTAAAACTTTTGGCTACATTGTCATTGTCATATATTAATTTCATGTGCCTTCAATTTCAAGGATATCAATAAGCATTGCTAACTTTTTTTTACAACAGTAAAAATAGTGCTTTATAAATTATTGAGCGCGGCATCTGAACCATGTACCAAAAAGCATAATCCAAAAGCACAACACATATATGCTAATATATTGAGTCGAATACCACCAATGTCACAGAAGGTAAAATCTAAGATATACTGTACATATAGAAGATTTTCGACAGAAGCAGTTCCAATGGTATCAACTTTGCACACCTGATTTTCTACCACATGTAAGCAGTCATTTATTGTTGAACTACCCTTAGGAGGAGGTTCCTGATTTTCTGCCACAAGTAAGCAGTCATTTGTTGCTGAACTACCCTTAGGAGCAGGTTCTTGTTTTTCTGCCACAGGTAAGCAGCAACATCAAACATCAGTAATGGTATGTCAAAACACTCAAATTTATCCACTATCGTTATGGGTAGAAACTGCTTAAACAATCTATTAAAGGAGTTATTTCCATCAACTACACCATTGGAAGTGTTCTATCAGCTTTTCATAGTAATCCCAAAAGAAGTTCAATTTTATATATTATTCTTAGCATTTGATGTTAGTTACAAGGATATCAATTGCAGGGAGAACACCCTACAGATGGCATAAACTTTTAACTACATTCCTCGAAATCAAAAGAAAGAGCAAACTTACATATCAACAAAGAAAATATATCAAGAAGCACTATAACCAATAAGCTCACAGTGCTATGTCCAATTAGGGAAAGTTTATCACTACCTTCTTTTTTTTTCATTGGTACATTACCAAGGAGAAACTGGAAGTACACTTATGGTATTATAGTTGTCGTCCCAATACAGGGTACATAACGTTCATAAGAGTCCAATGTCGAGATATTGGATATTTTACAGTTCTAGGTAAACAAAATCCAATCATAGAATGTCAATGTGTATAGTACAAGCAAAAAACAGAAGCCAATATGTAATATTAACCTACCCCCTTCCTGTTTATATTACATGTACTTCTTAATGGTCTTACTAGATTTCTCTTGAGTTCCTACTCATTCATGCCCATTCCCACTATCCTTTTTTGCTTGTACCCTTTTGGAAAATGACTAACCTAGAGAAATATTTTAATGCATAAAAATACATTTGTGTAAATTAATCCTTACATAAAGCAACAAGATAACCTAAACAAGGAAACTATAATGGAGATGAAGTTGTAAACGCATATATACATTTTCTTTAATCAATAGAGTTATATTAAAGTTTAAGGTCCCACAAATGAACATATACGCTTTCTTTAATTAATCAATATAGAAAACAAAGCATAGCTAACATGAGTCATAGAAAACTATACATCTCTTATCTTTCTATATGTCGGTATATATGATGCACCATTAAACTATTTCCGCTAGAGGAACTATTTACTTATGGTTTGTAGGGGCTATCTCATATATGAGGGAAGGGGTAGAATAACAAAGAAGGCATGCAAACTCATCACATTCTTTTTTAAAGTTTAATTAATCCATTTCGTCATGGAATAAAAATTTAAATAAAAGGCTGTAGACAAATAGTCTACAAATGCTTTCTTCATATAGACCATCACTGTAGAGACATATTGCAGATATTTTTTGAGAAAAGATAAGTAATTCTCCCTCCATTTCATTAGATAATGCATTTATAATTTTGGTGCATAAATTAGTATTCCTCAAAACCAGGAAAAAGAAGGTCAAATGGTCAATCGAGTGAAGCATCCTTCTTAAACATAGCCATTTGATGGTATATCAGGGAAAAAAGGAGGGTAAATTTGGTAATTGGCATCAATAACTCAATGTTTCAATTGTTTTTCGATGACATTTTAATCTATACTGTGAGATTATAGGCTATCATATATTATGAAACCAGGGAGTATTGATCATTTTTTTTTCCTAGAGGGGAGCGGGTATCATCATTGGTTCACATAAAAAAAAAAGTGAATTGTTGCCCTATGTTTTGCTAAATATGTTGAATAATTTACATCTTTATCCATAACAATGTTGTTAGCGCAGCACTTACAAGCTCATTACAACCTGTAAGTTTAATGTTAATAAGATTGCAGCAACATACTGTAATGTCAGCAAAAAGTTGTAAAGAATCAATGAGCTAAAATCTTCTGAAACTATTACAGTCTGCACCTCTAGATTGAATAAAATGTTGGGTTACCTATAAAATATCATTGATTCTAAATGTTGATTCTAGATGGTGACCCTAAGTTTTGTGAAATTCTAGGTGGTGGGAGAAAAAAGATTGATTCTAGAATGTGACCCTAAGGTTTCTCAATTACATTTACCGTAACATTATGAGTCATCAACTCGTTTAGAGTCTTACACATAGAATTATCTGCCATGGTGAACCTCATAAAAAGGTTTCCATTCATTAAAACAACATACATGCTGATCAAGTTCAAGGAATCTACAATTAACATAGCTTTGTACGAAGTGATTATAGGTATTTAAAAAAAAGTCATGAAAACCCATCTTCTGGTCAACAATGCAAACTCTAATATCAAATGCAGACTCCAACTTTTATCAAGTTACATAATTATAGCCAAGTTTGACAGTATGGACATTACTCTATTACATCAATTCTGGGTTTGTAAGTTTCTCATAAAAAAAAACAAAAAGGCAACCAATAAACTTGGCAAAGCATAAACCTTTATGAATCAACTATAGAATATAGAATATCAAACATTTTAATTCAAATAAGCATGATTTCAATCAATAATCAGAAAAAAAGTAAGAAAAAGAAGCTCACCACACACTGTTGAAAACTACTCTGAAGAGCTTGTAATGCATCCAAATCTTAAGCAGAAAGCCGTGAATTTGGATCTAAAGTAGAAATCAATAAAAATTCACACAATTAGTTTCTATTTTTTAAAATTTATAGTTGAAGAATGTGGAGAGAGAAAAGGGGTGTACCTATGTTGGATATACCAGTGATGTAAATGAGATTGATTGACAACCCAGAAGCCAAAACTAACAGTCACAACCTACTACATGTTTGTGACTTGAACTGCTAAGTGCTACCAGTTAGATCTTCACAAAGACCATGCGTGGAAATGCACTAAAGACAAGTATGCAATAGGTTTAAGGCTACGGCCATTATTGCCGCAAGTCAGCTAGCCTACTACATAACTCTGTTCAGGATACATTGGTATATTTTCAAGCCTTTAAGGGATTTCAGGATTGGGAGAGGTAGAATCCGGAAGCAGATGATGAAGCTGGGGTTGGTTGTGATGGTGATGGACTGGCAGGTGGAGGTAGTTTAGAAAGGGTCTGAAAGAGGTTGGATCCAGTAGAGGTGAGTGACAGTCAGAAAAGTAGTAGGTGCTCAAGTATTAGGATAGGAGATGGCAATGCTGAACTTGAGACCATGGTGATAGCCTAGATTGCCTGGTAGGAGAAACTTGAAAGTAGTGCGTGCTAGAGTGAAACATAAGTGGAAATCAAAATCCTAAAGGATCACAGGGGAATCAAGAATGCAGTTAGGGTAGACTACTTCATCAAAAATAAAGATACGGATCATTTAAAGTAGCAACTACAAATACTCCCTCTATAAAAAAATATCTGTCATCTTAACCAACCTACCGTATTTCTTATATTATCTATCACATTCAAATATTGATGCAATAAAATTGTCATTTTGAAAAATATTACTGCACTGTTCAGTTTGATTTTTTGAAATCAAGCGTGTCGTCAATCTATGTGCATAAACAAAACAAGACAGAAGACAACTAATATGGAGTTATGGGAGTAATATGTTTTTTCTATCAGACATTCTTTTCAGCATACCCGTTGCATATTGTAGTATTTAGAAGTTTATATTCTCAAAAATTATAAGCAGAACAAGTTGATGCTGATTTTCAAATTATGAAGTATGCAAAGCTAAAATACGTTTTGTTGCACTAAATCAATTAAAATTTTTAATATCAACTCACAAAAAATGAGCATATATTTTTCTTATCTCAAAAAGAAATGAACACAGCGACATGGTGTTACTTAGCCTAGGTGAAAACCACCATGTCTTCCCTCACAGCCAGGGTCCAACACCTTAAGCACTTTGAGACAGCACTGATTCAAAAAATTCAGGGGAAAAAATTACAACAGGCCATTTGACATATATGCCACTTGCAAACTTCAAGAAATCTTCAACTAGCAGCTATATTTTCAGAATGTGAACAAAGTCTGCAGTTCAAGTTAAGAGCATTACCCTTATTTTTGCCTCAATGACGCATTTGCACTGCCCACAAACAATTACTTTCAGAAGAGAATGTTCACATATCTCCTTTGTCACCTTACCACAAGCACTGCAGAAGAACTTCTCATATACATTTTCTAGAGATGTGGCAACCTTCATAGCCTCATTACCAATTTCTTGAGCAAAGAGATCTCCCTCGACTACCATGTCATTTGCCTCACGTGAATCTATAAAATTACAATTCGGAGTTTGAGTTTCACTATCACTCTCCAGAATACCAGTTCGACTTCTCTTAGCTTCATGGTCCAGTTCTTCATCTTCACAGGCACGCTTGCAGCCAGAAGAAGGTTCATTTGGCTGACGCTCAGATGAATCACCACTTGGACCATTATTTTCCTCTAGATCATCAGCAGAAAGTCCACAATTACCAAGCTAAATTTCGGACAAAATAAATATAGTCATTTTAAAGATAAAAGTATGCGAGGCTCTTTTGCAATTTCGGACAAATAACGTGTGTTCTTATCTCAAAAAGAAATGAATAAGTAATATGGGAAATTATTTTAATATAAATTACCAAAAAGGCCATTGATTTATGCAAATACTGCACATAGCTTTGCCAATTTTCTATCCTTCAAATACAATAGTGCATATATGGGATGAAGAGTTCAAGAGAAAACTAGACAAAGGACACAGGTAAGAACCATATCATATTGGGGCACCTTTTAAATAGGGAAAATATAACACAGCAAAAGTACTCTTGTTCTATGAAGAAACAAGCTATTCAAAAATATAGACTTAAATCTTTTGTAAAGGCAAATTCACATATTAACTGGCGTAATTCACACAAGCCAATGAAGTTCAACTCATGAGCAATTCTAATAATTTTTTCTTGAATGATACATATTACAGAATGATACAAGTCAACTCATGAGCAATTCTAATGATTTTTTCTTGAAAAAAATAACATTTTTTTATGAAGGTCAACCATAACATCACAACAGAGTAAGTAAAGCTGGAAGTGGTAACTGATAAATGTACCTCCGGCAAATCTTGTCTTGGTAAGTCTGTAAGGTTAACTTCTTTTATGTTTCTCGCAAGCTCCTACAATTCCATTCCAAACAATAAATAAAAATACTTGACATAATTAGAGGCAGCAAGTTGAAGCAGAACAAGAAAGCTAACCCTAAGTCAGTAGAGTGAACAATATTAACCCTAATTAGAGTAAGAACAGACAATTTAGAGTATATACGCAAGCTTATACCCCTAACTTTAAACTAGAAATGCAATCTTAACCCTAACTAGAATAAAATTCGAGAAAAAATTTAACCTAGAAATGTAATCTTAACCCTAAGTCAGTAGAGTGAACAATGAACTTGAAGTAGCACGAGCAGTGAATTGAACCCTAGAACCATAGATTCTAAGGCTACTGCTGCTCCAAATTACGCGAATCTAGCATCGGAGCAGAGCAGCCAGCGAGAGAGCAGCAAGAGATATAGGAGAGAGAGTGAAATTGGGGAAGTTGAGAGATATATGTACCTCGCAATTCATCTTTGTTCGCACCTCGCAATTCTTCTATTCTTCAATTCATTTTCGATCTTTTCGGCATCTTCCATGTCGTTGTCATCGTCATCTTGGTACAGGTTCCACAAATTAAAAACCTCTTTCGATGCCATTTGAGAAATTCTAGTGTTTGTGAGAGAAGCAAAGTTCGAATTGGAAATGGAAAATTAGGGTTTATAGGAGAGAGAGTGAAATTGGGGAAGTTCATTGTTGAGATGGTTTTAACGATTAAGATCGAAGAATAAGGAAATAGGATTTGGGAGGGATGAACGACAAAATGTTTGTTTGAGATTTCCACAGCCCACAGGGTAGATGAGAGAGATCGAGAGTGGAGAGGGTAAGAGAGAGAAAGGGAGAAAGATAGTGTCTGTCGAACAGAGAGAACCAAGAGAAAAATCAAAAGGTGGAGAGGAGGGGAGCGAGTGAAAAAAAAATTGGTTGGAATAACAAATGCTCCGGTCAAACGGAGCATTTGTGAATCTTTTATATTAAAATATTAAAGGAACTAATCAAATGCTCCGTTTGTGAAACAACCAAAGCATTTGATAAGTAGCAAAAGAACTTTTTTCCACTAGTGATAACACATACCACCAGCCATGACTCGTACAGAGTGTTAACCTCCTCCAAGCCGAGCGCTTGAAGGGAATCGTCATCAGCGCTTGTGTAAATCTCACGAACAACATGACGGACCCTGGCCAACCTCTGGGTCTGAGTGATGTTTGTGAAAAGGACATCGGCACCAATCTAATCGACCTTTGTTCTCTTCACCAGAGGTATCTCCACGGCCACTACCTCCAAGGGAGACTCAACGTCCCCCATTTTTCATTTAGACCTGGCAGATATACCGAATAAAGATTTCTCGGATACTTTCCCCTTAGCCTGCTTCTCAGCGCCTGAGCCTTCTCGGTATCCCCTTTCAACCTGCGGGATCGAACAGAAGGCCTTCGGGGTTTCTTGGGATCTGTATCCTGTTGAAACTGAAATGATGCTAAGTCAGGGACCCCTATAAGAAGAAAATTAAACAAGGTTAGAAATAATATTTACCTTTGGAGGAGGCGGGGTCGACATTGTCTCCCCCTCCAGCTCACCCGACAACTTCAAGGCCAACTCGACGTTGTCAATGAATCTCTTAGCCATTTCAGGATCTAGTTTGTGTCGGGCAACGACTGAAACAAAGAAAATTTCAACCCTTTAGCAGAAAAGGTAAATTTTCACATTAATTGAAGACGAGATTACACTTATCACGGTTGTAGCTCAAACCCGCAGCCGCTAGGAACATCTCGTTCCGTATCTCGCGGCGGGTCGGGAGCAAATATTGTGGAACATATGAGAGGGCCCCGGACAATTTTCTAGGAGTCGTGGAAAATAAATCCCCGCTACTGCCTCTTGCTGAGTCATCTTAGGAACGGTCTGATTCAAACCAAAACGAGGACCCTCTTCCACAGAAAGGATCGGGATTCCCCTATCATCACTGGTGTAGATATAGAAGAAGTTCCTCATAAACCCCTTTTGGTTTGAAGGAGGGTCACACACAACCTTATAACCAGTCGCACACTGAAACCGGAACCATCCCGGGCCGTAAAATCAGCAGGATCCAAAATTAAAGTGAACATGTTACGCCACATGTGTAAGTTAGGGGTAACCTCGAGGGACTCACAGATTGCCACAAATTCGTTTATGGTGAGCCAATTGTTAGAAAGGAGGTTGTAAGGGTCAATTCATAAGCGTTGAGAAGATCTTGGATGAAAGGATGTAAGGAAAATCTTAGGCTTATCTGCAGGGTCTGCTGATAAACTGATACTCACCCCACCGAAGGCGTCAATACCGACTATGTATGCTTCGCTTAAACAACAAAGTACGGATCTTGGGTTCAGAACTTAGCCCCCACATATTTGAGGCTTCTCTCCATGTATCTCATAAACACGGTGCTGGGGTAATAAGTATGAGGGCCTCCCTCGGGATACAATGGAGGATATTCGCAGCCTGAAGTGCTAGGACCCTCCTCCTAGTCGGTTCTCTCGGACACCATCCTATGCGCAATCGACACATCCCAAGGACCATGGATCACACCCTCGTCCTCTTCCGATAAAGAATCCGAAGGGTTGGATAAAGGAACCGCCTCGGGTACCACCGAGGGATCCGGGCAGGGTATCCGAGTACTAACTAAGAAGCCCTCTTCGCCTCGAATGAGCAAGGCCCAAAAACAGAGATCTCCAAGCCCAAAAGCCTCAAAAGAGGTCAACGGTCAAACTTGGTCAACACCTCACAGTCAATGGTCAACGGTCAATGGTCAACATGTGGAAGGTTGACCGACGTTTTACCCAAATACTTGGCCAACATATGGCTAAGTACGTTTATGACCAACTCGGGGTCCTGGTACAAGAGCTCATTAACCCTCGAGTTGCCACATACCCTCTTTGGCCTAGTAAGGGGGTTCAAAGCCTTAGCTAGCAATCAGCTAGGCACCATTAAGACCAACTCAGGGTCTTCTTAGAAGGGCTCATTAGCCCCCAAGTTGTCACATACTCTCTTTGGCTTAGTCAGGGGGCTCAAGTGCCTTATCTATCAATCAACTAGGCACCATCAGGACCAACTCGGGGTCCCTTAGAAGGGCTCATTAGCCCCCAAGTTGTTACAAATCCTCTTTGGCCTAGCCAGGGGGCTCAAATGCCTTAGTTATGAATCAGCTAGGCACCATCAGGACCAACTCGGGGTCCCCCTAGAAGGCTCATTAGCCCCCGAGTTGTCACATACTCTCTTTGGCCTAGTCAGGGAGCTCAAGTGCCTTAGCTATCAATCAGCTAAGCGCCATCAGGACCAACTTGGGGTCTCCCTAGAATGGCTCCTATTATTTCACTAGGAACACTAGAAGGGGGTGAATTGTAGTGTGGAACTTATTACTCAAATAATGTAGAATTTAAAACATAAGCAATAAGGAACTGAAAGTGCAAGATAGATTTTGACGTGGAAACTTCTTGTTTCAATACAAGAAGAAAAACCACGACCTACTCATGATTTAAACTCTTCACTATAATAGGAAATCTCCTATGATTCAACCTATTACATACGCAAGTTCTACTCGGAACTCCAACTCTCTCACAATCTCCACTCTGTACTCTAGACTTAACTCTAGTCTTTCAAGAATTCCCACAACTCTTTACAAAAGGTTTACTCAAACCCTTCACCCCTAGATAGACTCCACCCTAAGTCATCGCATAAACAACAAGAACTTACTCAAGTTTCTGACTCGAACTTGATACAAGAATTCACTCTAACCCTTTAACTCTAAACTCATATACAGACGCTTGATAATTTGGTTTAACTCTAGTATATAAAAACTGAATAACTGTAAAGGAACATGGCACTCGTAGGAACTTGGAAGTCACAGGATCTGACTCAAATAAGGAATAGAAAATATAATTCTTTTGTAACGTTATTCCTTAAGTCAATCCTTATGGAATGACATAAGTCAGACACTATGGAAAGACACTAGTCAGACAATATGAAATGACACCAGTCAGACAATTTTAAACTTAATTGAACTTAAATATTTATAGTAGTCTTTTAGAATGAACGTGGGATTAATCATGTGTTAGTGGTTAAACTATTATCCCATGATGTTCCTTACCCAGAGGAACACGTTCCTCAATCATCCATGATCTCCATGATCACTGTTAAACATGGGAGAGAATTAAGTTACTGCTCCTTAATTTTAGCAACCACTTTAAGCATTAATTTAATCGATTTAATTATAAACATTTAATTATAAATCGAAATAAATCATTTTACTAAAATTTTCATCTTTAAAATATTTCCATAAAAACCAAAAAGAATTTTTATTATCTTTGGAAAAATAAAATTTTTTCCTTAAAATCATATTTTTCCTTAAATAAAACGGTTACCTAGAATCTAGGCATAATTTACTAAACTGACATAAATGAACCGTTGTAATGTTTGATCCTAAGTCTAGTTCCTTTTAATAGTTAGTTCTTTAACTTAGATTAATAGACTAGCCGTCTGTTCCTTAGAGAGGAAACAGAAGACAATTTCTTTAACAAACTCATTATACGTATTATAAATTTAGGCTTTTTTTTTCCAAAAACTGAAAAGATAAAATTAGATTAATTAAAATCAGATTCCTAAAGAAACCGATTTTATCAAACCTATTTTATTTAGAACTTATCTTTTATTTTAAAACTAAAATTTATCTTATATTTCAAAACTAAAACTTAAGCTAAAGAAACTAATGCACATTATTTATAAATACTTAACCAAGTAGAGATTTATTAAGAAACAAACTCTAAATAAATTCTTATAGATTAAGATACTAATATGCATCAGATTTATTGACTCTTAAATACTTTTGACTCTAAGTTCCACAAGTTCCTTTGCCCTTACAAGTTCCTTTAGACCTTGTTTCATTACCTTTCACGTTTCCACATACTTACATGAATCTTAGAGAATAAATTCATATTTTTCTGCCTTCATGCACCATGCTCCTCTACACTAGTAGAATAAATGCTTATTGCTGCGGTCAAAAAGTAGCCTATTGCGGCGGTTTTGGCCGCGCAACAATTAAGGGGGCAGCAATAGGTAATTAATATATTGCTGCGGTTTTAAATTGCAGCAATATTTGAACATATTACTTCGGTTTCTAGGTAAAATTGTAGCACTATAATTATTTTATATCAGATTTATAATACACCTATTGCTGCGGTTCTTAGTCAAAACCGCAGCAATAGGTACTGGTACAAGTAAATTTTTTTTTTTTTTTGCATTTTGCCATTAAATTTGAAAGACAAAAAAGCTAAAAGAAAATAAAACATTACTGATTGAAATTAATGACAAAAAATTATTATACAAAATTCAAAAACATAAAAACATAAAAACATAAAAAAAAATACAAAAAGACAGATTGAAATATATTATTATAATATATTTAAGGCAGATTATAAAAAATTAAAATTATAGTACAAAAAAAAAAACAGATCTGAAAAGAAATTCTAACAATTATCATAAAAAAAACACCCAACATAAGAATAGAAATGTAACTCTAAGAAAAACTATAAGAAAAAATATATACAACAACTATAGTAATATCATTGAACACTAGATCTGAAAGTAATCGTACAGAAATAATTACAAAAATATTATAATAACAACAATTACAAAAGTAACAACACTTACAAAATAACATCTCTTCAAAAAAAAAAACAGAAATTCCAAAACAGCAACTCGACCACGAGTAGAACGAAGTGAAGCGGCGGTTTCTAGAACGAACTGGAACGACGACCGATCGCCACACGAACGATGAATGAACGGCCGACCACCGCACGAACGACGAAGGACTGGAACGACGAAGAACTAGGACGACGAACGAACTGGAACGACAGATGTGCTGGGACGACGGATGTGGTTCCGCCGGAACGGAACAACGACGGGAGGCGTGAAACTGATGTGGTTGGGTGGTTAAAGCTGAGAGGAGAGAGAGAGACGCGTGAGACTGAGAGGAGAGAGAGAGGAGAGAGAGAGGCATGAGAGGAGATTGAGAGATGTGAGGAGCGGTTTCTTTAGGGTTTAGTGAGAGAGGTGCCATATTTACTATTAAATAATATTGGGCTTTTATATTGCTGCGGTTTTTTATAGAAACCGCAGCAATACATTAAAATATTAATATGTTAATGTATTGCTGCGGTTTCTTTTAAAAATCGCAGCAATATAGCTGGTCAAAGTTGTCAATTAAATATCGATTGCTGCGATTTTGGTTGGGAACCGCAGCAATAAGTTTATTTTAAATTTATTATTTTCTTCTATCGTGGTTTATTGTTGTGTATAGGTAAAACTGCAGCAATATAGGCACAGCAATAAGCAATTATTCTACTAGTGCCAACTCAAGAACCGCATGTTGATAGCTCTACCTTTGGAACTTCAGTGTGCTAGTTCCTTTAAGAAACTTCGCACTCATAGTTCCTACTCAGGAACTTCTTGTTTCAACTCTGAAACTTTATATTGCTGCTCTCACTCAGGAACTGCTCCAGAACTTCATATTCAATGTTCCTTTTAGGATGTACCTAGGAACCGCTTTATTTGTGTTCCTTATAGGAACTCTTTTAGGAACTTCACTTGTTGGAAGACCTTCATGATGTGATATACTCAACCTTTGATGACTTGTTTCATGTTAATGTAATATGCACATCTCAAACACACATGTTAGTTAGATAATCATCATTTGTTTACAATCATCAAAACACTACATGACTCAACAGCTCCTTAGCCCCAGAGTTGTCACATACCCTCTTTGGCCTAGCCAAGGTCCCCAAATGTCTTAGCTATCAATCAGCTAGGCACCATCAGCACCAACTAGAGGTCCTCCTAGAAGGGCTCATCAACCCCCGAGTTGTCGCATAAAAAACAGCCGGACACCTTCACATCTGACTCGGGATCCCTTCGAAGGGCCTATAAGCCCCCGACTTGAGGCATATCCTTCCCGGGGTCTCTTGTAAGGGTTTATGAGCCCACGACGAGATTATCTCGAAAAACCCAAGACGCTTGGGGTCTTATCCAAAAGGCAACTAACGTATCAACAAGGTCAGAGTTCTTTTTGCCCCGACCGGGACCATCTCGAGAAACCTAGGAGGCACTCGGGATCTCACCCAAATCGCTACTAGAGCATCACCCTTGCCGGGATTCAACCTACTAAACTAGTCGAAACTAGTTAGGGTTTTGCCTAAGACACCAAGATACACTCGGGGTGAGTACTACCTCTAAGGGCTCCGGACGCACTCGGGGTTTTTTCCTAAGACACCCAGATGCACTTGGGGTCGGTACGACCTCTAAAGGAGCTCCAGACGTACTCGAGGTTTTTCCTAAGTCAGCCATATGCACTCGAGATCGGGACGGCCTCTAAGGGTCCCAGACGCACTCGGCATTGCCTCTAAGGCACCCAGACGGGGTCGGGGCTGCCTCGCAGGACTTCAAATGCACTCGGGGTCTTGTCTAAAGCACCCCTATTGCATCAACTAGGTTGAGATTTAATATTCCCGGGTTGGGATTTGCATGGTGGAAGGCAAGCGACGCACGAACTATGTTTGTCAAACCACGACCCCCCAAACCACGTCAGAATCAGTATATATCTTGGGGCGGGGCTTGACTTTCACAGACTTTTCGCCAATCAACCGCATCTAGGATCGAGGATCTTGTTCCGGTCATTTGGCGTGGGGCTAATTGTTTGGACCCATGATCGGGCCCAATAAACATTAGAAGAAACTCCCCCAAGGGGCCTAAGCCATAGGTTCCTGAAAAGATTCATCATCTTTTCAAGAGTAAGACAACTTTACCCTAAAAAGGTGACAGGTTTCCTAGTTATTGGGTTACTAACAAAACCAGAGCATGTCTCTCTAGACTTACTCACTTTTTCTCTTTAGCATGTCACTGACTTGAGCGTTGGAGGAGCTTTCCCAGGAACATCCCTGGGCCAGTTTTCCTTGTTTTGCAGGACTCCTAGTGACGAGACTCGGGATTACATTCCAACTCGGGATTTGACCATCACTCTTTTGACTAGTTTTCTGAGCGGAAACAATTACATATAAGTAAAAATTATACAAATTACGTTTTATGAAAGTACGTCACGAGACGAATCTAACAAGATCCCACTTGACTATATCACCAGTGCAAAAAAGCCTATCTGATGCGGTCAAAATTGGGATTACTAATGCGGTTTTGGTCCGCATTAGATGGGCTCGCAGCCAGATCCAAATTATTTACTGATCCGGTCCAAAATCGGATCAGTAATTGATTTACTGATGCGATTCTTAAGAAAAATTGCATCAGTTACTTATGTTAATTGGTGCAATTTTCTTAGAACCGCATCAGTAAGTCCAAAAACTGATGCGATTTTGTACAATAACCGCATCAGAACGTAATTGTAAGGGTAAAAAAAGCACTTTATACAAAGCACAGTAATGTGCATTGTATAAAGTACTTTTTTGTATTCTATAGCGGCTAGAGGCCCAACCATATTCAATTTGCGAAGATTCCAATTTAGTACTACTTTGTTTACATATAAATATGTGGAAACTTTTCTATATTTTTAGTATTTTTCATTATGTATAAATCATAAATCTTAGTCAAAGTGAAAAATGTGAATAGTGAAAAAGTAGAATTGTTGCATTTAGTTCGGAACGAGTGAAGTAGTATTTTTAAAAAAAAGAATTAAAAGAGTGTTTATTATTGCTTAATTGACAACTATAAAAATTTGTGAAAAGGTAAGCTTCCTACGTAATTCATTGGGAAACATTCAAAATTTGTGAAGTATTACATGATATTATTGGATCACATCAAAGACACTTTAATACAAGGTTATAAACTAGGGAAAAGAGTACAACTTGACATGTATCTAGCTAACTTTACATGAATGGTCCCATGTTTATGTTGGCTTGACCCTCTCCTTAATTTGTTTTTGTTTATGTTGTTATTTTCAATAAAACTACATTAGTTGAGTGCAGTAAGTTCCCTTAGGTAGGATTAGTTAGTTTTTTTACATTGAAGTTTATTATCGTATTGATGGAGTTTCATAAAATTGGTTCGCTAATGAAAAACTATGTGTGATCACATCATGTATTAATTTTTCGGATAAAATCATTTGTATTAGATGGGAATCATCCTCGCAGCTACAAAGTATTATACATGTTTGGGCTCATTTACAGCCATGGCCCAATTATGAGGAAGATAAGGCCCGGCCGGTGGCCCTGTCACCTTGCCTTAGGAAGCCCACCCAGGTGGGTGCTTTCCACCTGTGAGTGCATTCCAACTCACTTACAGTTGGAGTGTCAGAGCACTATAATTACTAGTGCCCTCATCAATGAACAGGTATTGAATTCTTACCTAACAAACTAGAGCATCTCTCTCTAGACTTTATCTCTCTAGCTTGATCATCAACTGACTTGAGCGTCGGAGAGGCGATCCCGAAACCACCCCCGGGGCAGTCTAACCTTGTCTTTTGCAGGATTCCAGTGTACGGACGATTGGTTTAGGACAACCAGATCTGACCCCAGCACCTAATCAGCACATCTTAAACACACTCAACTTCTAAGCAGAAAGAGTTTGGCACCGTCTGAAAAGTACAAAAAGTTACTTCGCCACCACTCAGTAAAGTTCACTTCACTTGCTATTCAAGAACACCATACTTTTCATTGTTGGTCGGCAATCACTCCCAAAAACACCCATAGCAAGCAACCTTCTGCACAAACTCAGAGGCCCAAGAGGGGCCACTCGTCTCCACACAATAGGAGATCCGGACAAGCACCCTCACCGGCACGCCGGTCTCCTACTGTCCAAACTATGGATCCTAACCAGGAACCATCCCAAGGGAACCACCAGTCACCCTTTCAGCAGATACAGCATGCTGACCCCCAACCACTGTTCGCAGCAGACATCGCTCTCATTGCGGCTCAACTTCAGCAGACTCTGCAGCACAGTATCATGGATATGATGACTTCCTTCTAACAGGGGAAAACTCAACTCAACCTCACCCAATCCGCCTGAGTCTAGAGAGCGCGCTCTGGTGCGCTTGCAAAGGGAAGAACACAATCCTTGCTCGCCTCGCGATCAGCCTAGCTGACAACGATCCGAGGCCAGGGAGCCCAGTCGTCAGGACAGGGAGCCCAGTCGGCAAGACAGGGAGAGGTCCGATCGCCCTCCGCCAAGGGAGAGATCGGCTCGCCAAGGGTCGGCCCGCCAAAGAGAAGAAACTCACATCTCTAAATCTCCAAGGGGAGACCCCAGCTCAAGCCCAAGGATGCCCAACATTTTCTCAACCAAAAGCGCCTCAATCAGGGGTATGATGCTCAGCACCTCCTGAACAAAAAGGCTGCTCGGTAAGAGGGACAAAGCGACTCTGGCCATTCCAAACCTCCTCGGCTGAGTAGTGGTGGCCTCAAATTCATGATCCTATTCGACTAGGATATTCTGGAGACTCCAACTCCTGGAAAGATCAAAACCCCTCCCATCGAGCAATTCGCATGCCTAACCGACCCAGATGATCACATGGCGACTTACAAGGCTCAAATGTGCATACAGACCAGCTGCGAGGCCCATGGTGTCGTTTCTTTCCTACCACTCTTAAGGCTCTTACCCTGAACTGGTTCCAAGAACTCCAAGCCGGGATTATTACTAACTTCTCAATATTGGAAGACATGTTCATTCACCAGTTCTGGCGGGAAAGAGGCAGTAGAAGACTAGCCTCCATCTCATGGGGTCAGGCAAGAAAAGAATGAAAGCCTAGCTGGCTAACTACATTAAGAGGTTCAATGAAGAATCCTTAAAGGTCACAAATCTGCAGGACGTGGTAGCCTTTGCTGCCCTAATGTCTGGACTTCAACCAGGTCGGCTCAGATGGTCCTTGGCCGAGAGTGAAGTAAAGACCTTTTCGGAAGCCATGAGTAAGGCCTAGAGATTCATCTAGGCAACAGACATATGTCGCCACTCGGATAATGGAAGCAAGAAGAGGAAGGAAGAAGGAAATCACAAGGACCAGCCAAAGCAACAAAAAACAAGGGTTAGTCAGATCGATGCAGTGACCATGGCAACTGTAATATCCCGAAAATTTTAAACTTACTTAAATTAAATAATAATAATTAGTGGCTAAATTTTTCCTTTAATCATAAGTTAAGATCAAAATTTTTGTTATTTTATGTCCAAGTAATAATAATATATATTATGTATGGCTAGAGTTGCTAATAATAACAATTGATGGCATAAAAAGGGAAAAGAAAAAAAAAAGGGAAAGGAAAAAGAAATAAAGAATAATGAAAATAAAAGAAAAACAAAAGGAAAATGAAAATGGAAACAGTAAGTTTCCTTCTCCCTTGCTCCATCTCGGTTGTCTTCATACAAAAAAATAAAACCCACCCATGGATTCCTAACTCCCACCCATGGATTTCTAACCTTCAAATGAATTATTTTTGCACAATCAAATTCTTTTTTCAAATAAAATCCATTACTCAAACCAAATTACCCAATAACCCATTGTATCCATTCAATTTCATCAATCGAATTGGGCAAAAATTAGGACTCAACAATGGCTATAAATAGCCATGTTCATTCCCTCAAAACACCATCCACTCATCACTAACAAATTCACTCAAAGCTCTTGAGATTATCGCCGGAAAACACCCCCAACCGCCACCCAAACCACCCTCAAATTCCTCTGTTTTTTTTTCGCAATTCTCTCTCTCCTCTGTTTTCGTTCAACCACCGTAGCACCACTACCCTCCACCGACAACCACCGTCGCTATAACCACCACCGTCTGCTTCTGTGCGCAACCAACAACCACCGCACCGCCAACCCAGCCTTATCCCCTTCTCCGTCGCTCAGCTCCTCCTCCCTCTCGCCCAGTTCGTTCTCTCTCCTCTGCCTGGTCTGTTGTTCGCACCGCCCAGCACCACCGCACCTCACGCCTCTCCCTCGCCTCGCCGTTCAAGTCGTCGGAGCTCCGACCCACTCCCAACCGACCTCCCTCTCCTGCTCTCTTGTCGGGTCTGCTAAGTTGGAGCAGAGTTATAAACATACCTTCCCAATGTTGTGTTTAATTTGATTTAAGTAGTTGAGCCCAAAAATCATGAATACTCATAATTTTGATTTTAGTTAAACCAATTCATATATTTAACTTGTTGGGTATAGTATTTTGGGCTGATTTTAATTAAATCTGTAAATGGAATGGACTATTTGAGATGGTTAAGTAATTATGATCTCTCCAACTAGTAACTAAAATATAATAAAAGACTCATTACATATTATATAATACTTGTGATTTGATGATTAATAAACGATTAAATAATGATACAATATGTCATAATGTTAAATTTCATACTTATTTATAACTAAAATATAACAAAACTTAATATATATATTTATGTATATAATCCTTGTAATTTGATTATTATGAGACTAGATTGTGACTAATAAATGATTAAATAATGGTACATGGTGTGATAATAGTATTGAGTATACTTCGTACTTACTTATAACTATAATATATCAACTAAAGAATAATAGTAAATAAGTATAGTTTACTTGTTAAATTTGTATATGTTAAGGTAGCAGATAATTATATACTAATTAAACTACAAGAACGAAAGAGTTTATTACGAGTTTTATAATTACAAATCATTGAGTATAATCATGAACCATAAGATTAATGACCACTGTTTTAATTTATAAAATGACGAATAATATGTTTAAAGGGACCCTATGACTAATTGATTTAAATGTTAACAAAACTATAACGTTTTGAAATTCATAAAATGTGAAAAGGTCATAATAAGACGTTCATATTCAGAAGTCGTGAATTATAGCTTAGACGCTAAGTTGTTAAGTGGAAAGGGCGCCTACGATCTTTTATCAACCACCAAAGACGTTAATAACTCCTAAAATGGAAACATGATGGAAATGGATCAGTAAACTCATAATTCCGAATAAAATATTAATAAATCTTTTATTAATTCCTGAATTGATTATTAGATTAAAAAGGAAGAGATATTACAAGCCTTCCCCTACGATCAAGGTTGTTAAGCAGGATTCCAGGTAACGTCTACTGCTAACACCCGCACTCCTCTTCCAACTACGTTTTATGGTGCTTTTATATAATGTTTATGTTATGTTTTATATGGTGTGCTTGATATAAAATGTGTGACTATGTAACGTCTACTGCTAACACCCGCACTCCCCTTCCAACTACGTTTTATGGTGCTTTTATATAATGTTTGTGCTATGTTTTATATGGTGTGCGGGATATGAAATGTTTTGTAAATGATTTGATGACGTTGTGCAATGACTTTACTATGATTTATGAAAATCAATCAAAAGAAAGGAAACATGATAAATGAAAGTGAAAGATGGTGAATGGCAGTACTATGTTCTCTGGGCCGTGCACGTGTCATTCTGTTATCTGGCGGTAACGCCACCTTCTGATGGGGGACAACGTCCTCGGTGGCACCCGCATTATGGCATTATATGCCACCTTCTGATGGGGGACAACGTCCTCGGTGGCTCTGTCTGGCATTATATGCCACCTTCTGATGGGGGATGAATATCCTCGGTGGCTTTGCCTTCTGTTACGATCTCTGGCATTATATGCCACCTTCTGACGGGGGATGAATATCCTCAGTGGCTTTGCCTTCGGTTATGATCTATGACGTTATGTCACCTTTTGATGGGGGACTTATGTCCTCGGTGGCTATGCCTTCTCTGTACTCGCCAAAGTAACCAAAGGGAAATTTTCTGATAATGAGATATGATAATGGATATAATATGAACTGAAATGACTTTTAAATTCCTAATTCGAAGTGTATGTTTACGAAATGATTTTTACTATATTCTCTTCTCCCAGTTTGCAAATAAAATGAATTGAAATGAATTTACGTTGTTAGAGTAGTATGTTACTGAGCCTCGGCTCATGACGTTTTGTTTTTCTGTTTTAGGTACGCATACGAAGATGGGATGACGTAGCAGTGAGGATTAAATTACTTTAATTCATTAGGCTATGACGGTTATGTAATCCAAGTTTAGGATCACTAGATTACGTAGCATCAGCTATGCTTAAGCTATTATATATATTTCTAGAAGTACTACCACTATTATAGAAGTTTAGTGATATGAAAGAATGTTGCCTTGTACTTTCCTGTGTGGAGAGTACGGCAGTGACGCACCGACTAAGCTAGGAAGGTCTTCCGCTGCTAATCCTTGTAATTAATTAACCTAATAGTGATGCTTAGAAGTCGGGGCGTTACAGCAACGATCCTCGATTCAGAAAAAACCGAAGGGAGATCTTCTTGGACATCAAAGAAATGTCCATGCTGCCTCGTCCATCTCCCATGAGAACGTCCTCAACTCGGCGAGACAAAAGCCAGTGGTGTGAGTTGCATCGAGAGTGCAGGCATACAACAAAAAACTGCAGGGAGTTGAAGAAATCTCTGGACCACCTCGACGACCAAGGCAAGCTGAACGCTACCTCAAGCATGCAACTGAAGAGAAGGGAAAGCAGAAGATCGACTAATCAAATAGCGGTGACACCAAAGGCTTCATCGGTGTCATAGCCGGTGGCTTTGCTTCGGGAGGCCTAACCGGCCGGGCTCGTAAAGCCCACCTCTAGAGTTTCAAGCACCAAGTGCTAGACGTCCAACAACCTCGATCGAACTGCCCTGTGATGACGATTCGGGGATTCAGTCAAACGTTACATACACCGCATGATGACCCCTTGGTCATCGAACTCAAAGTGGCTAATACACGGGTTAAAAGAATGTTAGTAGGTGGGTCATCCGCCAACATCATCACACTAGAATGCCTCAGGAAACTGAAGTATAGCGAGCAGGATGTCACCCCCCTCAACCAGCCACTCATAGGCTTAGGGGGCAACTCGGTGCACCTAGTCGGTTCAATAAAGCTACCCACCCGGATGGGTGAAAAGGGTAAGGTAGAAGCCTACCAGTTGACTTCTTAGTGGTGGACATCCCTTTGCCTTACAGCATAATAATATGGAGACCCACTCTAAATAAAGACAAAGCTGACATCTCTACCTACCAGCTCCTCATGCAGTTCGAGATTGATGATGGTAAAGTAGGGAAGATACAAGGGAATCAGCAGACAGCAAGGGGGTGCTATGTAAATAGCCTGAAAAATAAAAGCAATGTCCAAGAGGACTCGAAAAAGCGAAAGCGCGAAGAAAATCCGACCTCAAACGGCCTCGGGGTATACATCAAAGAAAACCCCAAAAAGTATGAACGCCCTCAACCGGCCGATGAAGACGAAGAAGTAACGGTTGGCACAAAAACCGGTCGGACAGTGAGGGTAGGTAAAGCTATGGACCCTCAAACAAGAGAGGAAATCATCCAAGTACTCGCAGATTACCAAGACGTATTTACCTACGAAGCCACAGAAATGCCCGGACTCGACCCTAAAGTCATGTGCCACGAGCTGAACATTAAAGAGGGGTTAAGGCCAATCAAGCAAAAGCTAGGCACCAAGGCCCTGAAAGGAACGCTGCGGCAGCCGCCGAAGTGAAAAAATTGCTCGAAGTAGGGTATATACAAGAGTGTCAGTACTCATAATGGCTGGCCAATGTGGTGCTGGTCAAAAAATCGAGTGGAGCATGGCGAATGTGCATGGACTTCATGGACTTGAACAAAGCTTGTCCAAAAGACAACCACCCTTTGCCCAAAATTGACAGGCTGGTCCACTCTACTGCTAGCCATGCCCTCCTCAGCTTCATGGAAGCGAATGCCAACTACCATAAATACCAATGGCTGAGCAGGATACGGTCCATACTGCCTTCATCACCCCTCACTGTTACAAGATGATGTCGTTCGGCCTCAAAAATGATGGGGCTACGTATCACCGGACGATCAACAAGATCTTCAACGACCAGCTGGGTCGGAACATTGAAGTGTACGTCGATGATATGATAGTCAAGAGAAAAGCTCAGTCGGGCCATCCATCTGACCTAAGGGAAACCCTAGGCACACTTAGAAAGTTATGTATGATGTTGAACCCTAAGAAGTGTATCTTTGGAGTCAAAGGAGGTAAATGCCTCGGATTTTTAGTTGATGAAAGGGAAATTGAGGCTAACCCCGATAAAATCAAAGAAGTATTGGAGATGAAATCTCCTCGGAATGTACGAGAAGTGCAGCGCCTAACCGGCTGCTTAGCTGCACTCGGACACTTCCTCTCTCGGTCAGTAGATAAGAGCTTGTTCTTCTTCAAAGCTCTAAAAAGAAAAGAGTTCGTTTGGGATGATAAAGCCGAGCAGGCCTTCACCACCCTCAAAGAACACCTTTCAACCCTCCCAAAGCTCATATCCCCCTTGTCGGGGAACCTTTGTTCATTTATCTAGCAGTCTCAGACTACGCGCTCAGCATAGTCCTGGTGGCCGAAAGGGAGGGAAAACAACACCCGATTTACTTCATCATCCACGCTTATAGAAGGGAAGAAGCCAAGTACAACGAAGTAGAGAAGATGGTCTTAGCCCTCATAATGGCAAGTGGAAAGCTCAAACCTTACTCCCAAGCGCATCAGATCAAAGTCTTCACTAGACAGCCACTTCAGAAGCTAATTCAGAGCATAAATCACTCCAGTCAGATAACTGACTGGGCCGATCAGTTGATCGATTTCGGTCTAGAATAAAAGCCCAGGAGAGCAATCAAGGCTCAGGCTCTAGCCAGCTTAATCACCGAGTGCACTACCCGACCCCCAGTCGGCCCACAAGAAGAATGGGAGCTGCAAGTAGACAGCTCCTCTACCAAAACCGGGTGCGGAGCAGGGCGTGTAATCAAGCCTCCAGTCAGAGACAAAATGGAACATGCTGTTAAGTTCGAGTTTTTGGGGTCCAACAACGAGGCCGAATACAAAGCACTCATCTTGGGACTCCAGCTGTGCATCCTAGCTGGGGCATCCTCTGTCAACGCTAAGTCCGACTCACAACTCATAGTAGGTCAGATCTCAGGAGAATACGAGGCCAAGGAAGACAACATGAGTATGTACTTGGCCAAAACTCAGGATGTCATCCACTAGCTCTCCAATTTCCTGATCAGCCACATACCTCAATTAGAAAACTAGCAAGTTGATGCCCTGGCTCGAATGGCTAGTTCAAGCGAGGGGTCGGCCCCTCGGGCCATAACATGGGAAGTGCTGAAAGAGCCAAGCATAAACGCCAAAGACCAGCTCGTCCTTGATCAAACTTCTGCATGGATGGATGACATAGTCAGATATTTGCAGGACAGATTACTGCCCGACGACCCAAACGAGGTTGACCAAATCAAGTACAAGTCGGGTTGGTTCTTATGGCACGAGGGCCAACTCTACAAGAAGTCTTTCACTCACCCCTTCCTCAAATGTGTAACTCCTTAAGAAGGTAACTACATCTTAAGGGAAATATATCAAGGGGCTTGTGGAAGTCATCAAAGAGGAAGAACTATAGCCGAAAAAGCATTAAGGGCAAGTTATTATTGGCCCACACTCAAGTCAGATGCTTAGGAGCTTGTCCGGAAATGCCCCTCAAGCCAGATCCACTCGGACATCCCTAGGGCCCCAGCTACACCACTCACCACCATTCAAATCGTGCTCCCTTTCGATAAATGGGGTATGGACCTGCTCGGACCTTTCCCTCCAGTGTCTGGCAAAAGAAAATTCCTAACCGTAGCCATTGACTATTCGAGTCGCTCGCTTCGATAACAAACAAACAGGTCCAAGCCTTCATATGGAAAAACATCATCACCAGGTTCAGAGTACCTAGGGCTCTCGTCTAGGATAACAGTCGACAGTTCAACAACGGTCCTACCCGAGATTATTGTGCCTGATTTGGCATATAGACAAAGTTTTCGACCGTATCTAGGCCGCAAACTAACGGTCAGGCCGAGTCGGCCAATGAAATAGCCTTAAAAGGAATTAAAAAATCCTTGGAAGCAGCCAAAGGGGCCTGGGTGGATGGCCTACCCGGGGTACTCTGGTCGGCCAGAACTACAACAAAGGAAGCCACGGGGCCATCCCCATTCGGCCTGGTTTTTGGGAGCGAGGTTGTACTCCCAGTAGAACTGGTCATTCCCTCTCCTCGAATGACTTTCTACAAATTCGACAAAAACGAGGAAGAAAAGCGTATTAACTTGGATCTGCTACCTGAAACCCGAGGCAATGCCTTGTTGCGGTCCATCCGGTACAAGCAAAAGATTAGTCGGCACTCCAACCGACGAGTAAAGGTTAGACCAATCCGACTTGGAGACTAGGTCGTCCGAAAAGTGGAGGCTACTGGGCTATCGCACCTTAAAGGGAAGCTGCGGGCAAATTGGGATGGACCTTACAAAGTGATTGATATCATCAAACCCGGCACATTCCGACTAGAATTGTGTCTTGTTGGCCCGACCATTGAATGTTGACAACCTTAAGAAATTCTATGTGTAGCTTTCATCACTTGCAATGGGGGCATGGACAAAGATGTTCCATAGCGAGGAAGGCATTGTTAGTACTAGTCAGACTTAACCAGTCCACATAACTCATTTTGTAAGCATCAGGACTTGATTAGTCCATTTGTAGCCATTCGGCATTACCGGTACTAAATCGGATTTAACCAATCTACTTAGCTACTTTTTGTAAGCAAGATGATTAAACCAGCCCGTTTCGTTCATCAAATAAAAATGGGACTTAGTTGGTCCATTCAGTGCTACTATAATTCATTGCTTGTGGAAATACATTACTTGTAAAAACGTTGCTGGCGCATTTCTATATAAAACAAAAGTCAAATGGCAAGGAGCTAGTCAGAACAACATTGCAAATAACAAAATACAAATGGCAAAGTTCAAAAAGTTGTATTCAATAGCTGAAAGGTTCACAAAATTACAAAAGTGTTCGATTCATCGGCATTAGTACATGGCGAAAAGAAAATAAAACGACCTAGGAGCTAGGGGGCGCCTTTCCGGCATCAGCCTCGAGCAGCTTTGGCCTCTACCTCAGCCTTGGCATCATCAGCCTCCATCTGGTCGTGGATCGCGGCACCCTCTTTGTCATAAATGACCTGGTACCGAGACTAAACAATGTTCCAATAAAGCGATGAACACGTATCGGCCAAGGCAACCTTGAGTCGGCCCAACGCCTCATCCTTGCCCAGCCGATGGGATACTTGCCCAACCCTGACGTTGTAATCATCGCAAGCCTCAGACGCCTACCACTTAGCGAACCATTGCTCCTCGGACAAAGAGGCCTTCGCCTCGGCCTCCTTCTACTGCGCCTCGGCCTTCTTCAGTTGCGCCTCGACCGTGTTAAATTTGAATTTAATCCAATCCATATCAGCCTGGATTTGGATAACCTTGGCCTCAGCATCAGGCTTGGCGATCTCGGCGCTGGAATTGGCCATTTCAAGCCTGTTCTTCTCCTTCTCCCAGTTGTCCCGCTCGGCCTTCCATGTGGCCTCGCCCTTCTCAATTTTCTTGTTGGCCTCATCTAGTCGGGCCTCGGTGAGCCGCTTCTCCTCCTTCGCGGTCCACATGGCGTCGCAGTGCTTCTTCTCCTTATCTCTCAGCTCCTTGACCTCCTCCAACAGATTTATGCGATTCTCCGCAACATTTGTCATTCAGATAGAGAACTGTTAGAACGAGAAAGTTAGCAACAAAATGAAGACATCGAATGATAGAAAGGAATTTGGATGAGAGACTTACATCAAGCCACGAGTGATAGAGCTCGTTCGTCTCATTCTTCCCGGAGACCTTGTTTATGTAATCTTAGTCAGTTTGAGTGCAGATGATTTCATCGCCTCGTTACCACTCTTATTCTTGTCGTCCTTCAACATCTTGGTAAAGGGAGTGATCACCTCGATCACTGTTTTGTCGATCTAGGAAGGATTATGGGGTAGGAGTATACAGCGGGATGCCAACCGGGACAAAGTCAGATGCATGCCGTGATATGTCAGTTTCGCCAGCTCCGGACCCCAATCGGGGGCTATTCACCTCGATTGAATCATCGGTCTTCGCCTTCTTGGAAGCTTCTTTCTCTGACCGAGCCTTAGCCAGTGCCTTCTCGGTCAATGCGACCTTATCATAGGCTCGCTCTTTACGCTTCTTGGGATTTGGATTGGCCGGGTCCTGAAATACTTAAGGTGTTAGGAAAAAGGACGAAAGAATCATGCACGAAATTAAGGGCTCGGACGAAAATACCTTGGGTGCAGGAGGTTTTTTCATTGTCTTGACATTTAGCTCGGGCGGATCCGAGCCGCCTTCAGGGTTGCGGAGGTCAGTCGTTCGGCCATGTCTGGGTCAGTCTCTTTGACGTAGGCGAGGGAAGATTCTGCAAAAAGAATACAAGTTAGACAGAGCAAATGGAAACAAAAGGCAAAGATGTAAACCGGACCCCCTCTGTCGAATTACCCTTGGGAAAGGCCGGACTCAACCCCATTGCGGCCAAAAAGTTCTAGTTCTTGAACAGCTTGCAACTGGGCAACCAATTACCGGCCACAAATATCTCTCTGCCGTTTACGATCTTGGCCTCGAGCTGCATATAACAGGCGGCCACCGCCTCATCCTCCGTCAACCCCAGCACCTGGAAGTTTAGCCCGTGATTCGACTCAGTCGACACAGGCACGGTTGGCACTCCCCATTCGCCGCCATAGAAAACAAAAGCGAACCCCCGTCGGAAGCCCTTTTGAGAGGATAGGAGGTCCAATACCGACCGATAGCCCCTCTTGGCCTAGAAGCACCACCAACCCGGTCCATGCTCGCTGCCTATCATTTCCACCAACTTATACATATGGCGCCACAAAGTCACGGTCATCTTAACCCCAATAATTTCACATATGACCTGGACGACCAATATTCCTCCTCAGGAGTTGGGAGATATCTGGCCCACGCATAGGTTGTAAGCGTTCATTAGGTCCTTCTCAAATTGGGTCAATGGGAACCTGAGGCCCATCTCCATGGCCTTGTAGTAGAAAGTCGTGCAACCCGGAGGAGGAGATAATATCGTATGGGATGCATTGGGTCGACCCATGAGGTACAGATCCTTTATTTGAAACCTCGCAGCTTTGCCTCGGGGATCCTCTAGAATGGCCTTTATTAAGGAAGGGAGAGGAAACTTGGATCCCGGACCACCTTTGGGATCCAAGTCAGGATACTCGAATCGGCCAGATGTAGACGCCTCACCTTCGTCGCCCGACATAGTTACCCTAACTACACCATTAGACAGATAACAATCTAAGTAACTCCTCGAAGAGGGATAAGCCAGGGACACCTCCAAGGAAAGGGGACGATGCCCTCGGCCTCTTCTACCTGCGAAGGAGAACTCGGGAAAGAGACCCATCGGGAACGACCGAGGGATCCGGACAACTTATTAAAGTTGACACCAATACCATCCCCATTCCCTTTACCTCCTCGGACAGCTTAGGGGGAGGTGAAGCGGGGGGTTCACCGACTCGGACGAGCACCCCATTATTTATCAATAGAGGGGGTCGATCGATTTTATTAAAAGGAAAGAAAAAGGACTTAAGAAAAAATAAAAAGAAAAGCGTACCTGGTCGGACGATGGAGAACTCGAACTTAGAGAGAGAAGTGAGCTTGAGAGTGGAGAGAGAAAGAGAAGATTTCACTTTTTAGAGAGAGAAATTCTGAGAGAAGTGATCTCGAAACTCTCTTCACCCCTCATATTTATAGGCAGCCTCGAGCGATGTGCCACCCCGCGTCCAATAATGAACTGGGACCTGCCTTTCGAGCCCCTTCTCAAGCCTTCCCTACGAGGCCCAAATGCATCTGTTTGCCCATGAGTTAAGCTCCAGAGAAGTTGAAACGTCTCAAAGGTCTCCCACATCCAGGAATCCATGAGCGACATGTGTCATTGAAAGAATAGCAATAAGCTACCCAGCTCGTCAGCTCGACATTTGAGTTCGCCAGCTCAAACTTGTCCTCCAAGGCACCCACTCGGTCAGCTTGAGGCTCATTAGCTCTCACTCGAGTGGCGTCCAACCCACTCGGATAAGCTTGGGTCTCATTAGCCCCTCATCCGAGTGGCGTCCAACCTACTCGGCACAAAGAGACCTTCGCCTCTCTTGGTGAGCCGTTTTCTTAGTCAAAAATGGCTAAGCAATGGAGGCACCCAATCGAACGAGCTTGGGGCTCCCCTCGCCCGAGTGGCGTCCAACCCACTCGGACTAGCTTGGGGCTCATTAGCCCCTCATCCAAGTGGCGTCCAACCCACTTGGACAAGCTTGGGGCTCATTACCCCCTCAATCGAGTGGCGTTCAACCTGCTCGGTCCAAAGAGACATACGCCTCTCTTACCAGGCCACTCTCTTAGCCTAAATATGGCCAAGTACAAGAGGCACCTACTCAGACAAGCTTGGGGCTCATTAGCCCCTCATCCGAGTGGCATCCAAGCATCAATCGGGTCGACATTCCACCCCCTCTTTCCCTCTAGAAAGACCGGGTCGGCACTCTACCCCCCTCCTTATAGAGAGACCGGGTCGGCACCACCCTTCTCTCCTTCCTTAGAGACCGAGTCGCCCCCCCCCCCCCCCTCTCCTTCTCAGGAGACCGGATCGGCTCCCCCTCTCTCCTTCTCAGGGGACCGGGTCGGCACCCACCCCTCTCTTCTTCTCAAGGGACCGGGTCGGCCTCCCTTCTGCCTAGTGGGGACCTGGTCGACTTTTACCTGGCTCCATCAGAGCGGGTCGGGCTCCCTCTTCGAAGACTGGGTCCGCCCTTGATTAGCTCCCCAACCACCCCGCTCCTCAATCAAGAAGGTCCAAGTTGATCAAGGTTCCGCCCGGAGTGGGCAACACTCAGTTGGAATTCCATAATCCTCCACCTCCGGCGTGGGGCTAATTGTTTGGGCTCATTTACAGCCATGGCCCAATTATGAGGAAGAGAAGGCCCAATCGGTGGCCCTATCACCTGGCCTTAGGAAGCCCACTCAGGTGGGTGCTTTCCAATTGTGAGTGCATTCCAGCTCACTTAGAGTTGGGGGTTCCAGAGCACTATAAATACCAGTTCCCTCATCAATGAACAGGTTTTGAATTCTTACCTAACAAACCAGAATATCTCTCTCTAGACTTTATCTCTCTAACTTGATCATCAACTGACTTGAGCATCGGAGAGGCGATCCCGGAACCACCCTTGGGGCAGTCTAACCTTGTCGTTTGCAGGATTCCGGTGTACGGACGATTGGATCAGGACAACCAGATCTGACCCGAGCACCTTATCAGCACATCTTGAACACACTCGATTTCCAAGCAGATACAATACTGTCTCTTCTAAAAGGTTGTATTTCCTAGCAATGTGTACACTAAATGTCCTACAAGCTACAGTGCAAGACCTATTAAGCAATTATACGCAGAGATAGCTTTATTTGGTTTAATTAGTTGTGTGTTATTTACGTTCATTTTTTTTAGATGTCATTTAGTTTTTTTTTTTAATAAATTAGTAATTTTAATTAAGAAAATATATAAGAATTAGGTTAAAACACACTTC
Organism: Beta vulgaris subsp. vulgaris; assembly: GCF_026745355.1. Classification (NCBI taxonomy): domain Eukaryota; kingdom Viridiplantae; phylum Streptophyta; class Magnoliopsida; order Caryophyllales; family Amaranthaceae; genus Beta; species Beta vulgaris. Next base: position 8,631,527 of record NC_079202.1, on the reverse strand, counting down.
CATTCCATCCAAGTACTATTTCATTATTCCCTTAAAAAAATATGTATATGTTGTTTTACCTATGAAATAAGATAACGTTCTTCTGAATTTTAAAGAAAAATTAAATTAAACTTAAATCAAGTAAAATTAAAATATTTTCAAAAGAATAGGATCTAAGTATACGCATAACAGTTGGTCTTGTAAGAGACCGTCTACTTTTAATTTAAAAGTAGGCGCGGCCCAAGCCCAATATTAAGAAGAGAATAGATCATATTTCTTAATATAGTGACTACTTTAATCTATTTAGTGACCATTTTAATCTATTTAGTGACCAGTTTAATCTATTCATTAATAACATTCTTTAATTCATTTAGTGACCGATTTAATCCATTTAGCGACTAGCTTAATCCATTTTGTAAGACTGACGAACTATTTTTAAAAATTGTTTGTTCTAATTCAAAATTTAGAAGGAAAATAAAAGAAGGAGAAGAGAATGGACGACTAGGATGGTGCAAGATACCTAAAAATAGTGTTAGGTTAGAGAGAAATTGAATGGGCTTCTTAGGAGAACGTAGGTTTGCATTGTCTAATATTATATTAAAATTAGACCGTCTATTATAATAATTTGTGTACGCATAAAGTGCAACTTTCTTCATTTTGTAAAGCTGCAAGCCTGCAACTTACCATATTACAATCATCCAACTTACTCAATTAGGGATTGTTTCTACTATCAAAAAGAAAAAGGAAAAGAACGAAACTTAGGGATTGTTTCTAATTCATTGAACTCGTCAACCAAGCCACGGCCAAAGTTCACGTCTATTGATGTTCAAAATGATACAGTTGACTTGTTATACGGGAGAATCGGAACAAGTATCCAAATTTTATGCTGCAACATTAATTATATATAAACGAGAAGGCTACACGAAGTGTTCGATGAATTCAATTTTTTTATTGTCTGCGAAGTAATATGTTTATTTTCGTTATATTTCTAGCTACATATTTTCTGAAGATTCATAAATGGGCATTTGGGTGAGTGATTCTGTACGATGGAAGTTTAGAGAAAATTAATCTTAACACCGAGTTCTCGAAAGGAGATCCAAAAAAAATTAACATTTTTTTACTCAAATTTTATTGAAATTGTTATTTTTATTCTCAATTGGTTTTTTCTGAACAACTTATCATGTCATAACGTTCATTTTCAAATCTTGCACTAGACTAAATATTATGAAAAGCTAATAGTATCAATTATGAAATTTATGAATAATAATACATTTGATAATTATAACTTAACCAGAATATCGCTCAGGCCAAAATACTAGTTTTACATTAACCCACGACTGTAATTCATCCACTATAAATACAGGACAAAAAAATTATAAAGTTGACTTCCATTCAGGATCGGCTTTTACCATGTTCAACATATTCCATGGAACATGGTCCCTTAATTGTGAGGGCCCTAAAATAGAGAAAGTCCAAGTATAAAAAGAAAATGTTTATCTACTTATTTGGGCTACTCTTTTTTCATAATATGATTATATGCAATGAAGAATCATCAATGGATACCAAGTAAGTGTTGGCCCAGTGGTGATGGGGACTGGCTTTGGTAGGACGGACCTGTGTTCGAATCCCCGCAACACCCTTGGGAGAGGAATGGAACCTAACCACCCTGAACTTGGCCTCGATCCGGATGTAGCCCAAAGGGTGAACCGGGTGCAAACACCAAAAAAAAAAAAAAAGAATCATCAATGGATGAGCTATCACATTATTAAATTATTCAAATATAAGTTCGCATAGGACCTTCGTATAATTCGAGACGGGCCTACTTCCATTGTCTATTTCAATCTATATTTGTTGTGCATTATTTTTCCTTTTTTGGATCACATAAAAAACTCTTCAATCGAAGGTCATATAAATGGGATAAGAGCACTAGATGAGCATGTATCTTAACTTTACACGGACATCATGTAAAAACATAGGCAAACTCATTCTTACTCCACCAGTTATAATCTTCTACCAAAGAATGTTATTCGCTCAAAAAATTAGGTTCATTAAACAAATAGCCAAGCTATGATTTCTCTAATAAAATCCTAAACTGTTAATTTTCAGATTATATGAAAATAGACCTGAGTAACTCAATAAGGAGGAGGAGTGTTTAGTCCACCTACAAGCCCAAGGAGGTTCCATCCTGAAACCAATTGGTGATAGGAGGAGTAACTCCTAATCTTATAAAGTGATTTATTCTCTCTTCTTTCTCCAATGTGGGACACTCACAAGTGGGCTTTCATTGGGTTTCAACACACCCTCTCACTATCAGAAATAATCCTCTTAAGGGCTGGACATCTTGTCGAGGTAAACCCTTACCCAATTGCTTGATTAGAGGCCCAGTTTAGAAGAGACCCACAACCCGAGCTCTGATACCATGTTAATTTTCAAATTATACGAAAATGGGCCTGGTTAACCCAATAAGGAGGAGGAGAGTTTAGCCCACTTACAAGCCCGATGAGGTTCCATTCTAAAACCAATTGATGATAGGAGAAGTAACTCTTAATCTTATAAAGTGGTTTATTCTCTCCTCTTTCGCCAATGTAGAACACTCACAAGTGAGCTTTCAATAGGTTTCAACGTAAACAAAATAATCAGCTCCGGCTTATAAACATAACTCCTGATTAAATCCCCCTCTCACCTTGGTCGTAACCAAATTAGATAATGTTTGTTGCCTCTGAATTTGAATGAAGTCAAAAGTTACATGTACTAAAGCATAGATTTATTTTCATTACCAACTTATCAATATCATATTTCAAAACTAAGCTAACATAAATTTGATCTTATCCAAACTAAACTGGTATAAAAAAAACTTATATAATTCTGGTGTACACTAATTATGTTATATAGGTTGTAATGATTACAACTTCTGTCTTTCTCTCTCCTCATATTTTCTTGTTTTTTAAGTTTCTTTCTCATAACTGTTTCATTTTTTCTTTTTTCAAGTTCTTATTATGTTTTGCTGTTTTTGCTATATAGTTGATTGTACAATTGAACCTATTATAGAATATTATGATTGTACTGTTGGTTTCAATATAGTGTGTTTGTGTGTGGTATAGTGTGTTTCTCTGTGTTATAGTATGTTGTGATAGTATTTATTTGTGCTATAGTATGTTTTTGGTGATATAGTGTATTTCTTTCTAAAATAGTGTATTTGTTTGTGATATAGTATTGTTTTTGTGTATTATAATTAATTGTACAATTGAATCTATTATTATATAAGATTATCTTGTCAGTTTCGATATAGTATGTTTGTATGTTGTATAGTGTGTTTCTAGGTGCTATAGTGTTTTCTTTGACAAGAGCTAGTATATTTGTGATAGTGTTTATTTGTGATAGTGTTTCTTTGTATTATAGTGTATTTGTTTGTGATATAGTTTATCTGTTTGAGTGGGTTTCTATGTATTATAATAGTGTGTAACCCGATTTACGTGTGTAAATATGGTGTACACTAATTTTAGTGTGAACCAGGTCAATACAAGTCGGATTGAAACCGGTATCATCTGAATGGCTGAATATGGCCCAGATTGAGGGACCTAGAGATCTAGACGACACTTTCAATTATAGATGATATGCAAGAATATGACATTTACGTAATAAGAGGGGGTATCAAAATATATAATAACGCAAACCAATGTTGTTTTCACGATGTTGTAGTGACCTCAGCTTTAAGCATTTGGCAGCAATATATAAGGAAACTAAACTGAGTAGGAACATATCTTCTATAGTTCTATCTTCCATTCAAAATCATGAAAAACTATTAGAAGTCCCAAAGCATGCAGCCATCAGCCTTAAAAACAACAAAGAACATCTCCAGTATAACTTATTTTTCTTTTTATCACAGGCCCTCAAATGCCTCCAAACTTGATCTCCTCAGCACAAACCTATGAACCAGCTGGCGAACTGCGGCAATGCCAGCGTCGAAAGCCTCTTCCGGCGGTCAGGCCAATGTTTGCACTAGTGAGGCCAGGCGACAGCTTTGGCCGCTTGCCCTCACTAGTGCAGATCTTGGCTCTGACCACCAGATAGCTTTCTTAAATCTTATTTACAGGAGCAGATGACATTTCCTTGTCTACCAACCACCATTCTGGAAAGTGTTCATTTCTTTCTAAGAGTTGGTTTGCTTCAACAAATCTATCTTTGAGATGCAACTTTTACTCTTTCTTCAACACCCTTGTATGTTTCTTTTTTACATTTCCCTCTGTTTCTTAATTTTCAGGTTGAAATTTATGTATCTGTACTCCCTGCAGAATTGAATCTTCTGTTCTCTTTTCTTTCAATACCATTTGTGCTATTGGTCTATATCATTTATGTTACCAATACCAACTAGCTTAGTTGGTTAAAATTTTGGCGCATATTAGTCAGTATCCGCAACAGCTTGGATCAAATCTCGTCTAAATTACTAACATAATGTAAGTCATCCTTACATCCCTCCATTTTGTTATGCAAGCTAGCTAGGAAGGTTGTTATACAACAAATTTAATAAGATACTACTGCTAATCTATGCTCTCTTACAGTCTTTCGACTTTCGAAGAAACAGAACATAAAAAACAAGGGTTATGTTATATGCAGCCCTTAGGGTTGTATATAAGACATAAATACACTATTTAAAGTAGAAATAAGCTGTGAATTTATGAAAAAAATTTGCATCAACCGATGTAATAAATGATCAATTAATGCAACTTATTTCCATTTTTAGCTTCTTATATACAGCTCTTAGCTTTTCCCAAAAAACAAATCTAGCAGGAATGAAACAAGTGTTTGACAAGCTGGTTGCACCATTGTCCATTGATCTAAAGTTTATACAATCAACACATGTCTCGAGAGAAGACTGACCTCGATGAGCTTTGTATTGTTTCAACGAGGATGAGATGTCCGTTGCATATATTGAGGATCTGAGATTCTGAACAGGCCCCCATATTGCTGACCACATTTTGATACAAAATGGATGTACAAATTATTTGGTAGAAGTATGCCTTAAACAAGATACCCAACTTTCCAGTACTCGAAAGGTTGAGTAGCTATTATCATTTATCAAGGTCTCTTTCAGTTTTAACATCATGCCATCATTTGAACTTACCTTAGACTTTTACTAGGTAATATCCGAGCACGCCTCATTTATTTCAATTGATGTGTATATAGAAGATATAAACTAAACTCCAATTTTCAATGTAATTATTCTGATAATGGTTGTTGATTGAATTTTGATTTATACAACAATTAAAATGTTCAATAACACCTTTATTTCGAATTATAATGCGATCCTTAGTTAGAATATGATTATTTTTTTCTTTGGTACATGTTGGATTAGGCTCGAACATAGCTTATCTCAAGACATAATTCGTCTCATTAGGCCACCTTAAGCTCATCCTTCCCCAAGCCACCCTAATGTTGGCATGGGGATTCCACTCCAAGCCTATTACCTTGAAGTCGGGGTGGGGAACCACATGCACTATTCTCCCACCAGTCCCTCTTATTAGCTTTGATCATATGTTCATGGAGAGAAACCTATTATATTGACTTTTACTTTATACTTCCTCCAAATTTAAATAAATACAATAGTTTGATTTTCAAGCTTGACGACACACAATTTTCTATGTTTCCCTAGTTCTAAATAATAAGTTGGTATTATAAAAATATACATTGAAGCTAATCGAATAACATTTTTATCATAATATTTGTTTCTTATATATATATATATAGTTATATGGTCAAATGTAATATATAAGTATAGAGATGGCCAACAGTGCGGGCCAATCCAGCCCAGCCCACCTCGTGGGCCGTGTGGGCCGGGCCAGCAAAAAATCCAGTCCAGCCCAACTCGAACCGTGAAATTGGTGGGTGGGCCGTGGGCCAGATTTCTTGAGCCCAACCCACTAAAACCCACTACTAAAATCGCCCAGCCCGGACCATGAAACCGGTCCAACCCGGCCCATGAACCAGACCAGCCCAATCCAAGTAAATATTGAACCAAATTGTGTATATTTTAATCAAATTGTATATATTCTAATCAAATTGCATATATTATAATTCAATAAAATTTAAAAATAATGAAATTGTTCATTAATATTAATATTTGTATATAATTTTAATTCATTTTAAAGATTTTATATAATAATAATGAATAATTTCAATGATTAAATAATTTTGAATAAAAAATTCTCATGCCGGTCCGTCAGCCCGGTCCACCCCACCAAACCCACGAACCATGAAAACCGGTAACAGACCGGTGTGGGCCAAGATTTTTCAGCCCACAGACCAGCCCGCCGAGCCCATGAATTTCACGGTCTGGTCCTGGGCTGTGAAATCTCAGCCCATCCCACTCCGGCCCATGGTCCGACCCGTCCAGCCCGCACCAGTGGCCATCACTATATAAGTAGTACAAATGTCAAAAGTGTTGCATTTTATTTATGAGGAATAGATGAAAGTTAAAATAATATAAATGTTTGTGGTGTACTGGTGTAATATAAATTCATAAAGCTATAAAATTACGGCTAAATCGAAATCAAAAGCAGTACATGCAAACTTGTAATGTAATTGTTCATAGAAGCAAAAGAAATAACTTCGAACCCATAGGTCGTAAGAGTAAAAAGATTGGCTCATAAACAGCATAACTAAGACCTACATGCTACATCGTATAATTTTTTCCTAAAACGCATAGTCCATGATTTATTTCGTTTGAAGAGGAATCTTTGGGATTAGCAAGCCAAAACTGCAATGTGACTTTTGCTCAAACCGTTAATCTGAACTCTACACAAGCCAAATAAGTACATAGCAAAGCATAATAGAAGCTGGGAAAAGTTGGCAAGACTCGATAACACAGACATGAACAGAAAAAAAATGGGTTAGTGCTGAGTATTTTCAACCTCTGTAGTTTAACGGTTAAACACGACATGATATATCTTACTAAATGAGTTATGTTCGTGTTTAGGTTTCAATTCGCACAATTGCTACACAAAATATAGGACATTAATATAGAAAAATTGATTCAAAATTACCAAAAATAACTTCACACGACAACACGACACGAACCGAGCATGAAGGAAGTGGGTTAATTAATGTTGAAATATCTCAACATGTTTAATTAAACATATCAACTCGACTCGTTTATTAGATGGGTTGGTGCTATTCTCAAAGATTTTTCAACATGTTTTTGTTTATATATGATACAAATACAGATATGATGCAAGCACAACCTTTTGCCAGATTTAAAGCATACTTGATACTATATAAGTGAAATAGTGAATACTAAATAGAATAATAGATATATATCTCCGAGGCAGAATGATAACTTCGTATCTTGAATATTTTACTCGTTACTCTCCGATTGGCTGGCTCGTCATATACGGATATTCCTTAACATGAACGGATAATACTACCCCAAAACAAGGTAGCTGTCTTCATTATTAGGACCATTTGATATCTTATGTCACTACTATCTTAGGATGGCTTGGTTCAAGATATGGAATGGAAAGGATGGATAAATAGAGGAGGGGAATAATAACAAAGATGGTTATCTTTATTGAGTATTTGGTTCAAGTCAAGGAATGAAAATAAAAGGTAACCATTAACTTCAAGTAATGGATTTTGTTACTTGAGGGGAGGGAACGTAACAAATTTGGGGAATCCATTACCATCAAGTAATGTTAATGGATTGATGAGGCAGGGGTTGAACCAAACAAGAAAAAAGAGAATCAATAATTGATTTCGTTTCTTGAAGCCCAAAAATAGTGAACCAAACGACCCCTTATTATGAATTGTTACGTTTAGTTTTGGGGTATAAGAGGTGACAGAAAATCATCCATAAATATGAGATCCAATCCCAATTTTGAGATATTGTTATGAGACTTTATTAATTAGATTAACTGGCCTCTACACTATTTTCTTATGTAATTTAGCTACTCGAATTCTAATGCAGCAATACTCTTTTCAATCAATTGTTTATTAATTTCAAATGAATTTAACTTGTTTTAACTTATAGTATTAAGTTTATCAGTTGGTATTGTAAGTCATCATCTAATTTTAGTTTAAAATTAGGCATGGCTCAAGTCCAATATTAAAAAAATAACATGTCAGTTTTTTTTTAATAAAGTGACTAATTTAATTTATTAAGGAACCAGTTTAATATATTTCGTGATCGGTTTAATCCATTCAGTAATGACATTCTCTAACCCATTTAATGACTAATTTAATCTATTTAGTGACTAATTTAATCCGTTCAGTAAGAGTAGCGAGTTATTTTTTGAAATTGACTATTTTAGTTCGAGTTTGAAGAAAATAAAGGAAGGAGAAGAGAATGGATGACTAAAATAGTGTTGAGTTAGAGTAAAATGAAATGGACATGCTAGAAAAATTCAATATTGGATTCGTCTAATTTTAATAACCGTCTATTCTAATAATTTGTATAAGTCTATAAGATATTATTGTGCATGTGAAAAGAACTTATTGGTACTTACTACAATGTCTTATAAAGCTGCTTATCTAATTGAAAGAAGTTAATATAATTTGAACATTGTTTTGGGTTACTTTCACCAAGGAGGATCAATCTATCCATAATAGTGAGGCAATCAATTTAAGTGCTTAAAGAATAAATAAGAAAGCTTGAAAATGTATTATTGCGAGTACTCTTGATAAAGAATACAAGAATGTTGAGTAAGAGTAGTGAATTATAGCTAGTGAGAATTGATGACTTATACTTGGTTAAATGAGATCTATTTATAATAAGAAATCAAACTAAAGTTACCGTTATTGGTTGTTACAAATGACAAATATTCCAGCTAACTATCTCCTGGATTTATGGCGAGTTTTCCTTGATTATCTCAACTGCTCCAACGGGTTATGACTTGGTTCAACGCTGGATTCTGCCACGTGCTTGCCGGTCATGCAGACGAAATAAGGACATGTCCTCAGTCATGTCCCTAAATCTAGTCAGGCACAAGTCAAGTTTTACCGCACAACAACTATCCCTAATTTCGCTTGATTAATTGTGCCAGAAGTTTCAAAAGTGAAATTACAACTACCCACTACCCTCTTGATGTGATTACTGCACCTAGGAATACGCAAGGAGCCTGCATCATGTCTCTCTATTCGAAAAATAACAATCATTACACTTCTTTCAATCTCCCATTTTTACAACTCATTTATTAACCCACCTTTGCCATTTCAAACACAACTTCAATATTTCCATCTTTCGCTTCTCCCAGGTAACATTTCTCTCTGTAATTTGTCATTTTTGCCATTTTTTACAGTTCTTCCTTCAATCTTTTTCGCTTCTTCCAAATGGGAAAGAAAAGTAATGTCTCCAAGAAGATAGCCCAGGAGATTTACATTTCCTCGTCTTCTTCTGACAAAAGCGAGCATAACCTCATTCCCTCTGACATTCTTAAACCCGCAAATTCCAAACTGAATTCTCTCTCCACTTTCGATGTTGAAGACCTGTCAACTCAAGAATTCTCCCTCTTTCCACTATTTTCTTTGTGACCCATTAGAGTGATAGAGCTGACTAGACCAAACCAGGGCGATCCTGCTTTTATGAGTATCCTTTCTTGAATGGGGCATCAATTCCTTTTTCCCCTTTAATTAAGTCCTTCCTCATTCACCTTGAAGTTGCTCCTTGCCAGTTGATGCCCGTGGTCTGGAGAGTTCTGGTCTCCGCTGATATTTTAGCTGAAAAATTAGGGTTTAATTTTTCTTTAGGGGGTCTGGCATACACATATGTTGCCAAAATTTGGGGGAAAAGGCAAGGTTAGTTTATCAACCAGAACAAAACGACAACCTCTCATCTTGAAGACAGACAGACAGGATAAAGGGTGGATGACCAGATATTTTTTTGTGGAGATAGATTCTATGGGAGAAGAGAATAGGTGGCTTCTTTCTAACTGGAAGGTTAAGGGTAAGAATTGTGATTATGTATTTTGGATTCCGATTTTGGATTCCGATTTTGGATTTTCTCACTTCTTGTTTCTTTGCAGGAATTTCTCTTGAAGACGTCAAGGTTGACGAGGAATCTACTAGGTCGAAAAATAAGGCCATTCTGGACTTAGGCGAAGAGGAAAGAGAGTATCCACTCTGGTTCTTCGTCTTCTACTGCAGCAATATAATGGTCCTTGGCTGGACAGTCATATGGCTTTAGTATGTTATCTCGTCGCCGATTCCACGTGTGTTGTCTGCTGGACCATTCAGGTTCAAAAGGCTCCTTTCTAGCTTCCATGTCTTCTTCTATCCAAACTTGAGCAAGAGTTTTGTTCAATGCATCTTCAAACTTGGTGCACGGGTACTTGGTCAAATCTTTGTAGAGGTCAGAATTTTCGTACAGTCCTTATCTGAATGCCTCAATAGTTGTTGGGATGTCACAATTAGGAATGGACACATTCTCTCTGTTGAATCTGTGGATGTAGTCTCTAAGACTTTCTCCATAGTGTTGGACAATGCGGTACAGGTCACTAGTCTGCATGGACTTTTCGACTACTGGCGAACTATTGATTGAACATAGTTTGGAGCTTTGTAAATGAGGTGATACAGCCATTCGGCAAATTTCTCAACCAGTCTAAGGCAGGGCCAGACAGGGTGGACCCAAGTCCTTTGCACAAGCTAGCTTCCCACATTATACTTCTCAATATGCTCGTTGGGGTCAATGGTCCCGTCATATAGTTGAATATTTTGTGCACTAAACCTTTTAGGAATGTCAATGTTATTAATATGATCTGCATAAGGTGAGTCAGCGTAGCTATTTGGTTTTACCTCAGCTATTACAGGGGTCATCCTTGGGATGTTGTTTATCATTTCTTGCAAGAGGGTAAACTTTTCCATGACTTCATTCATGCTACCAAGGACATGTTGAAGAAAGTCCATCCCTTTATCATTTATTGCAAAAGGGCAAACTTTTGTTCCATGACTTCACTCATGCTACCAAGGACATGTTGAAGAAAGTCCATCCCTGGCGGCAGGTTAGGGTTAGACTGGACATGGGAGGCTAAGGCGCCTACTTTATGGGTGACGGGCACACTGGCAGGTTGACTCAGAGGGGGTACATTTTGGGTGAATGTGATAGAGGGAGTTCGAGGTGGTAGAGGTGGAAGAATTTCTGGGAAGGTGACACAGGTTCGATTGGGAGTGTTGGACGAGGTGGTGCATTGGGCACAGATCAAGATGATGACCTAAAGATCGGAAATGTTGAGGGGGTTTGAAAAGGGTTAGAGCCAAGCAGATGGGTTTCATCTTCGACCATTATGAAGTCACTGCCCAAAGGAATAGCAGTAGTAGTGACAGCAGGGCGTGGCACTTGAGGTGTTGATGTTGCGAGATGACTGGGGTAAACATGGGAGAACTCTGTGGTGCAGGGAGACTTCGAGGAGGGGTGATGGTATCCATATCTAGGCGAGTGGTTGCGCCTTCGATGTTACGGCGTGCCTGGTGGCGAGAAGAGGAAGTCGCCATAGAGACGTCGGATTGGACTTGGCCACGCAAGACGTCATTTTCTTTCTGGAGAATATCGATTTTTTCATTGAGGTGCTTCCAGATTTCTTCCACAAAGGAAGGGATGTTTCCAACCATGGTAATGTAGTGGATTTTTGTGATACACGAACTTCGAAAGAGCACTTTTTTAGACTGGATGCGCCAGGTGGGCGCCAAATTGTGTTGGATAAATTTCACCAAGGAGGATCAATCTATCAATAATAGTTAGGCAATCAATCTAAGAGCTTAAAAAATAAATAAGGCTTTAAATTGTATTATTGCGAGTACGCTTGACAAAGAATACACGAGTGTTGAGTAAGAGTAGTGAATGCTAGTGAGAACTGATACCTTATACTTGGCTACATCAGATCTATTTATAATAAGAAGTCTAACCAATGTTACGGTTATTGGTTGTTACAAATGACAAATCTTCCAGCTAACTATCTCCTAGACTTATGGCGAGTTTCCCTTAATTATCTCAACTGCTCCAACGGGTTATGACTTGGTTCAACACTGAATTCTGCCACGTGCTTGCTGTTCATGCAGACGAAATCAGGACATGTCCTCAGCTCTGTGGTCACATCCCTAAATTTGGTGAAGTACAAGTCAATTTTTACCGCACAACAAATATAAAACATTATGAATGACAAACCTTACGTAATCTCAATAAAAAAAAAACCATTATCTTCAATCATAACTATTATTATCTTATTCCTCAATGAAATACTCCCTCTGTTTTTTTTTATCTTTCTCACTTGGAATTTTGACACTATTCATGCATAGAGAGAATCTTCTCAAATGTTCTCAATTTATAAGAAAAAACATAGTCATGTGGGATCTTGTTTGATTCGTCTCAATTAGTACTTTATTAATATTCAATCGTTATAATTTTTACTAATATATAATGAAAGATATTTAAGTTTTAAAACGTGCATTAGAAGACGCGTACATAAAAGTAGGAATGATAAAAAAAACAGAGGGAGTACTCTCTTCTTCATCAAATAATTATCATGGTAGTTTGGATGAGCTTATTAAGAATAGATAGTAGGTGATGTAGATTTTAGGATTAGATAGGATAATCGTAAGAACAACAAAACTGATAAAGTAGAACTACGAGATAGTGGAGACATCACATCACATCACATCACATCACATGAATATGCATAGAGAAAGTATGAGAAAGATGTAGTCAGAAAATGGCTCGACATCATACAAATTGATAGGTAACTTTTCTATTTAAGGTAATAGAACAATTATAGATGTGCTGATCAAAAATAATGTACAAGACAATTACTATATAGTAGTATAAGTATGAAATAGTACAACTCTCCAATAAGCTATGCGCCAAAAACAAATGAATAATGATATTATTAATTTGAATAAAGTACATTCTTTCTTTTTACTATGCATATTGAATCTCCCACTTTCATCCCAACATTTTGAGGTGAAAAAATTAGAGAAAGATACTCCTCTATTCCTAAAATGTTTCTTTGGCAATTAGCAGTTGTTCATCATATTGTCTAGTAAACTTTAGATTAGAGGTGGTTAAAGTCATATGTAGGGTGAGCAACTGTATAGGATTCCGAAAAATATAAGGGTCCAATTTTATTGATTGTCCGCTTATAGGAATACAAAAAAAAACTAAATCTAATTACAGACTATTTATTTTCAATTTTATCAAGTGTAATGTTAGATGCAAAATTTAAAGAGATTAATTTTTATTTAGTGTTTTTTTTCTTCTCCTATTCTCCAAGAAAAACTCCATTAATAATTTTTATGTCTCTCCCTATTCACCAAAAATATTTATATCTTTATAATTTTTTTTAACGCAGAACCCCTAATTTTGTGAAACGATCCTGCTTTAAATGCTTTTTTCATCTATCTTTAACTAACTTACATTTGAGCAGTTTGCTATTTTACCGAAATTATCAATTTGGCTAGTTCATAACTTACGCTAATGGTAAATTGGTAGTGATTAGTGAATGGCTCAAATAATTTGCCTTAAGAGTAATCTCTTATATAAAGATGCATCTCCTCTAGCAACACTCATACTGACCTAACACATAAACTTCACTACATTGTGCTAATAAGATGTTCCTGTATAGTGTATTTGGAGTATTCTCCCCTAAACATATGAGAATGGACTATTTTGGTAAAATTCGTTTGGTATGCGACTCTCCTCTCTAGCTCCCTTTAATGGAGAACTAGTTATTATGCCCGGGCTAAGCCCCGGATAAGAAAAATTTTCATTTATTAATATTATAAATTAAGATGATAACACTAAATGTTATCTGGTCTAGTGGTTAAGAGTTTAGTATATGTTCCTGAGATTTCGGGATCAAAACATATACTACGCAATTTCTATTTTTTAAATTGTTGTAGATTACATGGAGTAAAACTCCCTTAGGAAGAGTGCCACGTGGCACCGTTTCTTGTTTGCGCACGCCTTTTAATATATTAGTATAGATAAGTTCCCCAAACAGCCTTTTTCCACTCTAAACAGTCGAGCGTTCTTTTTAACCTTTGCTAAACAAGTTGAAGACTCTTGCTCACTATACCAGATTGATGCAAGTACCAAAATGGGGAAACAAACAACTACGATGAGCAATTTGAAATTGAAAGATATCTAAACAAAAGAAAAGTGAAAAAGCATATACTAATCCAGACATAGAATATCAGCAGCAAAGACAATGAAATACAAAGACAGCGCCTTATCATTAGTAGATACTAGGTAGTTGCTCGAATCAGCCCTGAACTGCTTAAATTCATATGTTTCATGAGTATAACCCACCCTTATTTGATAATCCAGTATCATTCTCAGCATCTAAAGACTGGAATCGACAGTGCAAGCATCGTATATACCAACCACCCAATGACAGCTGGATCTGCACATATACTGCAGTCGTCCCTGCTTATGGAACCAATAAACCATGAAGAAACGAGAGCAATGCTTTTGTTCATGTATAAGCAAAGAGCAAGTTAGACATGAACTCCCTCCATCCCATATTTGGGTATACATTTACCAATAGATAGAGGGAGTAACAATCAACGTTGTAACAAGATTCAGAAAGCAAAAAATGCCCATTGTGTGGAACAGTCTGATCATTCTGTTCACAATTCCTCGCTCTTAAAGAATACTGAACTAATTACAAAGTACATATTCCAACATGACATTCTACTACCTCAAATCAAACATATTTCCAGTCAACTAACAAAACCGCCTATATGAGAAGCCATCAAAAAGAATACACCAATACAGTCTACAGGCTTTCCTTCAGATTCTTTTGTTTCAACTTTCTTTTCAAAACTTTATCAAGTTCACCATCTGATAAAGACAACACTTGGTTCAGTAGCAAGTTTACCCCATACTGCTTAACAAGAGCATACCTAGGCTTAATCCTCTCTTCCAAACTGTAGCCAAAGAATTGGGGAAACTTGACAAGTTCTGACCGGGGATAGTCCATGGTTAAAAAAAATTCCCATTTCGGCATCATATTTTCTTCCAAACTAAAAGTATACAACGTCCCATACCTTTGAATCATGGTTCTTAAATCCTCCAAAGTATATCCCCTCTCCATGAAAAATTCTGTCACGGGCTTTAAATTTCCCTCTATACTTAACCCAAAAGTCTGTGGTGATCTTTGCAGAACCACAGCCACATTTACACCAAGCAAAGAAAAATACTCCGCTGTTGGCCGCAAATTCTCCTCTACACTATAGCTTATAATGTTTGGACAACGTGTCAGAACTTTGCCAACATCCGGCACTGTGAGACCCATTTCGTATAGAAAATCAACTGTTGACATTAACTTCTGCCTGCTGTAAGTAAGGAGGGGGGGAAAGCGGTATATCACTTTTGCCCATTTTTCCTTGTCCAGACCCAAGCTCTCCAAGAACTTCATGGTAGGTATTAGGTTTTCAGAAAGACTGATTCCACATAATTGCGGTCGCTTACGAAGAATGATAGGAAGTTCTGATTTCGGAATTCCAAGTTCAAGAAGAAACTCAACCACAGGCCTGATTTTTCCTTCCAAACTGTAGTAGGCAAAAGCTGGGAACTTCCGAGTAACCTGCTGGATGTCCTCGAGTTCCATTCCAAGATCAATCAGATAAAGAACATGCTGGGGAAGCTGATCTGTTGGGACAGATCCACTAACCCGAGCCATAGCCTTAAGCTTTCGAGATTTGACAGTTAAATCAGGCAGCTTTTTAGAATCTATAATCACATTAGGAGACACAACTTCTGCTGCTACTTTTTCTTTAACAGGCATATTTGGAAACTCTTCTACTACATCAACGAGATTACTTCCATGCTCTTGTAGCAGGTTTTCAAGGTAAGGAATAAGAGCATCTCTTATTTCCAGGGTTGTCAGCTCTCTACCTGCAAGGTATACAAAAACAAGTAAACCTTTTTTATCAGGCAACTGCCTCATAGATATAACGAAGAAGTGGATTTGACCTATAGATGTGGTAGTTTCACTGAAGGCAAACCTACGAGATACCGAGATTTATGGATGGAGTGAAGCTGGGACACGAGGTGATCAATAAAAAGATCTGACTTGTTTATGGTTCGTGATGCAGCTGCACTTCCCAATCCTTGTTTTTTCAGGAATAATGTCAAAACAGCCTTGGCTTCTTCCTTCTCCGAGGCTAATAAAGTCAGGGGGACTCCTCTTATACTCATAGCATTTTCTGTCCGTGTCACAGCTAATTCTGGATCAACATGACAATAAAAAGTTAATTGTCTATCACACTTTGCTTGACAACAAACTACTAAATTTCAGGCAAGGGGGCACCAAACACTCATTGACACTTTACGACCCACAGCATCTTTCAGAAAGCTCTCAAGAAGTCCTACCCTGATAAGCCATCATAACATTTTTCAAACTTAAAACATTACTCTATGTCATAACATTAGTACTGGATGTTTAAAGAAAAACATCAATGGTTTTGAATGGCGCTCAATAGTACATTGATCTTCAGTTGCATGTTAGCAATGATGAATGAAAATAATTTGAGTTTGTGGGAAAGTCCCCGTGATTTATCAATTAGCTAGCTAATGGGGCCAGACCTTTCCCACTGTGGAATACCACTGTTGATCCTCAACCTAGCAACTCCGCCCACCCACACCACCAACCCCCTTAAATTCTCATTGCTGGACCTAGCTGCATCCCCAATTATCTTCTCAGATCATTAATTTCTCTTGAAACTTGCCTGGCTAAGTAGCCTAAACACTAAATTTGAGTCACCCACCATTAACTATTGCAAAACCATGAAATCAGATTGAACCTCGGACCTAATTTAAAAATTTTGCAGATGTGAAACCCTAACCCTTCAAACTAATTCTCGAATCTTCAACCTTTTACCCTATTTATTTGGAAAAATTATTTGTAATAAGTTAACCTTTGCGCGTTTTTCATAAAATAAGTCAACCTTTCGATAAACTATGAATAAGTTAACCTTGTATCTAGTTTTGCTATAAATGAGTTAAATCACAATGTCATTCTACTAAAATGTGACACGTATCATAATTTCAACGTCATTAACTCGTTTACCGCAAAGTAGATACAAGGTTAACTTATTCTAAGATAATCAAAATATTGACTTATTTTGAGAAGATCAACCAAAGGTTGACTTATTAAAAACAATTATTCCTATTTATTTTTATTGCATAAGCGTAACCCTAGATCAACCAGAAAGTCCTTTTCAAAATCAAAAGCAGCAGATTGATCTGCCTTTATCTAGAAGAAAACCTACGCTACAATGTGACTACTCCTCATCTTAGGATGGAAATATAATCAATTCACATCAAAAAGAACAATGAAACTCTCTATATCAAAGTTTGCAAAGCCTCTCATTTTCTAGACCAGCTCAGCAAAATAAAAATAATTTTTTTCCAGCAATAACATGTCATTAATTTCTTGGTTCAAAAATATTGACTCTTGATTTACGCCTGCATCGCAGGCATACCTTGACTCTAATTCACATGATCTGCACGCAGCACAGACACACAGTAAAGTCACTACCACATGAAGATTTATGCCTGCATTATGCACATATCTTGACTCTTGATTCACATGATTCAACAGCTATATTTTGTAGTTCACACAATAAAGATGGTTCTCATTATAAGGGTGGTTCTCACAAAACCTAATACCACCACACACGAGTGCGCATACACACACGCACACATGCAAACACATATGGAGTGGGTAAATCAGAAAGAAAGAAAAAGTTGGAGACTCTTTTCCCCTTTGCTTCTAATTTTCAGACTCAAGTACATCCATTCCCAAGGTGGACAAAAAGGCATCCCAAGTGACAACTACACCCGTACACTCAATATATACCCGGTTTTCAAGAAGACATGGTGAATATGAAAGTTAGCTAGAGAAAAAATAGTTACAAGAAATTATAACCACATGTGCCTTTCATATTTAATTTTACTCCCACATATAATTTTTTGTTTTGAAATTAACAATCACGAGGGTTGAGCAAATCACGTTCAGCTAAGTCGTTTAATACAACTAATTCCATGTATCTTATTTGTTAGGGTAAGTCCATGTATCTTTAGCAATAAACCAATTTTTAAGTTTCAAAATAGATACCAAAGAGATGCAACTTCCTCATGAATTTATCATGAATTGGTTAAAAAGAAAAGGTTTGGAGAATTTTGAACACTTCTGATATAATCCGAAATCTACATTGGCAAAAAGGTGAGGAGTAGAGTGCAAAAGCTAGCCGCGTGTTCACTTAGCCTAGTGACTGATCGACCACCCCCATCATGGAGCAACGTTACACACATCACAAGTATCTGTGTTGGTGAGCTCAAGCATGGAGCATGTGTTATGTTCTAGAAATTTCTTCCAATGATTCCTATTTCAGAGATTCTAGAGCTGAATGAGGCTATCTACTTTTTTTGCTGTTAGTTGCATGGCACCAAGTGAATGTGTTTCAAAAGATTTCTCTTTGTGTCTTATGTTTCCTAAACTAGAGATTGTTCTATAATTGTGTGGTTGGGCATAAAATATCGGTCCTTCAAGAAGAATTTAGTGCATTTGTGGTGTAATAAGAAACAAGTTTGTACCCTAAATTGAGTATAAATAAAGTGTTGTACTCTTTCCCATAATATCACGTAGAATTTCCCTAATTTGCAATACTATTTCTTCACTGGGTAAGATCATGACAGACTCGAATGAGACCTATGTCAGTCTAGCTGCGGTAGAACCATAGAGAAAGTAAACTTATCATGCAAGCACAGTGTAAGAACCTTCCGCAACAAGCCCTTCACGAGAGTTAGGGATATGAAGAACCAGCAAAGATGGAGGATAATGAGAGGGACAATATGAAAATATATTATTTTAGTGTGATTCTTTTGTCTCTAATCTTGCAAGATCAAGTACCTTATGCTCCAATTCAACCTCTAAAATCCTCAAGTGATGTGGATGAAAATGAATAAAAAATAATTAATTATTGAAGTTGATCACTAGCACATTATTCTTTGAAGAAAATCTATTGAACTTCAAGATGGAAGAAGAGCAAAATTTGCAAGGAAACATTTACAACATTAATAATTTGATTATGTTGTTAAATTTAAAGGATCGAAGGTAAGGCGATGATGCTAATGGCTTCACTAATAAGAAGTATTATAATATTGATACGAGTAGTTTGCTCATCGACACTTCCTTGACTTTACATGAGATTCTGACTATGTTGTTAGAAAATGAGAGTTTGAATTTGCTTCAGCATTGCATAGTACAGACGTGACCCTCATTATTTGATAAAAGCACTTAAGAAACAAGTATAGAGCTAAGTAACAAGGTAAGAGGTTATGTTTGATCAATGAAAGGCTGCAACACAAATCATTTTCACTACACACAGATAGAAAGAACATCCTCCCTTGAGAATTTAATGGACGACATAAAAATCACGAAGGAAAAGAAAAGCAAACAGCATCAATGACATGAGATAATTGAATTTAAAGAAGCAATGCTTTTCTTGGTGACAGATAAAACGTTTTCTCTGTTGAAATAGCTTCACCGTCCACTCTCTCTCCTCTTTGGTAAAAACTTGTTACTACCTATTTAATGCTTGGGTAAAAATTTCAATCCACCTATTACCACCCCCGTAAACATAGCCCTATGACTTTAACAATAAGAGTTTAGTGTGTGAAAGTTGTAAGACGAATAGCAACATTCTCTAGTATAAATAGCATTGGTATTTGCTTGTGGTAAGTGTGCCCAGCCTTGTGAAGTAGTAGTACTAAGTAGTAGTATTATCACGAGATTTGTTTGTACGGGGAGAGAAATTGTTAAAGAGTGACATTATCAATTTTATGTAAGAGCGTTATATCACTAAATAATATAAGTGCGATTAGTGTTTAGATGTGAGCAACACTTTAATTCTTATATCTATTTATTTATTGTTAATCTTTCCACATAATTACCCCAGACTATCTTGTTGTTGGTATTAAGAGTCATTCGTTCCTTTAAATTTTTCGGGAACATTTTTTGGCAAAATTATTGGTCGAGGACCGATATATCGCAGAGCTATCTTAACGGTCGAGGACCATATTGCGAGGTGACTTTCCATTAGTGCACATTTCGGGACTATGAAGCTTGTTGGTCAAGGACCAAGCTTACTTGTGTATTGCCGGACAACACTAAGTCACAAATGAAGGATATTGCTAGTTCATCTAATAATATAGAGAAACTCAACAATGGAAATCACATTATGTGGAGCACACATATGCAATTCTATTCGTTGAGACAAGATATTTGGGGTATAGTTGATGGTAGCGAAGTTATAATACCAACCGATCCAGAAGAGTTAAAGAAGTAGAAGATTAGGGTCGGAAGAGCAATGTACGTGCTAGCGGCAACCGTTGAGGACGAGTTCATATACCGCATCAGAAGCGTGGGAGACCCTTCTAGCTTTGTTCGCTAAGAAGAACAATGCTCAACTTCACCTTCTCTGAGAATGAGTTGTTGTCTATCTAGCAGCATATGACGTTGAATCAGTATTTCAACAAAGTCAAAACTTTGTCACAAAGTTAGATCCTGAAAATCCCATCACAAAGACGAGGATGCGCATGATTATTGTCCACGCCTTAAAGCCTGGATATAATAGTCTTGTCACGGCAATCCGAGGTTGAGCTACACAACCATCTCTAATAGAGTTTAAGGATGTGTTAGCAGAGAAACCAGGAGGCTCTAGAAAATCAGAGGTCTGGAGGTGATCGTGCAAGTCAAACTGAAAGTTAGGGGGGTTCAGAAAAGGACAACATAGAGGAGGCTTTTATCCATGGGGAGCTCGACAAGATCGACAACAAGACAAGAAAGATGAGAAAAATCAAACACAACGAGCTGTTGTGTGTTATAGTTGCAAGAAGAAGGGACACT
Source organism: Beta vulgaris subsp. vulgaris (assembly GCF_026745355.1). Taxonomy (NCBI): domain Eukaryota; kingdom Viridiplantae; phylum Streptophyta; class Magnoliopsida; order Caryophyllales; family Amaranthaceae; genus Beta; species Beta vulgaris. Next base: position 8,610,654 of record NC_079202.1, on the reverse strand, counting down.
ATGCTCGAGGTTGTTAGTCTAAACTAACAGAAGGGAATGCTACAACTTCGGCGGAACATGGAAGCCAGAGTAAAGTCGAGTGGGACGTACAAGCATCCTACGCAATTGAAGAGGAGTATGGGTGCATTCTCTTCACCTTAGTAAATTAAGTTTCAGGTGCAATAAGTTCACTTCAATTTAGATAAGTTCAGTTCAGATAAATTCAGTTTAGATCAGATAAGTTTCAATCAGATCCAATCAGAGCAATAAGTTCCAATAAGGTCCAATAAGTTCCAATGCAATAAGTTCCAATCAGGTGCAATAAGTTCCAATTAGGTACAATAAGTTCTAATCAGGTACAATAAGTTCCAATAAGGTCCAAATAGTCAATGATCAATAAACATTTGTATTATTGTCCATTATTTTATTATTCATATCATTATTAGCTGATTATGTTATTATTAAAATTATAATTAAAGTACCACAATGATTATATTGTATTATACTTGTATTATTGTCTATTATTTTATTAAATGTTTGTATTATTGTCTATTATTTTATTATTTATATTACTATTAGTTGATTATGTTATTATTGAAAAAATTAATGAAAGTACTACAATGTATAGCTCTTCATAGTCTTCATGATGAATTTTTTCGGATATAACAAGTGAGAGATGAAAATGGAGTGAAAAATAAGGAGTTAATGAATTCTACTACCTTAAGTAAATGAAAAAGGAGTGAGAGTTAAAGAGTTCTACTACTTTAGTCATAAAACTGAAGTGGAGCTAGAGATAAATTTTTCCATATGAGGCAATTTCTCATTTGTTAGCAATAAATGTTAACCAACTTTTGGTTTTCTACTAGTGTTTTATGAAATCAAAACAAGACTATTAGATATATTAGTGATGAAAGTTGTGTATAGGCAAGTATATAAATAGTATATTTTTTTTTGTTAAATTGTTTATCATAAGAGATAATCAATAATAATTATTTTTTTAAAGGGCGATTTTTAATAATCATTATTTCATAATAAATTTTGAGAGGCAATATTTACGTTTGGGGTAATATTTATGTTATTACTCATCAATTTTCTTGTCTAATAAGGTCAAATAAGTTCCAATTAGGTCTAATAAGTTTCAATCAGGTCCAATAAGGTCTAATAATTTTCAATCAGGTCTAATAAGTTCCAATCAGGTCAATAAATTCCAATCAGATCCAATAAGTTCCAATCAGGTTCAATCAGGTCCGATAAGTTGAATCAGGTTCAATTAGGTCTTATAAGTTCAGTTTAGTTCAAGTCTAATATGTTCACTTCAGATAAGTTTCATGTGAAAAGAACGCACCCTATATCTTCGACATGGAGGTAGTGTCGCCAAACAGCAAATAACCAGAGGAAGCTGCATTTGTCGTAGTCAACGACAAGGTGATCAATTATAAAGATAATTGGATCATCAATTTTGGTCGCTCCAATCACATGGCTGGAAACAAAGAGAAATTTCATGTCTGAGTACAAGCGTGGTCAAGTTATGATAATTGCAAACAACTCACTCACAATTGCCAATAACCCATATTAGCAAGGCAGTAGTGATTCCAAGATTTAGTAACAAGCAAGTTGGATAATGCCTACCATGTTCCATGTATGACAAAGAACCTGTTGTCAGTTTCGCAATTGACGGCATCCGAAAACCATGTTATTTTCGGCTCTTGTGACGTGAAGGTGTACACGACTATGGAAGGAAGTTCCTCTCCTATCTTGGAGGGACGACGTCTTAGAATCAGTCTACGTGATGTCTCTCAAACGACATATATAGACCAGACGAGGAAAAATGAGAGCTGATTTATGGCATGCACACTTAGGTCACGTGAGCTACAACAAGCTCAAGGTCATGAAGAAAAAATGGATGCTCAAAGATCCTCCTCAACTAGATGTCAAGGAATTTGTGTTGGATGTCAATTTGATAAAGCACATCAACTTTTGTATGATGATTCAAAGTTCAATTCAAAGGAACCTTTGGAGTTGGTTCGCACATATGTGTCGATCCAGTAAAACCCGGACTCGACAGTTTTTGCTTATATACCCGCGTCAGTACAACACGACAACGACTCGAGTATGAAATACGAGTCGGATCCTCCATATTGCACTCGGACAAGTCAAACCCTAATTCGAACGCGAACAGGAGAGGAGAAGAAGAGGAGAACTTACCTCACGGTCAGCAGGAGCTTCGAACTCGCCGAAGCCGCCATCAGCGCTCAGTTTCTTTCTTCTTTTTCTTCGCTTCTTTCTTCACTTCTAGGTTCCGTATCTTCTTTGTCTTCGATCTTCAATGCTTCTCTTTTTCTTTTTTCTTTTTATCCTTTGTGGCCACATGACTTTTTGTTTCTCTTTTCCTTTTTCTTTTTTCTTTTTATTTTTCCTTGTCCTCTCCTTTTCTTCTTCTATTTTGCTTTCTTTTCTTTAAACACGACTTTTAGGTGGTTATTCTTTCTAAACACCTACTTCAATTTATTGTTATATATTACAGTTTTTTCACCAAATAGCTCTGACAAATTTTTGTATTCACCAGATACCCTAACTTTTTTTCCGAATTCACCATATACTCCTGACTTTCTAAAAAGTACATTAGAATGTCCTTAATGACTAACGGCGGTTAATTAGGGTTTCTAGAGTTAATTAACGTTATTGACTAACGGAGTTAACCACCATTAATCATTAAGGGCGTCATGTATTTTTTTTAGAAAGACACAGCTATATGGTGAATTCAGAAAAAAGTTTGAGGTAGAAAAATTGTCAGCGATATTTGGTGGTTATTCTTTCTAAACAAGTACCTCAATTTATTGTTATATTATAGATATTAAATAGACAATTATAAAACTTAAAGTTAGTATTAAATACTTCCTCCGTCCCAAAATACTCTTTACACTTTCCTTTTTTATATGTCCCAAAATACTCTTTACACTTCTATTTTGGGATATGACCCACTATTATTTTAATTATTCTACCTTCTAACTATTGGCCTACACTCTCTCTCCTCCAAATAAAATAACACCACTCTTATTACCTACCAACTCTAATCATAGCCCACATCTCTCTCCTCATAATAAAATAATAACATTTTTACTAACTACTAACTCCTATCACATCTACTTTTCAATAAAATAACAATTGATAACCAAACAACAACTTATCATCTAAAACTACGTGTCTTGATAAGTGTCAAGAGTATTGTGGGGAGGGAATATTATATTATAAAATATTAATTTTCCCATACCCGTATTTGGTCCAAATCTCAAAAAAAGTCCTTGTATCCTAATTTTGTGGAAGTGTGGTACCAGACACTCGTATCGACACCCATACCCGACACTCCTCAGTCCTAACCGAGTCAAGGTAACATCGAGGAAAACAACATTCAATGAGTGGCTTACGCTACATGATCACCTTTATTGACGATGTTTCAAAATATGTCGGGTCAATTTCATAAAGAGAAATCTAAAGCATTTGACAAGTTTAAACTGTTTAAGGAAACACTAGAAAAATAGTTGGTGGCAAAATTCGTTGTCTACATACCGACAAATGGAGGAGAGCTTACATCCATAGAATTCTCGCAATACTTGCAAGATCAGGCGCTAGTTCACTTGTTCAAAAAGAAAGAATCGACACCTTGCTCAGACATGCACGAGTATGTTGCACGCCAAGAACGTACCACCACGTCCTTCGGTTGAGTGTATGAAAACAGCAGCACATGTGACACATCGATTACCTAATACGAGACTGGATTTTGTCTCACCATTTGAGAAGCTAAGGAAGATGAAAGCCAACACTTCGAGTTTCGGATGTGTTTATTACGTCTTTGTTCCTATACATACACGTAGCAAGTTTGATAAAGTTATTCGTTGTATCTTTGTAGGTAATGATGATCTGAGAAAAGGTTGGAGGTGTTGTTATCCAACAAAATGTCACGTGTCACGAAATGTGGTGTTTGATGAAGCATCATCTTCATGGTCACCACAAGGAGATCGAGGAAAAGCTTCAAGAAAAAATGGACGAGAAATGAGAAGGTCAGTCTAGTCAAGATGGTGGTAGTCCATGGTAAATAGGAGCGTATCAAAGAAATCCATGGCAAATAGGAGCGTATCATCAGGGCGGATCTAGAATTTTGGATTTGGGGGGTCCTAACTCCTAACTAAACCAAGTACATAGACAATGATCAAAATACACAAATGACAAGTTCAGTTTTAACTATAAGAAAACTACATTATATTATTTGAGTAATTTATTAGATGTACCTTCATTATATCGATATTTTAATGTTATCTTTATTTTTTGCAAATTCAACATATTGACCTTTACACTTGTTAACAGAAGCGAATCTTACCTTTAATATCTTTCATTATTTGTTCCTAAAGTTTTCAAGAAGTTCATTGAAAATAATTTAGTAAATGTACATAGAGACAAATCCAAAATTTTACATAGTAAAATTAATTTTTAAATATTTGTAAATAAATTTTCGTCATACTTAATATACCAATAGTGTACATGTCAAATTGTTGAATTTATTTGAAAACAGAAGGAGAATAATCATTATATCACAAAAAAAAAATGGTTAAGACTAGAGTTAAAATTAAAAGAAATGGGTACTTTTCAAAAGAATGAAATAAAAATCCAAAATAGAAAAGAAAAAATGGTAAAGGAGGAGAAAGAGCAGGGACTAAAAAGAAAAATAAAAAAAATCATCAAGCAAAAGAAAGATAAAAAAAGGATTTGGTATTAGGTGTTGAAGCATCGAACTCGCGTCTTAGGTACAAGAACGCAATACGTTGTGATAGTCTCTACCATTGGAGTAAGGCTGCTTTGAATTAATTTATTGCGCGCGTATTAGTCTTATTGTATGTAAAATTGTGCCTGACGTTAAAAAAGAAAAGGAAATTAATTTTTTGGGGGGGGGGCATGTGCCACCCAGGACCCTTAGTATATCATAGAAATATCATAAAAAAAAAGCCATTTCCATAATCAATTAATACTGCAATGGTCGAAAATGTAAAAGAGCCAATAGTCATGATGAGGCAGCTCAAAGCAGAGATTGGAGAAAATCCATAGAAGAAGAAATTTAAGCTCTGCACTAGAATGAGACTTGGGAGTTAGTGCCAAATGCTCGAGACATTCAACCTATTTCTTGCAAATGGGTACACAAAGTGAAGACTAGACTCGATGGTACTATTGAAAGGTACAAGGCCAACTTGTAGCTCCAGAGTTTTCTCAACATTATAGGCTAGACTATGATGAAACATTTAGTCCGGTTTCGAAAATTACTACAATACGTTTTTACTAGAACTTGTAGTTAGTAATTCTTAGAAGTTGTGTCATATGGATGTTAAAAATGCATTTCTACATATAGTGAGTTGGATAGAGACATATACATGGAACGGCCTAAGGGGTTCGAGAGTCAGTCTTATCCACATTATGCAGGTTGAAGAAGACAATTTATGGTCTGAAGCAAGCACCACGCGCGTGGCAGATAGCGGAGTTTCTGTTACAAAGTGGTTATTCCATAGCACCAGTTGATTCGAGCTTATTTGTGAAAGGTGGAGATGGAAAGTTGACAATAGTTCTTGTATATGTTAGAAGAGATTTTGAAAAGGAGATTTGACAAACAAGAGCTAATATTTCAGTACGATTCCAAATGAAGCAGCTTTAAGAATTAAAACATTTTTAAAGCAAAGCGATGTTCAGTCCAACGCAAAAATTCTAAAAAGATGTGACCATGTACCCACATTTGGTGGGAAGTCTTATCTATCTCACGTTAACTAGACCAGATATTGCATATGCGGTGATTGTGATTAGTCGATTTATGCAAAAACTGGTGTTTGACAGTACAAATATTGAGGTACGTGAAAGTCATATTGACTATGGTATCTTGTACAGCAATGATAAAGAGTTTGAAGTTGGCAATCGCTCGTGATCTTGACACACGTCGGTCAACCAATGGTTATGTATTTAATCTGGGTTTTGGAGCAGTCTCTTGGTGTAGTAAAAGACACCCAACACTCACTGTCACTGTCAAGTACAGAAGCAGAATATCGAGTAGCGGCTATGGCAACAGACGATTGTGTGCGTTTGAAGCAATTACTCAAGAAACCGCATCAGCCAATTGATCTGGGAATCAAGTTACGCTCTGATAATCAATCTACGATACGTTTAGCAAAAAATCTTGTTTTTCACGTAAGGACAAAAATGTGGAGGTACATTATCATTTTGTTTCTACGGAGTGACAATGAACTTCAACAGGATAAATTCACAAAGGATCTTGGAGGACCGATGTTCGAAAAGTTTCGGAAACAACTTGGTATGACCTCTAGACTAACTTTAAGAGAGAGTAGACGTTGAGGGGAGTGTTGAAATAGCTCCACCGTCCACTCTCTCTCCTCTTTGGTAAAAACTTGTTGCTGCCGATTTAATGCTTGGGGAAAATTTTCAATCCACCTATTACCACTCCTATAAACATAGCCCTATGACTTTGACAATAAGAGTCTTGGTGTGTGAAAGCTCTAAGATGAATAGCAACATTCTCTAGTATAAATAGCATTGGTATTTGCTTGTGGCAAGTGTTCCTAGCCTTGTGAAGTAGTAGTACTAAGTAGTAGTATTATTACAAGAGTTGTTTGTAACTGAAGAGATATTGTTAAAGAGTGAGTTTATCAATTTCATGTAAGAGTGTTATATCACTAAATAATATAAGTGTGTTTAGTATTCAGATGTGAGCAACACTTTAGTTCTTATATCCACTTATTTATGGTTAATCTTTCCACATAATTACCCCAAAATATCCTACATCTCAACCTGACAAAAACTGAAGATGAGAAAGTCAGCGACCGTGCCTAACAATGAAAGAAATAATAAGAGACATTGGTGAGACAAAGTGTCAAGTTCCACATAGCCACGCTGAGCCCTAACCAACGTAAGGCATGTTCTAAAACTAAAGAAGAATTTTTGGTTAAAAATTACTAATCAATAGACTACAAGTCTTAAGCATAAATCAATGACTTTCACCAAGGCTATTTTAGTGGTTTCAAGACATGCTAGGAATAAGTGTGATTTTTATACATGAGAATATGAGATGAAACATTTGTGGCAATGAGGCTTTAGATAGTGTCGCTAACGAATGCCTTGTAAAGCGTGTAAATACGCAAAGAATTAGGCACATGGTAAAGGTTATTAGGTATAATCTAATAATCATGTTGACTATGAAGTCTAGTTAGCAAAATGTACGACTGATTGTGCACCTAAGCACAGACGTGTATTTGATGGACTGCAACACCAGTCACCATAAGGTAATGTCAAAGCCCATGCCTAGAGAGTGTGTCTTGTTCATTCATACAGGAAACTCGTAGCAGAAATTTTTACAGCACTTTAGTCAGAAAACATAACAAGAATATCATCTAATTTCCTGATTGATGATAACTTGGACGAAAATCGTTAATAAGAAGTAGTTGAATAATGTTTCCTAAGCATTTCAGGTTCCAAACACTGTGATTTGTAAATGCATTTGGACTCTTAGTCTTATCTGCTGTATAATTAAGAGTTTCATTCCTACTCTGATACTGTGAATAATTCCTCTAATTCCTAACATCTTATTCGTCACAAAAAAAAAATCCAACTAAAACACCCATTTCCCATAACTTTGCATTAAGATCATACTCCCGGTTTACCGTATAAGCTTTGCCGGAAACCTTGTAACCTACATAGTTCACCATTTGGTGCAAGCTTGGATATATGATGCCAAAATCAACAACATCAATTGGTGTTACTAAAACAATAATCGGCTATATAGAGAATGGTTTTACCTTGAGCAAGAGGAGCAGCGCTATGGTGTCGCCGCGAAGGGTTGACGGCGGCGGAGATACGCAACGCAAAGATGTGGCGCGCAACAAAGAGAGCAGGTGGGCCCTGGTGTTGGCCGAGAAACACTGTCATGTGGGTGTTGCTCAAAATGGCACGGCGAGCAACCACTAGTAACGAGCCAGGGCTAGTTGCCATCTGCGACGCACTGACTGAGGAAGTGGAGAGACAAGACTACAAGAGTAAGGAGTTTGGTTGAATTTTTATGATTTCTGAGATTCTTATGTGGGTTTCAGTCTTTCAGATGTGGATGTGAGCCTGTGAGGGTCCTGAGCTAAGGAGCTGTTGGCCTGTTATTGATTTCCAACAAGGGTGAATTGGTCATTTCATACATTAAAAACATATGCCAAAGTCCAAACTGAGAGTTCCAAACGCGCGTGTGTGAGAAGAGAGAGAAAATCATGAGTAGTAGCAATTAGGGATGGCAATGGGGCAGGTCAAGTAGGAGACCCGCCCCATCCCCGCCTAATTGGGGCGGGGATGGGTCTAGGTTTGGCGGGGATGGGGCGAGAATGGGGATTAATATTGTACCCGCAATGGGTGGTGGAGCGGGGGTGGATTTTATGTTATACCCGTCCCATCCTCGCCCGCCCCGCCCCACCCCCGCCCTGTATATTTATTATTAAAATTCTATTTATATACATATATTACTAACTTATTTGAAGACACTTTTGAAATGTAATAAAACATTTGCCTTTGTTAATGTATTTTAACTTATCTTTTACTATATTATATTCTGATTTTGTGAAATAGACAACTATAATGGGCGTATGGCAGATTTTTTGGTGGATTTTTTGCTGGGATGAAGTGAATATCACGCGGGTGCGGGGGTGGGTCTAGAATTTCCCACTGCAATGGATGGTGGGGCGGGGATGGGGATGAGAATTTAATGCGGGTGCGAGTGTGGGGTACCATCCTCCGCACCCGCCCCGCCCAATTGCCATCCCTAGTAGCAATCTCGAATTAAGCTAAAATTGAAAACTTAAAATGCGAACTCGAAACTTGAATTCAAATCAAGGCTGAACTCAAATTTGAGTCAATCCACGTATGTAATATTCTATATTTTTAGGCATTTATTATGATTATTTTAAAACAATTTTAAATTTTATCTTGAAACGTCATTTTAAATTAATTTCAAAATCACTTTAGATGGAATCATTTGAACTTATTTATTTATTTATTTAAATAAATGTTTGATAAGTAATTTTATAAAATCCAAAATTTATTTTTGGGTAATAAAATCATAGAAGCATTATACATTTTAATATGTAATTTTTGGAATTTTTTTTAAAGATTGTTTTGAAAAATCGGTTTCTTTTAAATAAAATTGAAAACTTTAAACAATTAAAATATTTTGTTGAAACTTATTTAAAAAATCAGATTTTTATGAAATTTATATTAAGTTAGAAAGTATGGGATTTTCTTTGATTCGGGGAGATTTAACAATCTCCTTATAGTGAAGCAAAAGCTTTTGTAAGATCAATTTTTAGGGCCATGATATTTTCCCTTCTGTTAGCTTTACTATAGAGATAGACCATTCCTTTCACAATAATGATATTTTCAGTGATAGTTCTATCAAGGACAAAGCTAGATTGAAGAGGGTTAATCGTAGAGGAAAGTAATGGACGAATTCTAGACGCAATGATATTAGTAACCAGCTTCAAGATGGTGTCACATAACCTTACGGGTCTAAAGTCATTGATAGTCCGGGGAGAATCTTTTTAGGAATTAAACAAAGATAAGATTTGTTTATCTCTCACGGTCATTGATAAAACGCTGATTAATAAAGAAGTGCATAATATCTTTTAAATCTCCCCAAACGTGCTGGATGAAAACTGATTGAATTCCATTTGGACTCGAGTTTTTGATAAGGGACACGCAAAACAAGATTGAGTGAATTTCATCCAAAGAAATATGATGATTGAGAGTAATGGACTCTTGTGCCGAAAGGGGGTGATCACTAAGAAACAAATTGTGACGAGAACAAACCTCGTGTTTACTCTGAAAAATTGAAAGAAACGCAGACCTTTCCATCTCATTTAGAATAAACTCATCATGCATCCAACTCCCATCCAAATCTTGAAGGGTCGAAATCTTCCCCCTAGACTTCTTTATTTTTTCCAATATATGAAGATACTTGGTATTGTAATCACCAAATTTCCGCCATTCCACCCCAGCTTGTGGGTACAAATTCGTTTTTCAGTAGAATGGATCGATTATATTAAAGTCAACAAAAAGAAGTGATTGCTCAAATTAGCAAGAAAGGAAGAATGTCCCCGAGGAAGCGAAAGTTGAATACCATTAAGTCTAGCATAAATTTTTCTCTTTTGTGAGATTAAATTGTCAAAAGTCCTAGAATCCATCTACCCATCGAGCTTAGAAATTTAGCCTTTCCTGACACAAAATCTATAGGGGGTACAACCAATTTCTAACAAAGAAGGATTTGAAATCTAGGTGGGCTAACCAAGCTTCTTTACAACGAAAAGGAAAAGCCTTCCCAGCAGTATGATACTCAATATTGACATCTATACAAGCTACAATGGTCAGAATAAGAACAAAGAAGATTACTTACTTGAGTAGACGGAAACACCAAAATCCTATAATATTTTGCTAAATTATGATCCAATCTTTCACAAATAAGAGCATCATCTTCCCTTGCATTTGTCCAAGTATACGAGTTTCTATTTAAACCCAAATCAACTAGGCAAGTAGAGTCCATAAAGCTGTTCAGATCTTTACATTGAGAAGGTCTAAAGTTCCAATGACCTTGATATTCGATTTGATTTCGAACCTCATTGAGATCACCAAGGAGTAGCCAAGGGGTCTTATAGACACATAATCTTATCTCCTCATTTAGCACCTAATGATGAAACATACCAAAGTCCTAATTTGTTTAGTAAAAAGGAAGAGCAATCCAACAAGCTAAGCCCAAAATCGTTTTAAGAACATAAAAGTCAATTTGTTTATTCCAAGCCTAGTTTTAAAAGCCCAGTTAATGATTCATGATAATTAATCTATAGAAATATATTAAAAGGCGTGTGAAAACAAGAAACTGTGCCACGTGGCGCTCTCCCTAGGGAGTTTTAGTTCATGAAATCCATGTACAATAAAAAAATTAAGAAATTGCATAGTATAGGGTTTGATCCCAAGATCTCAAGTACATATACTAAAGTTTTAACCACTAGGCTAAGTTGTATTTAGTGTTATTATCATAAAGTATTATATTAATAAATGAAATGTTTTCTTACTCGGAGCATACCCCGGGCCTAATAACTAGTTGCATTTTTAAAGCTCGTTTTCTTAAAGCCAAATTAATTTTTCATGCTAATTAATTGTACAATTTTTTCACATGCTACCCTTTTGAATTTTTAAAATTCATGGGGTACCCCTGTACTTTCAAAATTGCACTAGGTACCCTTACTATTTAATAAAATGCTTTGAAATACCATTAATGATTAACGACATCAAGTTTGCTAGGTCTAGAGAGTTAATTCCTTTCTCTCATCTATTTCCCTTTCTTTCTCCCCTGTTTTCAGCCACCAACCCCATACCACCACCCACCACTGCACTACCCACCAGGCCACCTCACCCCACTCCTCTCGCTGCACCAGTAATTTGTGTGTTTTCTCCCAGTGTAAAGTCTTTTCCCGAGTCGGCTTCATCCATGAAAAAGTCATATATGTAAAGCCTAGGCATGGAGGTATTTGCCTCATTGACAAAGTTGGCTTCCACATCCTTTCCTTTTCTTTTGGAAGCTTGGTAGAGTTCTACTAAATGTTTGGCTGTGCGGCAAGTGCGGCCCCAATTCCCAGTCATACCACATCTGTAACATAAATATTTCCCTTTTGGGGTTTGCTTGCAATTACTGCATCCACCCTTATGTACAACATTTTCTTCTGGTGGATCATAGCTTTCTATTGCATTTATTTCATGTGAGGTTGAAGACCATGTAGGTATGATATTATGATTTTTCAATAAAAGATCATTATTTTGTTCAACCATAAGCAGCACTGAGATTAGCTCAGAGTATTTTTGGAAAGCTCTTAACCTGTATTGTTGTGCCAATATTATATTCGTAGCGTGAAAAGTGGAGAGTGTTTTATCTTTCATCTCCTCTTCAATCATGGGATGATCACAATATTTCAACAATGATACAATTCTAAACAATGTTGAATTGTAATCACTGACTGTTTTAAAATACTGGAACCTTAGTTTGGTCCAGTCAAAATGTGCCTTAGGGAGGAACACACTTTTGTGATGCCCATATCTTTCATTTAAGTTGTCCCATAATTCTTTGGGATCCTCCACAAGTAGATATTCAGTTTTCAAACTGTCATGTAAGTGATGCCTGAGAAGGACTAAGGCTTTTGCCTTTTCTTGTTCAGTTGCTATCTTAACCGATGTGGTTGATGTAGAGTGGTTGATGTAGTTGCATCATTTTGTTGGGCCGTGATACTTTGAATTGTATGTTCCAGCCAATCTCCGGGCCTTTAAATTCATTTGGGCGTCCACCTTCCATTCTAAAAAATTATGCCCAGATAGATCTAGTATGTTAATTAAATTGTCTTTTCATTAGATCTTCCATCTTTTGTTACAAGCATGTAAATATTTGAAATTAGTAAATGATAATAAATCATATATATTATCTCCCCCTGATTTTTATCATCATAAATATTATGCAAAGAAATATTACAAACACATTATCCATATAAGTTTAGTATATAGAAGCTACTAATCTTTTTGAAAAAAAAAATGATAACAAGAAAGGAAAAAAAGACTATATAATACATACTAAAACAAAAAAAAACTAGTAAAATGCACAACTAATGAAATTTTTTGTGCATTTTGGACTATTTTGCCGGGGGGATTTGTGTTTGGATTTTATTTTTGTGTAAAAAAGAAAACAATTATCCCCATTAATGAGGCTATTCGAGCCATAATGAGGGATAAAATAAAACCGTATCATCATAAAATCTTCTTCAAAAGAAGAAGATGAAGGTTGATTGTTGTTGTTGGGATTCATGGTGGCCGGGAAAAAATGGGGGTCGAAATTAGGTGGAAGAAGAAAAGTGGGAGATGGATAGAATTTGGATAAAAATGTAAAGATAAGATAAGGGGTGTGTAGTGGTAAGAGACGGGTAATCCGGTATTTATAGAGGTAATTGCCAAACTGTATATTACAATATGTAAATGTATACATGTTGGTAATAAACAGATAATTATTTAATAATATTGGAGAAACTAGGGCACGTGACTAGAAGTAACTATTACTAGTGATAACAGTATTAACAGAAACAAGAAAGAAATATTAAACTTATTTGATAAGACGAAGCAATACCCAAAAGAACTTGTGACAACAATATAAGGATCTCATAAGATAACCATTATATTCTATATATCATCAGTTTTAGTTTTCTATTATAGGGTTAAATGAAAGACAAAAGGAACAAAAACAACAATAATACTATAAAAGGAAATAAATGCTACATAATAAGAACAAGGGGAAAATGCCAAAAATAGGTAGGACTTTCATTTTTTTTCTTAGCTTGTACTCCCTCCGTTTCCTAAAGATCTTCCCACTTACTGTTCCTACAGATACCAAGGAAAATCAAGTTGTGTGGGGCATGGTGTGAGTAAAGTAGGAGAGAGAAAGGGGTTAAGATAAATAAACAAATAAAAGGGGTTAAAGTAGGAGAGAGAAAGGGAGTAAAATTGAATTAATAATGTAATGGTGGACCATATGATAGTGACATGAGAGGGTAAATAGGGAAATTTGTTTTGCCAAATAAGGAATAAAGCAAAAGAGGGAAGATCTTTTGGAAACACCCTTAAACGGAAAGAGGGAAGATCTTTAGGAAACGGAGGGAGTACGTGATATGCAGTCAAAGGAAAGAAATGATGAGTGATAAGATCAATGATGTTGTATTCCATTAGATTATAGGCTATAGTAAAACTAATTTCCCTTTATGCATTGGAGTGTTTTCATGCATGAAAGCCATATGTATTATGAAAGAAAAAAAACATGACCTTGGATTCTTTTACAGCTTATAAGAAGTAGATCATTCTTACTTTCCCTCTTATTTCTCATATTCAAAAGTCATATATTCTTTCTCTTTCTATTTTTCTTCTTAAGTATTATTATATATAGTGTATGTCCAATATAAAAAAAAATTCATAATTAGATTACATCATATTATTAGAGCGAGTACCAAAATGGAAATAAAAGGAGATGAAGGTATATAGTGGATATGGTGCGTATATTTTTACTTTGTATAATATAATTTCACGGGAAGTCTAGTAGAGTTAGATATGAAAGGTTTCTAAATTTTTTTTTTATGAGTTTCCGATATAGAAGATCCGAATGCTCAACAACTATAGAGCATACTTCTCAAAAAAAAAAAAAACCTAAAGTAGTTTGTAGTAAATTTTGTGAAGTAGAAAAATAATAATTATACCTTAGAGTGTTCGTGCTGATAATGTGTTAGAGATTAAGGGAGAAGTAGATGCAAAATGTAAATAGATTAATTGCCCATCTTACTGATATAAATGCGGTAATTTATACACCAAAATTGCGTACAAAGTTACGCATACACTACAGTGTACAATACAATTGTATAGTAAAAATTGATTATTCAGTTATCTACATTATGTTCTCAAACACTCTCTCTATTTTCTTCCCAATTCTTCCCTCATCAGTCCTCCCGAAGGACCCAAAATAAAGCCGCTTCACTGTGTTTCTGCCTTCTTGTAGAGAAAGAAACGAACCACTACCTCTACTAAAAGCTGGACCAAAAGCAGAGCTCCAAACCTTAATCAACTCCTCAATCTCTCAATATTCAGGTACTTTTTCTTCAAATTCATTCAAATCCCTTCAAATTTCACTTTTCTCAAATACTTTTTTTTTCTTTATCGCAATTAAACGTTACAATTTTTATGCTTCATTTCAATTCCAATCGCAGAAAAATATGACTCAAGATGTGGAAATGAAGGACACTCAAGCTCACTCAAATTCTCTCTCCTCCGCCGATCCGCCCACATTGAAGCGTAAACCCTAATATTGTTTTTTGCTTAATTGATTTTTCCCCAATTTCTAGGGTTTTGAATTTTGTTCAATTTTCCCGCAGATTTGAAGGAGATTGCCTCGTTGTTGGAAACTGGTTCTTACACTAAAGAGACTCGTAGAATTTCTCGTGCTATTCGTCTTACTTTTGTTATTCGTCACAAGCTTACGTCTCGTGTGCTTCATCTTTTCCTTGATTATGCTCTTGTTCCGGGTTCTGAGGCACATGGAAAAATCTCCGCTTTTCTTCCAAAGGTATATTTCTTTTAGTAATTTGTGTGTTTTATTGGAAGATTTTGTCTTTGATTATGGTCTGGTTTATAGTTCATTATTTGTTGTTATGATCTGTAGTTGAAAATGTGGAACCATGTAATTTATGACGTTGAGGATTTTGATTGGACTTGTGGAAGTAGTTTGGAAAGATTTGTGAAGTTTCGCCTAGTTAATCAGTTTATGCCTTTGGTGAAAACCATTTTGCATTTAAGATTTGTACTGATTTCAGTAGGAAACTTGATTGTCATAGGAAAATGTTATCCGGCCGTTTGTCTGGTAAGATTGGGTTCGCCTATTTTATGGATATTGTGTTTATGGAAACAAAGGAGTACGTGAAGTTGGACCAAGTTTAAGCAACATATATAAAATTGGCCTTCACTTGCAATATCTATCAATTTAAGCAAGAAAAGATGTTAACTTGTTGCCTCTTGTGCAAAGTTCTTTGGTGTTGAGATTGTTTTTGCAGGACATACTTTTCCTCTTTTCTTTTATCATCTTATCTCTAGTGGGTGTTTCAATCAATACTAGGACTTTGCAAGATAGCCATTGCATTGTATTGAGAGGCATTATATGATATTGCTAGAGTGAAATGTTAGGTTATCGTATCAACTATGTCCTTTATTATATGCATATATTGTAGCTCTCTCTCTCATAGGCAATGGGGTTTAGAAGTTTGTCCTTTAATACGTTTCATTTTAAATTTTGTTAACTTGCACTATGTGTAGTGTAAGTTTCTAGGAGAAGGTGGGGGAAGGGGAACATTGTAAGTTGTAGACTGACAGTTGAAAAAAAAAAAAAAAGAGAAGTTCAATTTGGTAGTACTTCTGTTCAGTTTGCACTTCTTTCGTTCAGTAATCATCTGCATCTGATCACTTCTTCAGAGTCGACACACTTTTGAATCACATTTGACCAAGCAGCTTTCTGATTTTAGACCAATTTTAATCTCTACTAAAGGTGAATAGTAGCATATGGTGAAGTAATGTTTTGACATAGCTTTGACTGGTTTAGGTGTTTATGGTCAAGTGGTTGAGAAATGATAGTTCAAACCTCTAGATCCTTGGTATCTCTCTATTTTTCTCTCGGTCCTTTGGTTAGTTAAAGATTTAGGGTTTTGAAGTAGCTTGTGAAGGTAGTATGTATGTATGTAGATATATATATATATAACTAAATAAACGACTGTATTTACAAACACAAATATTTTAGATAATAAATTTGATTTTTGGCAGCTGACATCTAATATAAAACTAAATAAACGGCTGTATTTACAAACACTAGTATTTTAGATAATAAATTTGATTTTTGGCAGCTGACATCTAATACCTAACTGCCAACAACTATTATGACAATTGTCAACTTTACTACAATTACTTTTCTGGAAGAAACACATAGTATGCGGACTATATCTTGCGCTTAGAAATCAGATTAGTTCATAGCAATAGGATGGAACATCATTACCCTCATTTATGCTTGTCTTTACAATCAGTTACCCCTATTTTTCTACATGACAAACTCAAGATTAAGTAGATATATGCTATAATGTCTGTCTACTATAGAACAAAATTCTTAAACTGAAAGATTTCTCATTGATAAAATTATTTACAATGTTCCCCGTGAAAGTCTTGATGCTCCTATACCAGCCACAGGGCATCGGTATTCATTGTAGCCTCTATGGACCAAGAATCTCTTCCAAAATATTAACCTCTAATTTGAACACATTTCTTAAACAAAATTATGCAAGACTGTTCTTTGCTGCCAACAAGCATTCATCACTTAAAACACAAGCCAAAGTAAATTATAAACAATGCCTAGGAAGTTTTACGTAAGAGAAAAACCTCTACTAACCCTTTTTTAGAAAAATCTTTGGTATTCTTTTTGTAATGGCTATGGGTATCTGACTTCTGACTTGACAATGTACCACTATTTTTGGAGGTGGGGAAAAGATGCAATTCAATTGCATCCTTGATTCATGAAACAAAGGTATCAGCTCCAATAGGAAGAGCATGTTACTGGGAAGTAACTAACGCGGAGGAAGAACGAAGGAAGTGAAAACTTACCATGATGTTAACTCTTAAAAAATTTAGGAGACAAAGACCACCTTTTTATTCTTAGATGACAGATTGACAGGTGCCGAAAGATCGTAATAGTTTCTTCAGATGTAGTGTGCTTGATTTTCTCTTTTGTTTTATTTGGCAAGGAAGGGGTCACTTTGTTATTCTTGGCAAGGAAGCTATTGTGAGTACTAGAGAAAAAACCGCACTTGATTTTCTCTTTTACTTGTCTGGGTCCTAAGTATGATGCTAAACACATTGCAATTAACAAGGGTCATAAGCGTTAAGATGTCCACAATAATACTAAACCATATCTAGGTTCATTTTTCAGCTTTGAGCATTGCCTATGACAAAGATAGCTATGACATAGGGATACAATTCTTGATATTCTGATTACACTCTAAGAGCCTCATTTATCATTTTATCACTCTTAAAGAACTACCATACTATGCCTCTCAATGCAACAAATATACAGCAAAGTCCTAAATTTTTTTTGAGGTGAAGCCAAGTCCTAGTTTTGATTTAACCTCTGGCTGGAAAAAAGATGACAAAACACTAAGTTCGGGTCTCCATAACTTTTTTGCTGTTAGGAAAGCTTTATTTTGCAAGAATTATATACATGCCAACAGAGTCTTGTACAACACCTTCGATATAGTTTTCCTTTTGAATGAAAGAGATTGTAGGTGAAGGGCAACAACAAGACAGCTTGCATTAAGATTCTTGAAATCAATCTCACTCAGCTATTTACTCAACTTTGTTTTCATAAGTTTGGTTTCCATCAGAGATTTGAATCCAATCTAATTTCTACTAGCATTTACTCAACAAGATAACATTTTGTGGCACAACCAATTCTTTAGGGAAGAGGGGGGTAATGCTTAAATGAAAATGTTTTCTGCTCAAAACATCACATCCTAAGCCTAACAAAGAAAAAAGTACCAATTGATTAAAGAGGCTCAACTTTACAAGTCTTTGCAAACTAATGAATTATCAAGTCCAATGAAAGAACCACTTTTCACACTATAAGACTGTGCTTGGATAGGGGAATTCGGAGGGAAATGGAAGAATTGATCTTCAGTTTTTTTGATTTAAAATGAGAGAAGGGAAGGGAGTTAGAAGGATCCATTTTTTTTTCCCCTTTTTACAAACCAAATTCTTCCAATTTGAAAGATTGGAAAGGAAAATACAAGCTCACTCTTCCCTCCCCCTCCTCAACCTTTCCCACCTCAATTGCTATCTTAACATACTGTAGAATGCTGACTCCCTCTTCACCTGATATATAATACTTTTTAAGTATACTATAAATTCGTCCTCTTGGTTTTTGATTTTGCAATTTCACGGACGAGTAATGATGAACTCATGGTGTTTATGTAAGTTTTCACTTTAGAGACAATATCGACGTGTTATTTATTTGTATCTTAGTTTCAAATGCATCCCTTGAGTTTTAGTTACTAGTTTCCCTTGCTCAATGTTGCTTGTGGCTATAAATTTCTGCCAATTTGGAAAGCCCAACTTAATTTAATAACATTGATGTAGGGAGGTGAACATGAAATGGAAGTTGATACTGCAACATCTGCTGTGCAAACTTCAGGGAAAAGCACCTTACCTGAGCTGGAAATCTTCTGCTACTTGATTGTACTGTTGTTTCTGATTGATCAAAAATTGTACAATGAGGTGTGTTTTGTTTCTTTCCACCATGTTTTGTGTTCTTCATTGTCATAGTTAATGGCTAATTCTGAAAATCATCAGGCTAAAGCTTGTGCTGCTGCAAGCATTGCACGTTTGAAATCACTAAAAAGAAGGGTCGCTGATGTTCTGGCGTCAAAATTGTATTCCTTCTATTCGCTGAGTTATGAGCAAACTGGTGATCTTGCAGAAATCCGTGGGTAAGTTTAGAATTGTTTTTCATCTTAAAGATTAGTTACGTGGCTTCATTGTATGTGTCGAAATAAGATTCAAATGCAACCAAGAAAAAAAATGAATCACAATTTAGAAAATTGCTGCTTTCATGTTACTTTTCTCTTATCTAATACTTTGCTCTTCCAGTGAACTCCTTACTTTGCATCGTTTGACCACTTTGCACCATGATGAGCTTGGTCAGGTTTGTATGCTGTCGACAATTTGTGTTCCTTTTTTCATTTCTCTGAGATATCGTACTTCTTAAGTTTGTTCACCTGCACATGTGGATTTAACATAAAATATGATTTATTTATACTGCAGGAAACGCTTCTTAACCTGCTGCTTCGCAACTACCTCCATTACAACTTGTATGACCAGGCTGAAAAGCTGAGATCCAAGGCTCCCAGTTTTGGAGCTCATTCCAATCAGCAGGTATCGACTATGGCCTGTAATGCTAGCTGTGTTCTATTATTTAGTGTACTGTAATGTGATAGAGCAGTATCTGCACTGATACACTCTAAAACTTGTGATCAACTTGTGATCCCATAGATCATAGTCTTAGTTTTATAAGGCGCAAGGTGAAGGCGCACATATCTCGTATGCGAGGCACAGCTTTGGTGCCAAAATCCTTATTGTCAATTGTACAACATAATTTATACAACATAAAGATAATAATAAATTATTATATAAGCTGTTGTAAGTTGTAGCTGAAACTATAAGCTGCTGCCTACTTATGGTTAAATTATCTTATGTGGTTTTAATGATTTCCTATGTTAGGTCTATCCATGAAATTAATCTACGTGTTACCAGCAAGTGTAATTAGAAAATTAACTCCATATTTTTGAAAAATAAAATCTAACGAGAGGCTAAAAGGAACAGAAGCAGAAAAAGAGAGAAGGAATACACAGACAAAATAAATTAAAACAAAGAAAGAAAAAGAACATGTGACTACAACTGTTTCTTTCTTTTTTTTAAGAGACACGTGACTACAGTTCTGAGCTGGCAATAAAGCAAAAGGCAGAAGCTTGTAGAATAGTTAAATTAAAAACAAAGAAAGGAAATAAGGAATAAGTGGCAAAAGGACCAAGAGTTCCACTTTAAAGAGGAATAGGAAGAGAAGACCATGTAGAGAGATAAAAGAAAATTCGAGAACAGATAAACTTACCTGAGATGCATTACTGGCGAAGACCATTGGAGATTACTCACCGGAATCTCTGCTGCAGTTGGCGAGTCTTTGCCACAAAAATACAGTTATTTATGAGATTCTAAGATTAGTTTTTTTTTCAGATTAGGCTTTTGATTTAGGGATGAAATTTAAGCAATTTCATGCAATTAATTGAGGGCTTTTGTTTGAATTTGAGTTTAAATCTTGGTAAGTTTTAATTTTAAGAAATTTCGCTTTTTCAAATGTTTTTAGCTTTGATCTTCTTCCTTCTCGCGCATCTATCCTGAAAGCGACTGAGGTGGCAGTGCCTCTCCAAAAAGCGGCCTGAGGCGCGCCTGCCTGCTCCCATCATTGGCCGCCTTGCCTAGGACTTCCAAAGCGATTTTTCGTGCGCTTGAGGTCGCCTAGCGCCTGGGCAGCTTTTTAATATTAAGCATATAGTATAATATCAATTCGGTCTATGTCATGGTTTCACATTTTGTACCTGCTATTTCAGTGCTGCAGGAATTTAGATCAGATAGTATACATATCATTTAATATAATCGCAATTTGGTTTAAGGATGTGCTGACTGTTAAATATCCTATAATGTTAACCTTGTATTTGCTGTCTAATTGTGAAGTTTATGTCTTCTGCCTATGGTTGAAAGGGAAGACTGGCTTGTTTGTCTGGGGATGCTTGGTTATTTAAAAAGGCGCTTCGGACATTTCTGGAATATATGAAGTGTTCCTTTTGACTTTTTGACAGTACTGTTTCCTGGCTAGCTCTTTACATTGTCGGAGTCATATGCGCTCACCTCAAATGTGTTTGCATCTCAAAAAAATTTCGTCAGCAACCACTTTTATTGTGCTGTACTGTAGTCTGCATTACATATGTTAAACTATTAAATATAAGTGGGGTTGCTTTTAGAGGTGGATTCTTTTTTGGGCTGGGCCTTTTTATACGGGTACTTTTTTAAGGGTGGAGTTGGCCTTACTATTCTTGAATCTGCTATTAAATCCTAATTACTCTTATTAACTTCCTTTGCAGATTAATTTTAATTAATTGAAAGCTTGAATAATTGCACCATCGAACCAAATAATGTCCCAAAGCGAACCATAACCTGTAAAATCAGACCTAAAAATAACCCCCATGATCAGAAATCCACCCAACTAGCGAATTGCGTTCCGGTACTTGTGCTGCACTCCGAAGCGATTCGCGATCTATGTGACACTATTCTGTATTTGTATGGTGCTTTCTAATTTTCTTATGGTTTCTAATTTCTACTATTATTTAACTGTTCGGAAAGGAAGATTTTGAAATACTTTTGATGTAAAGATGTGACTCAATGCTCCCAAATCAAGGGTCTTAAACAAGTGGCAAAGTTTATGTTGTTTAATAAAGATGATACTATTTCATCTTCATCAAATGCTTTATGCTATCATTTCTAGTAGCCTGGTAAAGGAATTAGGTCACTGCTTTATTTTGACTGCTAAGAAGAAGCCAACATCTTGGTTGTTAGAGTGCTTGCTTGCGGCTACTTATAAACAAATCCACCTTGTTATTGTAATTCAAAGATTATAGGTGCAATTTTTGTATAAGCTTTTGTTGTTTTTTTCCGAATAATTGTTAGAGGTTCTAAATATATCAAGTGACTATAATACTCCCTCCGTTTCCGAAAGTTTTTCCTACTTTGACCAATTACATTACAAGGGAGCAAAAGAAAATGGAGGGAGTATGAGTGTGATCATACATTACAAGGGGACACATTTGTATTCATAAGCTTGATAGATTTAATTATAAATTAGAATGGCTATATCGTCAAATGTCGGTCTTTAATGGATGTCATTGTCTGATTTTTCAACACATGTTACGGAATGACATTTAGGAAGTTAGCGAATTCATATTTTATTTGTGAATGGCCTTTACGTAGTGGAAGATGTTGCTTTTAATTCCATGATTATGCTCGATGTGAACCTATTTGGATAAATTAAACTATCTCACATACCTGCTCTCTTTTGTTACGTATGAGGGATGAGGTTGCCTTCTTTCCTACCCCAGAAACTTCCCTTGCGTGAAATTTCCATTGCTGTTTTGCCTCTTGAGTTCTCAGGCAACTATAGATCTAAACCCCTCCATCCTAGTTAGCATATTAATTTTGTATCGGACTTGAAGCCCCAGTACCACATGTTACACCGTTCCGTTTTACCTGTACTATTTGGATACCAAAATTTAAGATTAGATGATATTGGTTGATTGCTTTGCTTGGGAGTGAAGTTGGGGTTTTTAAGGATGGTGTGATTTTCAGTGTTTCATATTACATTCTTGTGTTGGCCACTATCCTGGGTCATTTTTTGGTTCAGTCAGTGTGGCTGTAACCGTGAAAGTTGAAAATGTACGAATGGGAGCAGCATAATTCCCCTTGTATTTTCTTGGCAAAATTTTGGTGTAGTGTGTATATCATCTGTTGTCTCTTTCTTACCACTGACTTCTGCTTTCTCTCTTCTAAGTAGGTTATTCTATGGTTCTGGTCATAATTTGACGAGTTATGACATAATATTTTTTTGCAGCATTGTCGACATCTCTTTTACATTGGAAAGATCCAGACAATTCAGTTGGAGTATACTGATGCGAAAGAGAGCCTTCTTCAGGCTGCCAGGAAAGCACCTGTTGCAGCTCGTGGTTTCAGGATCCAGTGCAACAAATGGGCTGTGATAGTGCGATTACTACTAGGGGAAATACCTGAGAGAACGATGTTTATGCAGAAAGGCATGGAGAAGGCTTTGCGTCCTTACTTTGAGCTTACAAATGTAAGTGTTCCTGAATGTGATTTCTTCTGCAGGCTCTTTGGTCTTGTTGTCATAAGCCTGTGAAGATATATAAGGGAATTTAAATTAATTCTGCTTCTCTCCACAGATTCACGAGAATTTAGTTTAAATGTTGATATTGATATTTATAGTGTTGATGGTGGGTTTGTAGGCTGTTCGAATTGGTGACTTGGAGCTGTTCAGAGGAGTTACTGAAAAGTTCTCTTCTACTTTCGATAAGGATCGCACTCACAATTTGATTGTCCGTCTGCGTCACAATGTTATTAGGACTGGATTGAGAAACATTAGCATCTCCTATTCCCGCATCTCACTTGCTGATGTTGCTAAGAAGTTAAGATTAGATTCCCCCAACCCTGTTGCAGATGCTGAAAGCATTGTGGCTAAGGCTATTCGTGATGGTGCGATAGATGCCACATTGGATCATGCTAATGGGTGGATGTTATCAAAGGAGACTGGTGACATCTACTCAACAACTGAGCCACAATCTGCCTTTGACTCTAGAATTGCTTTCTGTCTGAACATGCACAATGAGGCTGTTAGAGCCCTGAGGTACCCACCTAATTCGCACAAGGAAAAGGAAAGTGCTGAGAAGAGAAGGGAAAGGCAGCAGCAGGAGCAAGAACTTGCCAAGCACATTGCTGAGGAGGAAGATGATGATTTTTGATGGAGCTCATATTTCATGGATCCCCTTGCTTCCCTTATTATTGGGTTTGATCCACTAGGGAAAAGCCTTCTAGTTCTACCTATTTTCGGTTTTTTCTATTGAGGTCATGAACATAATCAGGGTACTAAGGTTTCTTGCGCTTAGTTGAATGTTTATTACACTGCTCCAGTTGCTGCTACAATATACTCTTAATTTGTTATACTTTTGAGTTTAGTTCCTATATTTTTACAAGCAAATCTGGATCTGATATTAAGCAGGATTTTTTGCCTTAGTTGTGTTCAACCAAAATACTACATCATGCTAATTTCATTAGCACGGAGTTCATTTCCTTGTTTGTTCACCGCTTGCAATTTGCAAATACATGAGATGACGAAATAGTGCTAATAATTTGGTGAAAGTTTCAAGTCTCTTGATAACTGTGTAGGTGCTTTTGGCTCAAAGATTTAGCGAAAATGGGGTTGGATTTGAACCATCGGCTAAGTCTATGCTTAGAATACTGCGCAACTAATCCATAGCTCTTTGGATAGTGGAGATTGCTACATCTACTTACTGGATAGACTATCTATTAAAAATAGATAATTAAAAATTGATAAATTCTGTTGAGTTGGATTCAACTGATTATTAATGTATATCTTTAGTAGGTAAATTACTTGATGGGTACACAGTTTTTTTCCTGGGTGGTGTAATAAGCTAATGATGGTGACTTAACTTTGTTTCTCTATTTCATCAAGATAAATTTGCCGATTTTTACCATATTTATTTTGATGACTTCTATTTTATTTTTTTTAGTAAGAAAAAAAGATTTTAGGAGACCGTTCTTATGAAGGGAACTCCTAAAAAGTCATTTACAAGAATGGAATGAAGAGCTGAATTAGTATAAGGAGTAATATTAAAACTAACTAAATGACCAACATTAGCTATTCAATCTGCAACTTTGTTTGTTTCCCTAAAATATGATGGATCTGATAAGACTCGAATTGTTGAAGGAGAGTGTGTATATCCTCTATGATAAGTTGTATTTGATAAGGGACCTTCCATAATTTTTTAACTGTGTAGATTACAAGAAAATTATCCCCTTCGAAGTATATATTCCGGATGCCATGATTCAAAGCCAAAAGAAAATCCTTCTGAAAAGCAGTATTCTCGGCCACGAACACTAGAATGATTCCTAGATTGTTAGAGGTGGCATGAATGCGTTCACCTTAATTATTGCGAATAATAACCCCTGCAACAGCTGAGTTATTTGAGACTGAGCCGTCGAAATTGAGTTTGAAGTAAGATGGAGGTGGAGGAGCCTAAACGACTTGAATTGTAGAATTGTAAAGAGAGGTGGGATGTTGTTGATTGTGAGAGGAGAATGAAGTACCTGCAAGATGACAAGAATCAGGCGATGTTCGAAGGTTCCATTCGTGATAAAGGAACTTGGCCTTATGGAGAATTATGTGATTGTTAAAAGTAGCATTATTAAAAAATGTCGTTTCTTTTTTTCCATATAAACCAAATTAGAAAAATGAATTTGGTTATGACATTTTTCACAACAAGAATGTCAGCCTTTAGCGTCCGCAAAAATCAGACGCTAAAAACGCAGGATCAGACGCTAAAAGAATTAGCGTTCGTCAACGGACGCTAAAAGTCTGATGCAAAACCCCTAGTCGCTAATACTTCAATTAGCGTCCGACAGGCGGACGGTAAAGATTTTCTGATTTAAGGAATTGGAGGACTTTTAAAAGAGAGATTTCTTTGTGGTGGAAGTTAAGCCATGTACGAGTTGCCTGAAGATCCCAAACTTATTCTTAGCATGCATATATATGTATTTATATGTGCCATACATTATCTGTAATACATCTTACATGTGGTACGATACTTGCACACCTAGGGGGTGTTTGGTTCACTAGTTTTAGGTATGAGGTATGGGTTTGGAATGAACAAAATCCATACCTAGTGTTTGTTTACCTTATTTCTAAATTTTAAACCCATACCTCAAACCCATAAGGTACGGGGTTTAGAAAGTAGAAACTTATGGGGGGAGGTGGGTATGGCTCATACCTTAGCTCTAGGTATCAAATAAAAGAAGATTTTTCATTCCTAAATGAAACCAAACACAAGGTATTAAGTATCAAGTTCAAAAACCATACCACCTTGGTTTGATTCCTTATTCCAAACCCATACCATTATATGAACCAAACACACCCTAAGAGCATCTATAATGGGGTGGGTTTAGCTTGGTCTAGCAAATAGTAAAACTAGTTTTACTTGGTTTTGTTGTTGTGGAACTTGGCTCTTTGGCTTGGTTGGTCTGGAAATCCAGACCATATGAGCATGGGATGGCGTGCACAAGAGGCATCACAGCGTGACGCGTGGCATAGCAGGTCTGAAAAAAAAGTGGCCCAGCTCAACAGCACTTGAACGAAAGGGAGAAAGAGGAACGCTGCTTCAACTTCCGAAATGCTGCTTTGAAGCAGCACAGTGTCCCAAGCGATTTAATTGTTGTCAGTCCCACTGAACAGCCTATGACGTCGCGCCACGTGTGTGTGTTGCAAGTGCAAAACTCCCCTTTTCCCTCTGATATTTCAAACGGCTATTTTGTAACGTTAATAATTTTTGTAACGTTAATAAAAAAGGGAAATTCCCACCGGTAACCTTGTACTATGGAACATTTGCAATGGTAAAGAGTTTTTCTTTTGAGTTTCAAAAATAACCCTATACTTAGTAATATTATACAACTGTGACATTAATGATGGTAAAACCATTACTTGGACTATTAAACCTATTTACTATCAAGTTAACCCCAAACTACTACCTAACCCACTAAATCCCCACCCACCACCACTCTTCCCCCGAAAGAGACTATACTCCCATCACTCTCTCCTTTCCGATGACTTTTTCTTTCTCCTTAACACTCCCTCCCTCCCCATGACTTCTCTTCTCATCTCTCTTTCTATTTCACTCCTGCCTCCCCTGATCTTTACCGTCACTCTGTCTTCTCCCCCTTCACGTTGATGTTGTTTCTGCCTCCCCAGATCTTCACCGTCACTATGTTCTCCCCCGCCCCCCCTTCATGTTGGTGCTGCTACTATTGGTACGTTGCTTTTGTTGTGACTGTGGCTTGTCGGTGTTGTTGTTATCCCCCTCTGTCTCTTGCTCGAGTTTTCCTTCCTCCTCTGTCTGCTTCGCTCCGCCCCTGATTATTTCTTCCTTTATCTTTTTGGTATGGGGGTTTCGAGTAGTTAAATGGTGTTTTTGGTGGCTGGATTGGGCTTTGTATTGATAGGTAGTTGTTTCAAGGCTATCTAGGTTGGGATTTCGATGAGTCTTTGCTTTAAGGGGGTGGGACAATGGTGGTGGGTGGTTTTCAGGTGGAGTGGGGTTCATGTGGAGGGGTGGGACAATGGTGGTTGGGTGGGATGTTAGTGGGCTGGGTGGTGGTTGGGGGTTGGGGTTAACCTGGATTAGGTGAACCGATAATACTAACGCTTGAATTAACAGTTTAACCATCATTAATGTCACAGTTGTATAATATTACTATGTATAGGGTTATTTTTGAAACTCAAAAGAAAAACGGTTTACCATTACAAATGTTCGATAGTACAGGATTACCAATGGGAATTTCCCATAAAAAAATTCAGCTTATTATTTTAAAAAAAAAATTACACCAACGGCTATAAAATATTTTTATCTATAAATTGAGTCCAAATTTCATATATTTTACCAAAATTCTTTCCAATGCATTTTTTTTTGAAAGAGAAATTTCATTAATTGAAGGCCAAACGGCATCTACAGTAGATATTAAAGAAAAACAAGATATAATTAAACAAGGTTAAATCAAATTCGTCTTCGAAGAAACTATGATGAACCAGATCGAGCAATACAGCGCAACCCCCTTGTATTTGCTGAATCAAACATCTATTGATGAGGAAGTCTATCATTCTGACATAGTTAGGGAAGAGTATTCTTGATCGAGCCATGTTAACCGCATCCGAGATTCCAATACCTTCATGTAGACTCTTGAACGTCAACCAATAAGAACAATTTCTCATACCTAAAAACAAAACACCCACACTCACAACTCCCATAGGGGAGAAGGAGATCTCTACAATAGAGACTAAAAACCTCATAATAGGGTTTGAAGAAATCTCATAATTAAAGAGATACTAATTTATTCAACAAAACAAGAAAATAAATTAAAAACTGAAAATAAAAGGGAAAAGGGGGCTTACCATGGATGAAATCACCCATGGCAGCCCCTAACTGATGAAGAAGGAGTAGGGGAGGCTAGGGTTTTAGAGAGAAAAAGAGAAAAGGGAAGGCTAGGGTTTTTTCCCCAAACAGAACCTAAGAGTAGAAGTTCCAACTCATTTTTTTCTAATTACTCTCTCCCACCTAATATTACTTATACTAAGTCATACTATGGATTCAAATAATCCTAATTACTCCCAAACTAATCCAAACCACCCACAAAATTCCAAAAATAATTTCCAAATCGATCCAAGTGTGCTACAAAATCCGAAATTTCAAAGAATCTTTATGCTTTTTCAAAGTCAATGGAATAACCAAAATTCTCAACAAGTTACACAAGAATCTCCACAAAGTAAGCTAATTAACACATATTTACTATAATCTCAAGTTAACGCTAATTTAATTTAACATAAGCTAATTAGCTAATTAGCTTGTAACGTAATTTAATTTATCGTAATTAATTTAACATAAGCTAATTAGCTCGTAATTAATTTTACGTAATCTAATTAGCTTTTATTAATTTAAATCATCTATTTTATATAAAAAATAAACATTGTATATGGTGGGGTTTGGTAAAAGTAGGAGAGAGAGTATATGATGGGGTTTGGTAAAAGTAGGAGAGAGAAATAGAAAAACCAAGTAAGACCTACCACACCATTGTGACAAAAAAAAGATGAGTTGGTGGGAGTTTTAGTGGGATGTGAGGTGTAAAAGGAGAGAGAAAAAAAACACTCAAAGACCAAGTAAGACCAAACACACCCCATTGTAAATGCTCTAATGTGCTAAAAGCCTAATCCTCGTGTTTACATAAAATAGAGGAGAATGACTATAAGAAAAAAAGCATATAGGAAAATGTGCCAAGCTATTCTTTTTTTTTTTCAACAAGATCAAACATACCAACAACAAAAAAACCATCAAACAAGATTTCCATTCCTAGCTGCTACAGCTAAAATAGGGCTATCTTGGAATGTGATCCTGTCTACCCTCCTAATCTCACAAAACTCAAAAATATTACAAACATTATACAGATCACAACTTAAGCTAGCTAGTTCAAAAGGAACACGTTTCTTTTTTAAACATATTTACAAGCATACTAGAGTCTATAGCAACCTAATAGTTCAACCACCCCTTTAAAAGACTTCCTTCAAGCTTCCTAGCACTGCTAAACCTTCACAAATCATGATTGCAATGGAAAATGATACTTTTTTTATATATATATATATAACCCTGTGAGAATCATTTAGGACTAATTAAAATGCAAAAAAAAATTATTTTTTTGGGTCACAAGGGCTGCGGTTTTCATTAAAACCGCAACCTTTAATTTGTAAAAGGGTTGTGATTTAGGCCCAAAACCGCAGTCCTACTCCTTCTATATTGGAAAGGTTGCAGTTTTGGGCTTGAACCGCAACCCTTTTTACAATTAAGGGTTGTGGACAAGAACGAAGCTCTTCCGTTTTGTCCAAGGGCCGCGGGCAAAAAACGCAGTCCTTAGGGTTATTTTGACCGCAACCCTTGACGTTTTTTTTCCTCTAGTGTTATATGAACTTTTATTCTAGTTTATTATGTCATCTAACCTCTTATTTTTTTTCGATCTTATTTGATCTTATCTTATCTTATTTTTTTTGAAATATGTTACAATAAGTTGAATTAAACATAGCCTTAGATGTAAATTGTTAGTAGTTCTTTGTTTACATTAACTAGTTTAACCATATGTTTGTATGAAAGTGTTTAGTAATTAGTTGTTAGCTGATTGGTAATTTATTAGGTGAAATGACCAATAATAATAATATTGGAATAAGTTATCGGTGGAGGTTTTTTTAGTAAATTTGACCAACTTTATAATATTATAGTTGTTATATAGTTAAATTAATAAATCACTCTTGCAAAAAGCTCTTACTAATAACCTTTTCAAAATTAGCCTTTTGAATTTTTTTTTTTGATAATTTATTCATATTCATTTTATTCCACTCACAAAATGGAAAATGGAAGGAACCTCTAACTCAAAGTAAGGTATTCCCCCACTAGGTGGGCGACCTTTTTATAGTGCTCAAGCACACCCTACAGAGAGGAGTCTCCATCCATTTGAGATTACAACCATGTCACTTACATACATATCCGGCATCCACTGATCCTCTTGCATGATTTTCCATGCCCTTACTAATGAGTAAACTACATAGATCATACAGTAAAGCTAATAAGAGGATACAAACATCCCATGAGCAGGCACGCAGGCCACAAAACTAACTGAAAATAGTGGGAAAGTCAGCCCAATTGAGACGGAATTCCACAACAAGCCCAAGCTAAATCCAAGCCAGAAATTCAGCGTTTCTCACTAGCCCTTGTTTCGCCAACGCATCAGCTATGATGTTGGAACTTCTTCCTTTGTCAATAATGGATAGGTCCAGCCATTCCTTGCGCGCATTGCGGATGAAATTTAGTTGATAGTTGAGATTCCACGGACCACCCTTATCTTCATTACACCATTGGACAGCGTTGTGAGAGTCGGACTCTATAGTAAACTTCATGCTCCTCCAGCTCTCATATGCCATAGTGATCTGGACAGCTCTAAATATGGCAAGAATCTCGGCGGAGTTTATTTCTATTGGTGGGACTGGGCTAGAAAATACGCATATAAAGTGTCCTAGATTGTTCCTAAGGACACCCCCAATTGCCGACATATCGTATAGGGGATTTACAGAAGCATCAACGTTCCATTTCAAGGATCCGTAGGAGGGAGGAAGCCACAATACATCTAATTTCTTTTGTGATATAACTGCAGATTTGGGAATTTCCGACCATGAAAGCGCCCGTGGATTCCTGATAATTTCGTCGCATGAGTATGGGAATGAGGAGCCCCACCCATTGATCCACCAACTGAGGCGTGTTAGGATTAGATCTTGGACTTGAAGCGGAGAGCATTCAACATTTCTGAAAATCCTAGCGTTTCTCTCTTTCCATATTGACCAAATAATAATAGAGAACATAGCAGCCCATACCTTCTTTAGAAATGGAGAGACTCCATAAATACACCATTGGTCAAACGCCTCACAAAGGAGCTGGGGAAAGACCCAATGTAAATTCCAGATTTCCAACCACCAGACCCATATACTTCTCGAGAATGAACAATGAAGGAGTAAATGATCCGAACTCTCTTGGTGCCTTTGACAAAGAGGACATAGTGAGGCATCCGTAGCAATAATGTTCAAGCGAGCAAGTTTTGCGCGAGTGTTTATTTTTCCCCTTATAGCCAGCCACGTGAATAGTTCAACTTTTGGAGGAATCACCCCTTTCCAGATTTTCATCCAATTTGCGTATGTAGGAACCGACTGGCTGGGAGCACTAACGAGTGCCGTGGACATGGATTTAACAGAGAAGTCACCTCTTTTGTTCATAGTCCATGAGAATGAGTCCTCCTCCTTAGTGGATAAACAAACCGGGCTTAATAACAATTGTAGTGCATTCCACTCCTCCAAGTCTCTTGATCTGAAATTGCGGCACCACTTGAGATTCCATTTCCAAGTATGTCCCACCCAGTAGCCACATGATGAGATGGTTGCATTTGGGTTCGAGGATATCAAAAAAAGACAAGGGAATTTATGCTTCAACGAGAAATTGCCCAGCCACTGTTCCAGCCAAAATAGAGCATTTGCACCATTCCCCACCCTTGTTCTAATGCTGTATTGCAAGAGGTTTTTTGCTCCGGGATGCTTTAGTATAGATGCGCATATATTTCGCCACGGTCCTCCATGAGAGGGGACAGAGAGTTCATGGTGGATGAAGACCCTGTCGTAGCCATATTTGTGAGATATTATTTCATGCCATAGAGAGTTAGGCTCGTGAAGAAACCTCCAAACCCATTTGAAGAGGAGAGAGAGATTTCGGTGGAGAATGTTACCACATCCGAGACCACCCAATTTTTTTGGTAGCTCCAAAAGACTCCATGATGCGAGAGAAAGATAAGGTTTTGACGATGATCCACCACTCCATAAAAAAAGCCGCTGCAGCTTATTTATTTTTTCAATTATACCTTTCGGAACCGGGAAGAGAGACATGTAATACATTGGGAGGCTTGATATGGATGCTTTGATGAGTGTTAATCTACCGGCCATAGATAACAAACTGCCTTTCCATGTTGCCAGCTTATCTTCAATGCGTTTTATGATAGGGTCCCAAGTGGCTAACTTTGAAGAACTACCCCCCATAGGTAGACCTAGATAAGAGAATGGAAGTTTCCCGATCGTGCATTTGAGGCTATTGGCGGCCGAATTTAGCCACGTTTCGCCAGTGTGAATACCGTATAGGAAGCTCTTATGAAAGTTTATCTGGAGCCCCAAAGCCATTTGAAATATGATGAGAGATTTTTTGATGTTGAGAAGTTGGTCAATTTTCGGAGGGCAGAATATTATAGTATCGTCGGCATATTGCAAGTGAGTCACTTTCGGGCCGCCTTTTGAAATTTCGACCCCTTCCCAAAGGTCCAATGATACTGCTTTCTGGATAATCAGACTAAGAGTCTCCACAATCATATTGAAGAGGAAGGGGGATAGGGGATCCCGTTGCCTTAGACCCCGGTGTAGTTTAAATGGGCTTGTAGGAGAGCCATTTATTATGATGTAAGCCGCGACACTACATACACAAGATAATATCCAAGAGATCCAGAGGTCAGGGAACCCCATTTGGATCAAGGTCCATTTAAGGAAGCTCCAAGAAACACTGTCAAACGCTTTATGGAAGTCGAGCTTGAGAATGGATGTTGCTATATTCCTCCTTTTGCATGATTATTCAATGAGTTCCCCTGTTATAAGAGCTCCATCTAGGATTTGGCGGCCGGCAATAAAAGATGATTGATTAGGCCCAATAATCGAGTCCATCACACGTTGGAGTCTTCTAGCCAAGAGTTTTGAGATGATTTTGTAAATACACCCTACCATGCTTATAGGGCGGAAATCCTTAAAACCTCCAGGATGATCACACTTTGCAATTAAGGCTATAAATGCCACATTTGCACCTTTGGGTAGACGGCAAGTGCTCGCAAAATCCTCAACAATTTTGTACACATCGAATTTGATCATCTCCCATGCCTCCTTTATGAAGCGAAAGCTAAATCCATCGGGCCCTGGTGATTTCTGAGAGTTGCAGGATTCAACTGCCTCGTCTATTTCCCGATGAGAGAAGGGGGCAATAAGAGAGGCAGATTGCTGGGGTGATAGTTTATTGAAGGCAAGACCTTCAAAAGTTGGCCTACAGGAATATTCTTCTTTAAAAGAATTTGAGAAAAATCGCACCGCCTCTTCACGTAGACCTGCAGGATCATCAATCACAATACCATTAATAGTCAAGGAAGATATGGAATTTTTCCTTTTTCGAAGAGAAGCTATGGTGTGAAAGTATTTTGTATTCCGATCTCCTTCTTTTACCCACTGTGATCTGGAGTTTTGGGCCCAGAATAATTCTTTTCTTTTTAGCCAAGTCCACAAGTTCAGTTGGGCTTCTTTCCTTTTGGACAGTTCATCTTCGGTAAGGGTCCTGGAGTTTGATACCGTATCGAGATCATGTATAGCATCTTCAAGAGCTGCAATATTGTGGTCAATGTGACCAAATTCTTTATGATTCCATTCTTTCAGCTTGCCTTTAACATCTTTCAATTTTCCACTCAGGTCAGTCATTAGGGAGCTTTTCCATGTTTCTTGAATTAATCTCATACATCCCGGATGTGTTAACCAACAATTCTGGAATCGAAAGGGTCTTGGACCCCAATTGGTCTCCTTTGAGAGAATGAGAAGAGGGCAGTGGTCAGATATACCCCTTTTCTGTATGGATACTTGTAAGAGAGGGAGAATTGTAATCCAGTCGGTATTTACCAGTAGGCGATCAAGTTTGCTTTTCGCCTTCCCACTGTACTAAGTGAACCATCCGTTTTTCGCCGGAATTTCAAGCAGTTGGGTTTTGCTTATGAAGTTGCGGAAGTCCTGAACCCCGGATTGAGAAGTCTGGCAACTACCTCTTTCACTAGCATCTAAGACCTCATTGAAATCTCCAAGGAACAAACAAGAGGTCTGGGATTGTTCATGAAATTCAGCCAGGGCATGCCATACTTCATCCCTACTTTCTTTCACACACGGATTATACACGTTTATCAGACAGCCTTTAAAGTTTAAGGATGGGAAAAAACCCACCATAGCAATCCAGTTTCTTTCAATTCGGTGGGATTCAATCACAAAAAAATATTTCTTCCACATAGACAACAAACCACCCGAGTTTCCTATAGAGGGAGTGAACAACCAATCCACATTTGCATCTTTCCAGATGGTGTTTATTAATTTTGGAGTGAAGTCCTCCATTTTCGTTTCTTGTATGAAGATGAATTTTGGGTCATGAGAAATAATGAGTTTCCTAAGGGAGCTCTTTTTTATTTTGGCATTCAAGCCTCTTACATTCCAAGATATGATTATCATTTCAACAGTAGATATGAGAGTGCAAAAGAGAGCTTACACGTGAAATGTAGTCCAATCTTGAAGTTGGCCATTGAGGATTTTTTGGATTCGGGACCGTAGTTCCGCCTTGGGCCCGTTAAAAGAGAGACCAAGTAAGTCTTCCATTTCCATAATGTTCTCAACTCCAATGGAATCCACTCTTTTGGTCGGGCTTATCCCCAACTCCAATCCGTGACCTGATGATGAGAGCCTTTTGAGTCTTCTTTTTTTTTCCAACTTTTTCTTCCTTTTCCTCAATTGGGCCAATTTTGTGTGGGGAGGGATATTGTTTTCGAAACCTGGTGGGAAGATTGGGCCAGAGCATGATGAAGAGTCCATGTTCATAGAAGAAGAGGATGTGGATTTTTGGTTTCGTATTATTGGGGGAAATTTGTTGAAGGTGGATAAGTGAGTCTTGGATATTGGTAGTGGTAGGTTGGGCTTAGAGGGAGGTGAGTTTTGAGCGGGTGGTTTGGGCTTTGGGGAAGTGAGAGGGGATTTTGCAAAAAGTTTTTTACGTGGACCATAATCTTTTAGATTATTGGGAATAATGATTGGGGAGTTTTGGTAAGAAGCTGTCACGTCATCGGGAAGTGGGGAAAAGTTGTTGAGAGAATGTGTAGAGGGGTGAGGGAATTTATTAACATTATCAGTAACCGAGAAAGCCTGATGTTGGGGAGTGTGAGAGTTGATGGGCAGAGAGATGGATGGTTGTTCAGCATTATTGGAGGTTTGGTTCCCAAGGTTGTCAGGTTTTTGAGGTGATTGGTCTCCCATTCCATTTCGAATGAGTGGAAATTCCTGATTGGCATCATCATTGGGAGGAATCTGATCTTCAACGTTATCAGAAGAATTTTGGGACTTATTTAACTTATGATCTGACAAATCCTGCACTTTTGGCAGCTCCCACTGACCCTTGTTTTCTGATACGAATATCGGAAAGTGATTATCACTAATCATCATTGCAACTTTTCCATTTATTTCAAAAAGGCAATCTGTTATGATGAGGACATAAGCACAGTCAAAATTCTTGTAGTTAACTGAGACTACACGCCCAAATACGCATCCAACATTGAAGAAGTTTCTGTATCCCCAGGCCGCAATTGGCATGCCATATATTTTCAGACATGTTTCCCTCCAAAGGGTGGAAGAGTGGTCGTTGACATTTCAGACAGTCATAAACCATTGTTCTAACCACTTACTGTCCATCATGGCCTTCTCGTCTTCAAACGAGTCGAAAGTGATGAGATGCATCATACCTCCCATTGGTTTAATTGTTAGGCAGTGAACACCCTGGGACAAGATGTTCTCAAGTAACATGTCTGAAGATTGTGAGGATGAAGCGATGGCAATAGCACTCCTCTGTAGCATTTCTTCCTTATCAACACACATCTCACCTTTTAGAGCCGCCACATAATCACCATCCACATTAATAGGTTCTAATGACTCCCTGATTCTGGCTGTGTCGTCTCCAAGAACCTTCGAACTCATTATTCTATGTTGTGTAGGTTTTGGTGAAGTTTGGTTCCCGGTTTGAGGTTGAGGATTATCAAAGGGGAAAGAGTGTTGAACCGGTATGCATGGGTCTATTTGGGGTTTTCCATGGGGGGGGGGGGAAGAGAAATTTTCTCTGCTGGGAGGGTTACCTCCTTATAGGAGCGAAGGCCCCTCAGAGCATTCATGTGATTGCCTGTTGGGTTTCCTTTGTGTAAGGGATAAGGTTTAGAGGGAGGAGGGGGGAGATGAAGGTTTGGGTTGTGATGGCTATAAGGTGGTGGTTTATCAAATTTGGCTGGATGAACCGTGATTCGGAGATTTCCCCAGCTTCTTCTGTTCTCATCTCTCACGGCGATTGTTAAGGATTGAGGGTCTTGGAATTGGACAAAAGCCGATTTATGGTTTTTTTGGGTGTTTATCATTGGTATGTATATGTATTCAATACCACCATGGATCTTGAAAATTCTGGCAATCTCAGAGCTTGTGGTTGATAATGGGAGAAAGTTGATGAAGCATGTGCGAGAGGCTGTAGGGGAGGGTTTTTTGTGTCTCTTTCTTGTTACAGTTTTCCATTGGAGGTTAAGGTTTCTCTCACTAGGATGGGGTTCTCTCTCTTTCTCTCTCATTGTTTCCTTTAGAGATTTTTTTTAGCCTTTTGAAATTAATCTTGTTTATCAATTTTTTTTGAACCAAATACTCTCATTAGAAGTTTGAAACCTCTATGTTAATCTCAAATCAAAGCTATCTTTTTATCCCAAAATACTCTCAAATCTCAACCACAAACACAATTCTATAAGTCTCGTCTTTCACTTCACACCAACGTTTCATTGTCCTTTCTTTCATATATCTTAGCCTAGGAGATAAACTATTAAGTGTCTTGGGTAGCACGGGTCTCATAAAAAAATCAATTTCCTTTTTTTTTTTGTTTTTTAACGTCATGCAAATTTTTACAATAGATAAAGCTAATACCCGAGCACAAAACTCACATAATCCAACTTGCTCTGATAGTCAACTATCTCACATCTTCTTGCATGCAGGTTAACGCGAGTTTGATCCCTGAATATGATGCCAACTATTATTATATTTTCTTTTTATTTTTTCTTTGCTTTGGAGCCTTGTTTCTTGTTTTTCATTTCGTCTTTTTACTTCATTCTCTTATCTTTTCTCTTCTAGCATTTTTTTCTTTTCATTTCAACCAATGTTTTTGTGATATAAGAATTAATCTCCTTTTTTCGAATAGATTCAACAACTTCACTTCATACACTATTGCTTTTTCAAGTATGGTCAAGATTTATTACAAATACTTAAAAATAATTTTACTATATAAAATTTTGGATTTATTATTATTTACATTTACTAAATTTATATCAATCAACTTCTTAAAAACTTTAGGAACAAATAACTAAAGATATTAAAAGGAAGAGTAAATCTGTTGAATTTACTAAAAATGGAGATAATATTGAAATATCGATATAATATTGGAATATCTAATAAATAACTCAATAATATAAAGTTTAGTTTTCTTAACTTTAAAATTGAATTGTCATTTATGTATTGTGATCATTGTGTATTTGCTTGGTTTAGTTAGAAACCACGAAATTCAAAATCCTTAATCCATCTGTGTCTTCGTCCCACCGATTCTCTCTCCATGGTATCTAGAGGTGTCAAAAACTAGGCCGACCCACGGGTGAACCCGCATGCGACCCAGACCCAACCTGTTCCGAGCCGAGAGTGGTCGGTTGGAAAGCCGACCCATTCCGACCCAGTGTTCACCCGTGCCCAGTTTAACCCGTGGAATTAGTAACCCAACCTGAGTTGGGCCGACCCAGTTGTACCCGTACCCAGTTGCACCCGTGAATAACGACCCAGACCCAACCTGATTCCGACCCAAAATGACCCGCACCCAACTTCACCCGCCAATGACCCAGTTAAACCCACCCAGTTATCACCCAACCCAGTTATCACCCAACCCAGTTACCACCCAACCCAGTTGTGACCCAACCCAGCTATCACCGACCCAGTTGTGACCCAACCCAGCTATCACCGACCCAGTTGTGACCCAACCCAGCTATCACCGACCCAGTTGTGACCCAACCCAGCTATCACCGACCCAGTTGTGACCCAACCCAGCTATCACCGACCCAGTTGTGACCCAACCCAGCTATCACCGACCCAGTTGTGACCCAACCCAGCTATCACCGAC
This sequence comes from Beta vulgaris subsp. vulgaris, assembly GCF_026745355.1. Classification (NCBI taxonomy): domain Eukaryota; kingdom Viridiplantae; phylum Streptophyta; class Magnoliopsida; order Caryophyllales; family Amaranthaceae; genus Beta; species Beta vulgaris. Next base: position 8,572,459 of record NC_079202.1, on the reverse strand, counting down.
CCAGTTGTGACCCAACCCAATTATTAATTGTTAAGTATGAAATGCATTAATGTGTGATTATTTAAGTAATGAAATAGACGGATTTATAGTATGCTTTGATTATTGTTAAAACTGTGTAATAACATCGATGATCAATCGTATGATCATTTGATGGTTTTGACTTTTGATTAATGTCGAAGACAATCAATCTTAATATCTTATGATCAATTTGATTTATGTCGCTAAGCTAACTAACAAACTGTTTAAGTTTAATAGTCTATTGACTCTAATATTATAAGTTTATAATCAATAATCCTTATGGTTGTTAATTGTTACATGTTAGTTGTTACTTGTTACTTGAATACTTATGCAATCATCAATAAGAATAACTAAATAAGTGAATAACTAATAGAGTAATAGGCGATACTTAGGCAATAGGCCAACTTTATGATCATTTGATTTATGTCAACCTTAACAGCTTAACTGAACGAAATTCGATCAATGTTTCATCCTCTACTGATACAATGACATGATTATTATTTCATACTGATTATAGACCATGATCTACTTTCATAGCTTCAATATTTCATCTTCATCCTTTAGTGATATAGTGTATGATTATGTATAATCTTCTGAACGATCATATGACATATTCGATTAAGTGATTAACAATGATGATTATTACTTGTTGAGTTGTTCCATGATCGATGAAAAGTCGAACAATTTTATAATTACAAATTAATTAAGATGCTTTCATTAATGTTTTAACGTCAACCTAATTCTTTAATTCTAACTCTTTTTGTTGCTATATAGTAACTGATTCAGATTTCAGACAAAAGAGTAAGTAAGTCACTAACTAACAAAATGTTTAAGTTTAATAGTTTATTAACACTAACACTATAAGTCTATAACTCTATAATCAATAATCCTTAGAGCTGTCAGTTTGGTTAAAGAACTGCTGGTTGAACTGAACAAACTGAAATTTAAACTGAATTAAACTGAACTGGGAGTAACTGTAACTGAAATCAACTGAAAAATGCTAAACTGAAACTGAAATAAACTGTAAATGAAAAACCAAAACTGAACTGCAACTGAACTGAAACAAACTGTAACTGAAAATAACTGTGAAAAACTGAAAAGTTGATCAATCAACTGAACTGAACTGAATATTTAACTGAATTAACTGAACTGATTCAAACTGAAACTGAAACTGAACTGAACTGAAACTGATTCAAACTGAACTTTTTTAAACTGATTTTTAATTGTACACGAACCGAATTCACATATTAGCCAAATTCATGATAGTACCTCCAATTCACATAGAAACACAGAAAATGAACTCACACTGTGTCAGCCTTTAATATACTTGAGCATCAAAATGAAGCGTCGCCCATGCTTTAATTTTCAACGCTCAAAATTGGGAGATAAATTATATTTTGACGCTAGGTTTGTCGCTCTATTAGCATCGCCCCAAGGCTAGGACGTCTAAATATCATATTGTGTCCCCACTCCCCCATACTAGGAAGCATGTGCCATGAAATCTATATTTGTTGCCCATCTTGAGGCGTCACATTCATACACTACATTCATACACAATTTTTTTTACCAAACAAGCGATAACCCTTCTGAAAAGGCGAAAACCATGTTTGAAGGCTTGTGTTTGGTAAAATTACCCGAAAAATTGACTTGTGGTTAATTAAAAGTTCAAGAAATATGGATTGAAAAGTTTAAAAACTAGCTATGCTGGGAGAAAATCACTATACTATTAGTCTATTACTTATTAAACAACTTGCAAACTCAGAAACACATTATTATGATCATATTGGATCTATATCTATGTGAAATTAACTTTCTATCATTTTCCTCGAGCCCCCATTCGAACGGCCAACAGAGAAAGACAACACCTCCTGTAGCTCCGGACTTTCCCCAGCGAGACCTTCACTGCCTCGCATAACACCTCCCCCATCCATCTTGCCACCATCATTCACCTACTCACTTCCATCTACAGACCCCTCCTCCTCCCTCGCTTGCTTTTGTACCACCTCGAGCTCCCTCTCGTACCTGTCCAGTCGGCCCGATGTGATCTAGTGGCCATTGGACTCGGACTCCGCATCGGTGACAACAAACACCCCCTTCATCCCTCTTAGCACTTAGCGCCCCCTTACTTCCATCACCATCCTTCATCAAAGATGAAACCTTTGAACCATTCGGCTCCACCGTTTTACACACAAACGGTTCACCAACATCTTCATTTCCTCCTCAAAAAAACTTTCATCATTTTGACTCCGACGTCCAATTTTTAGAAAAGCTTAATACTTGCTAAATACTACTTCACCTTTTCTTTCTTCCATTGTTGCAAGCAAAAGAATAATGGCATACGGCTATACCATCGAAATTACTGTGTTAAATACACTATTACTGTCTGCCTTATCCCTCATTCATTTAGGAGAAAAAATCAAACAAAAATAACAAGACATGTAAATCTGAACAAAAAAATACTAACAAAAAATTGAAAAATAATAAACATGAACTCTATAGAAAACTAGAGTTATCCTAATATTTAGATCTAACACTAAGCATTATATCAAGTATATAAACAATGAGATTTTCATATTTTTGGTATTTCTTCTTGAATCTTGCGATTTTGACTAAGATCTTCAACTTTACTTGAGTTATGGCATAAAGAACCCATTTCACAACCCTTGCTCTACCTATGGTGGTTCCCTCCCCTGTCCCGTGTTTCTCTCCTCTGGTTCGTGGTTCGTTCTGCTTGCTGCTGCATCGAGAATCATGTCACTTGGCGTCGCGTTTGCTCCTGTTCAGGCCTCGTCGACTCGCCGTCACACTCGCCGGGAGGCCCGAACTCCCCTCCCCTGTTCTTGCTCTCGCGGCCGCTGTTATTGGGTTTTGATTATAAAGAGTGTTCGATGGTTGATTATGTAAACATATGAAGGTAGGAGATAGAGAAACTGAGAGGTTGAGAGTGAGAGATGAGAGAGAAAATAGATCTGAGATTCAATGGTGTGCGTGTAGAAGGAAGAGAAATGAGGAAAATGAAGAGGGGGGTTGTGAGGAACGACTATGAGAGAAAAGAGGGAGGGTTTAGGGATAGGGAGGGATTCAATGGTTGGATTTTTGATTTTTTAAAATCAATGGTCTTAATTCATAATCCATGACATTCTTTTTTGACCAATGAGAATTGAGAATATCCAATCACATGGATTGCTAACTTAATCAATGGTTGGATTTTTATCTTTCTAAAATCAATGGCCTAAACTACTAATAAACTAATATTGTATTTTGATATTATTTTGATTTGAGTATTGTAAATTTCTAAAACTATATTATTAGTTTAGTAACTTTAAAAATTAGTAGTGTTATTATAACTTAATAGAAATTATAAACTTTCAAAATTAAATTAATCTACGGTTATTTCTTCTATTAAGGACTAATTTATTAGGAACTATGTGAACATGTTACATGCGGTGATTAGGGATGAATTTAATGCTAACATGTAAGCGTAACACAATAACAGTTAACCTACTACTACTACTTGTGAAGGTCTTACATTAATACTTAAGTTATTGGTTATAAACTTATATTAATCTACGGTTATTTCTTCCATATATTAAGGTAGATTTCTTATAACCTTACTTATACAATTATTTACTATACTCAGCTACAATTTGATTGTATTCAGTTAAGTGAACTTATATAAGTCATAACAAGCCTTAATCAGTACTAGACCTTAGCTTATAGTATACTACATATACGAATTTTCGCTTTTCATATTAGTATCTTACTGATAAGCAATAAGGTTTACTACGACATAGTAACAATAATTAACTACTTGTTTCAATTCAATTAGATGATTTGGGTTTCGAAATGAATTTAACTTAAAGACGATTACTATGTTTCAATTCAATTAAACGAACTTACGCCATCTTGAATTAGCTAATCGACTTACATCGATACATCGATCTAATCCAATATTAACTTGTTTCAGTTAAAAATAGATGTTTTGAGTTTCAATATGAATTTAACTTAGAGACGATTAACTTAAATGAAGCATTGTTATATTGAACCAATCTACTGAGTTATACTGTTCTACATCTGTTTGAATTATACGCTTTCGGTTCCGAAATGAATTCATCTTAAAGATGATTAACTTAAGTAGAGTACTGTTATTATCTTGAATTAAACTTAGGGTACTGTTAAGTAGATGTTTTGAGTTTCAATATGAATTTAACTTAGAGACGATTAACTTAAATGGAGTATTATTGTTATATTGAACCAATCTACTGAGTTCCATTGTTCTACATTTGTTGCAACTCAATTAGATGCTTTCAGTTCCGGAATGAATTCAACTTAAAAGGATGATTAACTTAAGTAGAGCGAGTACTATTATTATTATTATCTTGAACTAGTTTATCGACTTACATTGATACACTCATTCAAATAACAACATGTTTCAATTTAAGTAAACGTTTTGAGTTTCAATTACTTTATCGACTTACGTTGATACATTCATTTAATCTAATATCAATTGTAATTTCTTTTAGTTTGGATAAGATATGTGAGTTTCAAATTGAATATAACTTTTTAACGATTAACTTAAATGGAGTATTGTTATCTTGATTTTCACTTATCGATTCACATAGATACCTTGAGCTAATCCATAATCAACTTAATTTACGTCGATTATAGATATATTAATCCATTGAACTAATACACTAAGAGTAAGACATTAACATAAATTTGTCTTATTCCAAATCATATATATTAGTAATAAAGTACACTTTAACCGATGTCACTTTCATTCACGTTTTTATGAACTACAACTGTTTTTCTGAGGCAATTGTGGAAGTGCCGACAACACTTATTTGTTTCATTAATTTTTAACCGGACCCGAAAAAACACATGGCCAAAACCGACATGAAGCACATTTTTTCCCGAACAAATACAAGAGTATGATTAACTTCTACCCGAACCGATGCGATTATCGTTGAAGTTATGTGGTTTTCGTCAACAACTGAAATAAACCAAAACGAAACTGAAAATAACCGCAACAAATTTTAACTGATATGGATTCAACCGTTGGTTGGTTTAACTGTTTGGTTAAAACTGATTTAAACTGCAACTGAACTGAACTGAAAATGGAAAGGAAAAAAACTGAATTAAACTGAACTGAAAAGTTTGTTAACTGAACTGAACTGAACTGTTGATTATTTCAACTGATACAAACTGAACTGATATCAACTGAACTGTTTGGTTATAACCATAACTGAACTGTTGAACTGAATTGACACCTCTAATAATCCTTATGGTTGTTTGTTGTTAGCTGTTACTTGTTACTTGTTATATGTTAGTTGTTACTTGTTACTTGAATACATATGCAATCATGAATAAGAATAACTAAATAACTGAATAACTAATAAGCGATACTTACTAGTTACTACTTAGTAACTTAGTCAATAGGCCAATTGCCAATAGCCAATAATGGTGAATGACCCAATAATATAAGTATAATTTATAAGTCTTATTGTAGTAACATTTCAAATTAATAATAATAATATAAGTATCAAACTATTAATGATTTAATGAATTATTCCGACCAAAGTTATTCCGATATCGATTCCGACCCAAGTAACCCGAAAACCAATTTCTTCCGACCCAAGTCATTCCGAAACCCGATTTCTTCCGACCAAAGTTATTCCGATATCGATTTCTTCCGACCCAAGTAACCCGAAAGCCGATTTCTTCCGACCCAAGTCATTCCGAAACCCGATTTCTTCCGACCCAAGTTATTCCGAATTTCGATATCGATTTCTTCCGACCCAAGTAACCCGAAAGCCGTTTTCTTCCGACCCAAGTCATTCCGAAACCCGATTTCTTCCGACCCAAGTCATTCCGATATCGATTTCTTCCGACCCAAGTAACCCGAAAGCCGATTTCTTCCGACCCAAGTCATTCCGAACCCGATTTCTTCCGACCAAGTCATTCCGAAAGCCGATTTCTTCCGACCCAAGTTATTCCGAAAGCCGATTTCTTCCGACCCAAGTCATTCCGAAAGCCGATTTCGACCGACTTCACCTTATTCCATTCCGGCCCAAATTCACCCAACCCAGATACCGGCCGACCCAGTCTCACCCGACCCATTTCCGACCAGTTCCGAGATCCTCTCACCCAGTTTCACCCGACCCAAGTTCACCCGACCCACCCAGTTCCGACCCATGACACGGTGTCACCCAGATTATTCCGACCCAAATCATTCCGACCCAGCCTGGGTCAACCCAAACCCAGCCAGTGACCCAGATTGACACCTCTAATGGTATCTATTGCACGTGTTGTGGTATGTCATGCACCGATCTTAAAGGCTGCCTTTAAACTTGAGTTATCTCATACTCATTTGAAAATTAAGTATCAAACTTTAGTCCACGTTAGCAGGCTGTACGTAATCCCATTTAAAGTGTTTAAGGTTGTTGCACGTCATTGTAACAAACTCGGTGCCAAGTGCTAACTGCCATTTCATCCTAATTTTCTGTTGAATACTAATCATCCACAAAATGTATTTATCTACTATAGAACTGATGAATATAAAGGATTAAAGGTAGCTTGAAACATAATTCAGTCATATATCATTAACGTAATCAACTTGCTTCAAGGCATGTGCTAATAAGCGGTTGAGGACTTGAGGCTAGAATTTTACCAAGAGTAATCTTTAGTATATTTTTAGTTGGTCGTTTGCAAGTTGTAACTTGTAAGCTGCAAAATGCCTCTCTTCAACGATGCAAATTATCAAGCAGCACGGCAAAGGTAGACTTACAATTTGAATTTTTTTTTTTTCATTCACTAAAGATAGACATAAAATAATGTAGTTTCTGCATAATATTTCTCTCAATGAAATAGTATGTACACATTTTCCTTTTTGATCTATTTATTTTTACAAGTTGATTTGCGTCTATCCGGTTTTACTTTAACACAAGTGTGCACCAGACCTAAAGCACGTATCGTTGAACAATTCATTGTATCATTAAAAAACCCACTATATTATGCAAAAACCCATTATACATATCATGCAAATATATATTATTTCATTGAGAAAACTACTATATTATGCAGAAACTACATCATATTTAAACAATCAACTATATCATTCAATAGCTCACTATATCATGAATAAAGTCAATGTATCATTAAGGAGCATATTATATTATGTTGAAACTACATCATTTCTGAACAATTCACTATATCATACAAACACTCACTATATCATGTAAAAACTAACTACATCATTTATACACTCAATATATCATGCAGAAACTACATATTTCTATATGTTAAAGCGTGTGTCACAACATATACTACACAACTTAAATGTTCATGCATGTTAAAACATTAAAATTAAATCCTCCACTACATTGCATATAATTTCACTATATGTTTTCCGTTAACAAAATCAACTATATTGTATATAAGTTCAATATATCTCTATAAAACTCACTATATAGAGTTATTGATATCAATTAACATTGTATCACATTAATATCAATTAACAATCCGGTGCACACTAAGTTAGTGTGTCTTGAGTGCATTTAAGTTTTTTTTTTCTTTTTAATCTACACAATGTTGTCTTTTGTATTCTTTAGCTTGTTAACATGTATCATCTAATTCCTCTTTTTTTTTTTTTCAACCATGTCATCGTTTTTTTTAATTTTTAAAACCACTTTTTAATTTATTTCTCCACCTTTCTAATTTCACGCTCATACTTTTTTGCTTTCATCTTGGTTTTTTTGAATTTTTTCCTTGAATAATGCAAAAGTGGGTTTTAATTCCCAAAATATGCCCAAAAAAATTAAAATTCCCTGCGTACCGTCCATGTAAGACGGCACGCGAGAAAATTATTATTTTTTTGTTTTAACCCACGGAAACCGCTACTCAAAGTAGCGGTTTAATTTTAAAATAAACTGCTACTCTGAGTAGCGGTTTATACTCTGAATAGCGGTTTATAAATATAAACCGCTACTCTGAGTAGCGGTTTACCTGCGCAAAATATGGTAAGCAGATATCAGTTTGCATAGTAAACCGCTACTCGGAGTAGCGGTTTACAAAAAAAAAAAAAATAAAAAAAAAAAAAAAATAAAAACCGCTACTCCGAGTAGCGGTTTTACCTAAGTTGAAAAAAAAAAATTTCTGGACACTTGCAAACCGCTACTCCGAGTAGCGGTTTTACTAAAAAAAAAAAAATCTCGCGTGCCGTCCTACGTGGACGGTACGCAGGGAATTTTAATTTTTTTGGACACATTTTGGGAATTAAAACCCACTTTTGCATTATCCAAGGAAAAAATTCTGGTTTTTTTGGTCAAAGTGAAGATAGTAAACTAAAAAGAAAAAGGAGTGTAGAAAATAGTATAATTCGTGAGCCCAATAAATCCATGACATGTTGCATTAACATACATGAAAACTACATTACTACAATACTATATTATGCGTGCTAAGACTAGCTAGCTAACTAAATTTGAATGACTAATCATATATACTACTGAATTTGAATGATTAATTATATATACTACCCAAAATCAATAATATATGATGAATATCAAAGCAATGATTAGGTTTATCAACTAACAACTCACATAATCTTATCACAACTGATCCTAGATAAAATTTAAATCATATAAGCGGTTTTGTCTTAATTATTATCTTATCTAATTATTTAGTCAATAATCAGCAAGAAATTAGAGAAGATAAATTCTTGGACGAATAATTTTGGGCTAAAATTCAACTTCCATAGCATTTGTTTAGTCAAAGCAAAACCAAGTATAAAAACCAAAACTTGATGCTTGAGCATTGGCTTTGACCTAACAGGCTAACAACTTAACAAGTAACAACTGATAAGTGAGGTTAAACATATAATTAAGTTGCAACGACTTTCTATAGAAGTTGTAACGATTAATTGTTTATTGATTCTGTTTTGGAAGATATTTTAGGTGTTTAAAATGACAAGTTGTCAAAAATTTTAAGTGCTAAAATAAATTAGGTGTGTTTGAAAAATATCTAAAATAAAATTTCAGTCATTAAAATAACGGATATTGATAAGGGAGGTATTTTAGGTGCCTAAAATGACAAGTTGCTAAAATTTTTAGCATTGGCTTCTCCAGTGTTTTGTTGGTCTTCGATCTCTTTACTGCATCTCTTCTCAAATTTCTGCATCTTATTTTCTCAAATCAGGTACCATCCAATTTCGTTCTGTAGGGATTTAAGTAATATAACCGGAAATTCATGAATCATATTCATAAACACTTAAAACAGGATCACATGCATATACAATCAAGGATCACATGATAGTTTAGAATTAACCTTTGAAGCGTGATTTCCACGAAGCTTGTTATAATCCGGAGATAAAACCACAATTGTGATTCCTCTACTTGGTCCACCAATCCGTATCAACACTCCACTAATGCTAGTTAGAAGGAAGAAATTTTTCGTCTTCTTTAATGGAGTAACTATGGCTTTTGGAGAGAATAGGAGAGAGAAGAATATTGAGAGAGATCTTGTGTCTTTTCTTGTGATTGCCTAACTAAATATACAAGTATATTTAGGATAAAAATTCTCCTTCCCTCTCCCCCCTTGGCCGGACACCCTAGAGCCCCTTTTAGGCTATAGGTTTTTCTTTCATTGATCCAAATAATATGTGTGACCTGATAGGATCCATTCAATTGAGTTTCGGGTTCATAATTTACTAACACGAAGTTCTATAGAATTCTCTAGCAAGACATAAAGACGACCCTTATTAATGAATTTATGGTCTCCATAATACGATCCATATTATATTTAGTAATTGCATTCACTAGTAGAAAAAGGACGATTTGCAAAACGGAAACGACGCAAAGATGTTACTTGCATCGCACTTGAAGAAGAGTGCGACGCACATCATGGGTAAATGAGAACCAAGATGAGCTATCTGCATCGCATGGTACATTAGTGCGTTGCAAAAGTCCAATTTGCGTCGGACCACGTGGCAAATATGATGCAAATCGTCTTTTACTACCTGCGTCGCATGGTACATTAGTGCGTTGCAAAAGTCTAAATTGCGTCGGACCTCTAGGCCCATACGACGCAGATTTGCGGCCCATCCTTATTTTTAACCTAAAAACTCTACTACTCACCGTGCCGCATTTCATTCGTTCCTTATTTTTAACCTAATCTCACTACTCCCCCCTCTTTCCTCCCTCCCTCCCTCCCTCACTCACTCCTCAACCCTAAAACCCCCTCTCTCTCCTCCCTCTAAACCAGCCGTTTTCCATCGCTAACAACTAAGACAAAAGTTCCAGGCGAACTTCCATTTCATCGTTTACTCATTACTCAATTCATCTTCTCCAATTCTCTCTCCTCAAAATCTCATCTTCACCATTTTCGCCATTTCCAACGAACTCTCCTCTCACTTCCATCACCGAAACGATCGAGTAGAGAGAAAGAGAGATAAAGTCGAAGAAGGAGAAAAAATTGAAGGATTTCAATGGCGTTGAGTTCAACTCCTCGTTCAATCCATCAAAAACACCCAATTTCCGACGACAAATCAGTAAAATTATCCGAAAAATTTATCTTATTCAGGCTCTTTTTAATTCTCTTGTAATTATGAATTTCTTTGTTTTGCTAAAAATAAATTTCTCGTATTTTTTTGTTTTTAATTTACGGTATAAATTTCTGGTATTTTTCTTTTTAATAACCAGATCTGCAGACCAAGATTTATATTTCACATTTAAAGTGAAGGTAAATTCGAAGAAGAGCAGCGAACGGACAGAAATTCGAAGCAAATATGTTCATTATTTTTGTACAATTTCTTTGTTAGTTTGTTTAGATTTTTTATAGTTTGTTCAAATTTTTGATAGTTGTTCAGATTTTGATAGTTCATATTTCGGATAATTCTTTTGTTAATTTCATGATTTTGATAGTTCATTATTTTTGTATGATTTCATGATTTGCAAATTCAGTTTGGTGTAAATTTTGGAATGATGGTAAAATTCAGTTTGCAAATGGAAAGAAGATTGTTGATTATTTGCACATTATTGTTGGATTATTGGGGATTATTTGCATATTATTTGATTTTTTTATATATATATACTGATGATTTGCGTCGCACCTAAGGTGTTATGCGACGCATATTACTTTTTTTTATGGTTAATTTAGCTAATGTGCGTCGCACCTAAGGGGTTATGCATGCATATTACTTTTTTTTTATAGTTCATTTTGGCTGATGTGCGTCGCACATTGCTGGAGAAGCGATGCAGATGCTTGATTTGCGTCGCACCATATACAACGTACGACGCAAATAGGTAAAAGATCTGCGTCGTTTCCACATACGACGCAGATTAGTTTTAGGTCATTTGCGTCGAGACTTGTGCCGTCGGACCTAAGTCCGACGCAAATAGGGTCCCAGGTCCGATGCAAATCGACCTTTTTCTACTAGTGATTAAAGTCGAGGACATAATTCATTCAATCTCCCACTTGTCCGAGACGAGTGTGCAATGTTCAAATTCCTTAAGTCTCTTAGTGTTCAATTTCATAGTATGATCATATATCTATGTCATCCATACTAGTCTTCAATTTAATCATTGAAATTCGAGTTTAAAATTGACTAACAAATGATCAGCATATGATCCATTTGAGCACGGCTATGCATTTTTCAATTTTCACTCTTCAAGGGGCCAAGACACTCATCCCATCTAATATAGGAGGACTTTGCAATCTTGTGGCAACTAAAACTCCCACTCAACTTTAGCACAACCCAAATGCTGCCTTTATAATTCCTTTTTACGGCAGGACGTTTAACAACATCAAAATTATACCATCGTTAGGTTTAGTAGTGTTCCACTCATGTCTTAGGAATTCACTAATATAATTACGAAGTTATAAGACTTATAAGTAGGTCTTGTTCAATCATGAATCAACTATACATATCATATGATTGATTCAACATATTCATGTTCCCATAGACCATGAAACTGCGCTATCAATCAATCTTATATGCTAATCCTTTAATAAGTCATCTATGTCCAGTTTAATGACGTAGATAGGAACTTTAATATTCTATGAATTTTGTTTACTTATGGTGTTTCATTCATCAAATTACATATTTGACAAAACCATTGAATTCAAGATATATTTTGGACATTTTATTTAAAACCAAAACCCAAATCAAATAAGACAATTTTTTTTCCTCATAGACATATATAGCAAAAATCATGTCTCCACATTGTAACAAGTTTTTTTTAAACCTAGTACAATCTAAAGCCACTCTAACATTTGCTTTAAGCCTATAGCCATAGCGTGACACTCATGCTTGGGCGTTGAGGTAGTGGTTTAGTTAGCGGATCAGCCACATTCTCATCCGTATGAACTTTGCAGATCCTAACATCCTTCTTGTCAACTATCTCTCGAATGAGGTGAAACTTCCTCATCACATGTTTGAATTTGTTATGTGATCTTGGTTCTTTTGTTTGTGCAATAGCACCATTGTTGTCACATAACAAATTAATCCATTCCAGAGCACTAGGTATGATATCCAGCTTTGTCAAGAACTTCTTTATCCAAACTGCTTCCTTAGCTGCTTCAACCGTTGCTAAATATTATGATTCTATCGTAGAGTCTGCTACATTGCTTTGCTTTGAGCTCTTTTAGATTACTGCTCCTCCATTTAGACGAAAGACGTACCCTGACTAAGAGCAGTAATCATCTTTGTCGGTTTGGAAGCTTGCATCAGTATAACCTTCAACAACCAACTCACTTTGTCTTCTATAGATTAAGAACAAGCCTTTAGTCCTCCTCAAGTACTTAAGGATGCTCTTAGCTGCAGTCCAGTGTGCTTCTCTTGTATTTGCTTTGAACCCGCTACACATGCTTAATGCATATGCAACATACATTTGGTCGAGTACTTATCATGACATACATGATAGATCCTATTGCCGAAGCATAAGGGATGCTACTCATTCACTTTAACTCATTAGGCTTACTCGGGCACTGACTCTTGCTAAGCGATATGCCATTTGACATGGAAACAAATCCTCTCTTCGAGTTTTCCATGTTGAACCTTGTAAGAACATTATCAATATAAGTTTCTTGACTTAGTCTAGTCATCCTTCGAGACCTATCTCTATGGATTTTAATTCCCAATATATACTCAGCTTCACCAAGGTCCTTCATGGAGAAACAACTTTTCAACCATTCCTTGACTGACTCAAGCATTGGTATGTCGTTTCCCATGAGTTTTATGTCATCTACATACAGAACCAAGAAGACTAGTGTTATTTCCCTAGGAACACTACAAGAGGGGGGGGTGAATTGTAGGTGTAGAAATAAACGTAACTTTTTGCAGAAATTAAAACTTAAACGAATAAACAAGCTAAAGGAACACAAGGGATTTTTACGAGGAAAAACTTCTTGGGCCCAACAAGAAGAAACAACCTCGACCACTAGGGATTTTAAACTCAACACTTTCACTAATTAGGCCAAACAACTCTGTTACAACCTAATTCTAACTCGAGCCCTACCTTGAGTTCCTAAACTCAAGTTCCTGAACCACTGTTCCCTTAACAGCAGTTCCTCTCAAATTCACTCGAAGTTTTCTCACACATACAAGCTTCACTCAAAGCCTTTCTCTTACAGAACTTCACTCAAAGTTCCCTTACCCCAAAAACCAAAATACAATTGATCGAAATAAGCTTAGTGGAATTAGAGTAAGAAGGCAAAGAACAAATGGCTATTATGAGAGAATGAAGGCACTGACACTTAATAAGTTAAACTCACTTAATTACTTAGTCAGACACACTTTGGAACTTATCTAGACTTCTATATTTATAGTGGTAATCATGAAGATCGTGGAGTAATGTTAGAGTACACGTTTTAATCCATTTACCCATGATGTTCCTTCCCCTAAGGAACACGTTTTACATCATGTCCCATGATCCCATGAACTATAAATGAACGTGGATAAAATGCAGCCATTACTCCTAAATAATAGGAGTTCCTTCAACATTATCCGAAAATCAGTTTTTATCTTTAAATCTGAATTTCTAATCTTTAAGAAAATAATATCTTTGAAATAAAATCTTTCTAACAACCGGATATTTATTTTCTTATTTTCCGAAAAATAATATCTTTCCAAAACAGATTTTCTTTTTATAAAACTGATTTGATCATTTGAAATTAGAAATAACTAATTTCCTATAATCTAGGCATGACTTACTCCATTATCTTTTAACCGTTACACTAAGTACACGCCTAAGCCTAGTTCCTTATTTTAGTTCAGTTCCTTTAACATATTTACTAAGTGCCACTGAGTTTGTTCCTTACAGAGGAACAAACGCTTCATTCTCAAATATTCTGCCACAGTTCCTTACCATTCTTTCTTTGTTCCTTTACATTGGAACTAGAAAATAAAACGCCTAGCTTCTATTATTCTTGATCCAATGCTTGCTCCAGTATCAACATAGAAACTTCTTTACTTAGCCTTTGAAATCCTCTCTTGACTTCTTCATTGACTTTGTATTCTCTCAGTTCCTTGCATTGATACCTTAGACACCATACACTTAAATAATTCATTAGTTCACTACTTAGTTTGTTCCTTTGTTTCTTTGTCATTATCAAAACTAGGGTTCAACAATTTCCCCCTTTTTGATGATGACAACAAAGGTACAAACTAAGAAAAATAACAAATAATATAAGTGAATGAAAATAAAAACATAAAGAAGAAAATGAAAAATAAAACACAATTATATGAATAACTGAAGTTTTTGATTTTTCATTTACCTTAACCTATTTTTGATTTTTCATTTACCTTAATTTTTTTTAATTTTTTAATTTTTTCAACTTTCATTTTTTAAGTACAGTTTGTTCCTTAAATCCTTTTCCCCCTTTGTTATCCTCAAAAAGAATAGACTCGCTATGAATTGATGAATTGATTTAACACCTTAAGACCAATATGCAAGCACCATTAGTGGTTAAGTTAGAAAAGCAAAGAGTAAACTTGCTCAAACATCAATCACATAATACTAGCCATTCCAAGGAAGAAATTATGCAAAGCATTTAGAAACAAAGACAATATAGCAAAAGTCATTGATTATATAGCACTTGTTCCATAACAAAACAAAGAAAGAAAAGAAAAAGGAAGAAACAAAAGTTGTGTTCCTTGATGAAAGAAACAGGAACAACAAAACAACAATAAAAGAAACTAAGAAAGGGAAGGGGAATGGTGTTCCTCTACAACTTCTTCTTCAACCACATCCTCCAACTTTTTCATCACCACCCCATGATGTAGTTCAACCTGTTCCTTCAGCTCCTCCAAAGTACGAGCCATAGTGTCCATCTTCTTTTGCTGCGCAACCATGGTATCAATCAATTTCTTCATAAGACTTATCATAGTATCAGTTTTGGCATCCAAAGTCCAATGAAGATGATTGTAAAATTTTATCATATGTTGTGCAGGAAGGCAGACTTCATTAACCCAGTTAGTGTCATCCGGATTTTCCGGTTCCTTACCCTTGGAACTAGAGGCAGATGGGGGATGTTGTGAAGGAACTGGGGAGGTTTGAGTGGAAGGCTCATCTGTTCCAGGAATGGAAACAGAAGGTGAAGGGTGATAAATGGGAGGAAGAAATGGTGGTGTGGGTGGAAGAGTTGTGGAGGTGGAAGCAAAAGGATTTGGTCCTTTTATTTCATCCTTCAACTGCTCAAAACTTGAAGGAACAGAGAAAGACGAAGGTGGAATGGAGGGTATTTTTGTGAAGGGAACAGAGAGTTTGGGAGATGGTGGAGGTAGTGGTTCCTTGAGAGTTGAGGGTACCTGTTCCTCATTATCCGAAAGGACTAAAGGAGAGTCCTCATTGGAAGGAACAGGAACAGGAGCAATTTTTCGACGAGTGCTCTTTCTCACTCTCAAAGGAACAGAGGGTTTAGGCTTAGTGGCAATGTGTTTGCGCCTCTTAGGTTTATGTTCCTCTGGTGTAGGAACAGGAATAGGATTATCCAAAATTACATCATTGTCCTCTTCTAAATCTAGTTGAGGCAGTTTTCTTTTTCCTGAGGAACTGGAAACCATTTTTCCTTGAATGAGAACACCTTCTTGGACAGACAAGCCAAGTCCATTGAGGGTCTTCTCATTCAAGATGTTCCCTTGTTTGATGCCTATGGTGGTCCAACCCGAAAGTCTTACTTCAAAGTGATGAAGTAAAGAAGTTATTAGGGCACCGTACCCAATCACACAATGGTTCTCAATACAGTGAGTTAAATGTTGAATGAAGAGGGAAGGGAAGTTGATTTGTATGTGGTGATCTAAGCAAAACATGTAACACATATCCAAGAGACCCACTTCATTCCTCTTTTCAGTGCGAGGAATGAGTGCTCTCCAAACCAAGTTAAACAGTACTTTGTGAAGGGGAGAGAGTAGGTTATGGTTAATTTTGTTTTGGCCAGCTGTTCCTCCAAAATATTCTAAGATTTTGTCTTGAGGAAAATTCGGAAAGGAAACAGTTCCTTTCCTTTTAAAATACAAATCAGTTCCTTTGCAAGGAACTTCCCATACTTTGCTTAAAGTTGCTTGATTAAACCTTATTTTCTTGCCTCTAACTTCAGTTGTGCAAGTTCCATTAGTATTAACAAAATTTGCACAAAACTCGTCCATAGCTAGAGGAACAAGAGCATTATTAAAGGCGAATTCAAACAAGAATTCCATGCCTTGTTCCTTTAGAATGGAAGTTAATTCTAGAAATTCAATTTTATTTGCCCATTCTAAATCGACGCAAAAGCCCAAGACATACCTAGATTCACTTCGTTCGACCCTTTTCTTGGAAGACGAAGAAACAGTTCCTTTGGAAGGAACAGGTGCAGTTTCTTCTTCTTCCCCCTGAGATTGTTCCGGGGTTTCTTTTTCATCATCTTCCCCAATCAATTTTCTTCTTCTCATGCTCCTTCTTGGAGATTCTAATTGCTGTTCCTCGATGGGGTTTTCTTGAATTATGTCGGTTTCAAGAGTTTTAGTTGGTGATGAAGAAATTTCCATTTTTGAAGTGTCGATTGTTTTTGGTGTTGGAAAAGGTGAGTTTCTTGAAGTTTTTGCCATGATTTAAGAAGGTTTGGAGGTTTTTATGGAGTATCAAAGGGTGTGATGAGGTTTCGGATTTGGTGAAGATGAAGCGTTTGAGAGGAACACGGTTTCCTTAGATGAATTGAAGAAGGAAGTTTTGCATGTAATAGTAATTATGACATGCGGGAAAGAAATAAAGCAAAAGGAAAAAAATAAAAATAAAAGAAAGAAAATGAAAAGATAAAAAGAACCAAGATTTGATTAAACTGGTTCCCCTTAATTTTTGGAATTTTATCGGATTTTTCGGATTTTTATGAATTTTAATTTTTGAAAGAAAATAAATGCTAAGGAACTTGTGCTATAGGAACAACTAATGCTACATGTCAATATCCTTCATACCATGCATGTTTCTTGACCTTAGGAATAGTAAGGGAGTATTATGTGACATTTGTGAGTTGTTTAGTTTCTTTGACTTCATGGTTATGTTTTACAACATTTCAATTTGCAATGGTCTTAGGCAATTAACACAATTATTTTTAGCACACAAAGTCACTCAAATTGATTCAAACATGGGGAATTGATATAGGAACAATCACTTAATTTTTATTAAGCCTAACTCAAGCCTTAATTTTTCATATCTATCTCTTTGCAAAGGCTTAGTTAGGATATCAGCAATCTGATAATCAGTTTGACAAAACTCAAGTTTGATCAAACCTTTTTCGACATTTTCTCTTAAAAAGTGATGTCTAATATGTATATGCTTTACTCTAGAATGATGCACTGGATCTTTAGATATACTTATAGCACTTGTATTGTCACAATAAATAGGAACACATTCAAAGTTTATTCCATAGTCACTAAGTTGTTGTTTTATCCAAAGCATTTGAGAGCAACATGCAGCAGCAGCTACATATTCTGCTTCAGCAGTGGACACTAGTACAGAAAAGGCAATTTGCGTCGGATGTGAGGCGCCTATTTGCGTCGGACTATGGTGCGACGCCAAAGCCCTCGACGCAAATGACTCAAAAACGATCTGCGTCGTATGCGAAACGACGCAAATTAGTTAGCTATTTGCGTCGCACGTTATATACGGTGCGACGCAATGGCTACCCAGGCCCAACAACACCAAGCTCAAAGGCTAATGTGCGTCGCACATCGCCTAGGGTGCGACGCAAATAGATTGATTTGCGTCGCACCTAGGGCTACGTGCGACGCAAATTGCCATTTTAAAAAAAAAAATTTTTTTTTTTAATTAAAAAAACTTGAAATGGCACCACAACAAAACTTGAAATACTGTACTGTACCAAAAAAAAGACGCAGAGATACTGCTGTGCTTCATACAACAAAAAAAGACGGAGGACAATTCAAATCATTCAAACAATGTACTGTACCAATAATGATGAATCTGTTATACAATATACTATACAACCGTCTCAAAAATCATATTAAAAATAAAAAATTCAGATCTAACATACAACAAAAAAACGAAATTAAAAAACTAAACCTACAAAAAAAACCAGATCTAACAAACAGAAATTTCACTAAATATATTTTAAAAAAAATTACAAATCGCGAAATGAAACGAACAAATTCGCCAAAAACCAGATCTCGTTCTTCTCAAATCTCGTTCTTCTCAAATCTCGTTCTTCAATCTCGTTCTTCAAATCTCTTTCTTCAAATCGCCAAAAAACAGATCTAACAAAAAGAAATCTCGTTTTTCAAATTTTAAAACAAACATAAATATGACAAAACAAAGAAATTCAGAATAAAATTTAAACTAAAAAATACCTGAGAAAATAACGAATCTTATGTCGTTGGTGGTGTTTGCAGGCGGTGTTCGACGGACTGAGAGACGTGCAACGAAGAGAGAGACATAAATATGACGGAGATTGCGTTCGTAGAGACGTGCAACGAAGAGAGAGACGGACTGAGAGACGCGGTGTTCGACGGAGCTTTGGATTTTGCAACGAAGAGAGAGACGGAGGCGCTGACGTGCGAACGATGAGAGGGAGACGTTGATAGACGGCGTTCGACGGAGACGTTGATAGGCGGCGTTCGACGGAGACGTGCAACGAAGAGAGAGAGACGGACTGATGAGAATTGAGAGAGAGACGCTGTGTTTGAGAAGAGAGAGAGAAAAAGAGGCGATGAGAATTGAGAGGGAGGCTAGGGTTTCTGAAGACTCCTTAATATGCGTGTGACTAAGTGAGGCTAAGGATTTCTGAAGACTCCTTAATATGCGTCGCACCTTAGTGAGGTGCGTTGCAAATTGGTTATTTTTTTTTTAATACATAGACTATTTGCGTCGCATGAGTCAGGGTATCCGACGCATATTTGGCTTTTGCAACGCATGTAATGCAGGTGCGACGCAAATGGGCCATGTTGTGCGTCGCACTCCTCCCACATGCGACGCAAATCCCACCTGTGCGTCGTTTTCGTGTCTGTGCGACGCAAATCATGGGACGCAAATTGTTCTTTTTCTAGTAGTGGGATAAAGCAACTGTGTTTTGTTTCTTGGTACTCCAAGAAACTAAACTATGACCAAGGAATTGTGCCATACCTGAGGTGCTTTTCCTATTAACAAGATCTCCAGCATAATCTGCATCTGCATATCCTTTTAGTTCGAATGTATCACTTCTTGGATAGTAGAGTCCAAGATCATCTGTTCCTTTAAGGTATCTAAGAATTCTCTTCACAGCAGTGAGGTGAGACTCCTTTGGATTTGCTTGAAATCTAGCACACAAACCAACACTGAAAGCTATGTCTGGACGACTAGCAGTTAGATATAAAAGTGAACCAATCATTCCTCTAAATTTTGTTTGATCAACACTTGTTCCTATGGAGTCTTCATCTAATCTAGTTGAAGTTCCCATAGGAGTGTGATTTTCTTTGAATTTTCGAGGCCATATTTCTTTAATAGTTCCTTTATGTATTTTTGTTGGTGAACAATTATACCTTTTTCAGTTTGTTTGATTTGTAGTCCAAGAAAGAAATTTAACTCCCCATCATACTCATTTCAAATTCATTGCTCATGAGATTGAGAATTCTTTGCACAATGTTTCATTAGTAGCTCCGAATATGATGTCATCAACATATATTTGAACAAGCAAAATATCAGTTCCTTTAGATTTTAGGAACAAGGTTTTATCAACCTTTCCTCTTTTAAAGTTTTTTCTAAAAGGAACTTAGATAATCTCTCATACCATGATCTAGGTGCTTGTTTTAACCCATAAAGAGCTTTATCAAGCTTGTAGACATGATTTGGGAGATTTTATTTTCAAACCAGGGGGTTGTTCAACATATACATCTTCGTTTAGATAGCCATTTAAAAATGCACACTTAACATCCATTTGATATAATTTAAATCCCATGTAAGCAGCAAATGCAATTAAGATTCTAATGGCTTCTAATCTAGCTACAGGAGCAAAGGTTTCTTCATAATCAATTCCTTCTTGTTGGTTATAACCTTTTACTACAAGTCTAGCTTTGTTTCTTACAATGGTTCCATATTCATCTAGTTTGTTTCTAAACACCCATTTTAAGCCAATTACTTTTTGTTGTTTAGATGAAGGAACTAGATGCCATACCTTGTTTCTTTCAAACTCATTTAATTCAGCTTGCATTGCAATAATCCAATCAGAGTCAGTTAAGGCTTCTTCATGATTTCTTGGTTCCATCATTGATAGGAACGCATGAAATGCACAAAAGTTCCTTAACTGAGATCTAGTTTGCGTACCTTTGGATATGTCGCTGATATGAGTTCCACAGGATGTGACTTTTGTAATCTCCAAGGTTTTGGTTGAAACTCTCTTATAGGAACATGTTGTTCCTCATGAGTTCCTTGAGTGGATGAGGAACTCTGCTCAGTTGTTCCTCTGTTAGCCTCGGTGGACTCAGTTCCTTCATTTAGAGGAACAGGAGTATCTTCTCCTCCTTGAGGAACAGGAATATCATTGATCTCATTATTTTCGAATTCCTCGTTCCTTTCCTCTTTCACTTCTTCTTCTTCTTGTGAATCTGTGTTCCTTGACTAGGTTGGCTAACCCTATCTCATAGTCATCAACCTGTATGCTTGGATTATGTTTGTCAGATTCATCAAAGATTACATGAATCTTTCTTCAACACACATAGTTCTCTTGTTATATACTCTATAAGCTTTACTATGTGAGGAGTATCCTAAAAATGTTGCTTCATCACTCCTTGCATCAAATTTTCCAAGATTATCTTTTCCATTATTATGCACATAACATTTGCATCCAAATGTTCTAAAATAGGTGATGTTTGGTTTCTTTCCAAAGTAAAGTTCATAAGGAGTTTTATTAATGATAGGTCTCATCATGGCACGATTAATTATGTGACAAGCAGTATTAACAGCTTCAGCCCAAAAGTTCCTTGGAAGTTCACTAGCAATTAACATGGTTCTAGACATTTCCTCCAAAGTTCTATTTTTCCTTTCTACAACACCATTTTGTTGTGGTGTTCTAGGGGCAGAAAAATTATGATCTAGGCCATTATCTCTGCTTAGGTCATCAAATTTATAATTTTCGAATTCCTTGCCATGATCTGATCTAATGTGCATTATTTTATGTCCACTTAGGTTTTGAACTCTTTTAGCAAAGACAAGGAACTCATCATAAGTTTCATCTTTACTAGAGAGAAAAATAACCCAAGTGTACCTAGAGTAGTCATCTACAATCACAAGTACATACCTCTTTCCACTTCTGCTTTGAATTCTCATGGGTCCACATAAGTCCATATGAATTAACTCTAATGGTTTAGTGGTACTTACAATCGTTTTAGATTTGAAAGAGGATCTTACTTGTTTACCTCGTGCACATGCATCACAAACTTGATCAATATGAAATTTTATGGATGGTAATCCTAAAACAAGTCTTTTGATCTAAGTTTCTCAAGTAATGAAAAGCTAGCATGTCCTAGACGCTTGTGCCATAGAAGTGAATCATCTTCAATAACACTAAGACAAGTTAAATTGATTTGAGGAACAAGGTCTAGATCCACAATGTATGTGTTCCCTTTCCTTGTTCCTTCCAAATAACCTTCTTAGTTTTAATGTTGATGATTAAGCATTTTTCTTTATCAAATTTTACAGTATTTCCTTTGTCACAGAATTGAGAAATGCTTAATAGATTATGTTTTAGACCTTCAACTAAAAATACATTTTCAATGGAGTGTAATGGTGACTTACCGACCTTACCCATAGCAACAATGTTACCTTTCTTATTATCACCAAATGTTACACTGCCACCTTCATAGGTTGTGAGTGAGAGAAACTTCGTTTTGTCTCCTGTCATGTGCTTGGAACAACCACTATCGAGATACCAAGTGTTGTTCCCCCTCACTCCAACCTGCAAAAATCAACTAGTTGTTAGTTGAAGGAACCCCATCTTTCGTGGGTTCCTGTTCTTGACTAGGATTTGTTTTGACAACCCATTTTTTCTTACTTATTGTCACATTTTTCCCAATCATCTCAGATTTTAGTTGACATTGATTTATGTAATGACCTACCTTGCCACAATACATACAGAACTTATCACTAGGTAGATCAACATATTTCTTTGTCTTGTTCCTTTTCTTGTAGTTTTCAAAACCAAGACCTTCCTTCCTTTTGGTCTGTGGTTTCTCAATCCACTTAGGAACTTTCATGATTTTGCCTCTGTTCCTTGCGACAACCAGTTCCTTTTTAAGATTACAGATCTGTTCCTTTAAAATATTTTTCTCTTTATTTATTTTTTCAATCTCAGATCTGTATCCTTTCAAAGGGGTTGATCTTATATCAAAGGAACTCAGAACAGGGACAAATTCCTTCAAGTGTGAAATCTCTAAATTAATTAGATAATTTTCATTTTTCAAACTCTCATAACATTCTTTGATTTTTAAGTTTTTATCAAACAAATCAAAAAATCTAGTTTCGACATCAGTTCTCATTTTCTTAAGCCATTCTATGTGTTCCTTGCAAACCTTTAAGGCTTGTTCCGTTTGTTCACGTTTTTCACGTTCATCTCTACATTCAAGAATTGCATCATAAAGAAGATCATATATTTCAGTCCTAGTTTTACCATCTAGTTTTGACTCAAGTCCATGTTGACTTACCTCAATTTTTTTATCTTCTTTTTCGTCGATGTTTGCCATGAGGCAAAGGTTTGCTGTTTCTTCAGTTGGTTGTTCCTCTTCTTCTTCCGTCTCTGAATCTCCCCAAGCAGCTATCATAGCTTTGCGCACATTTGCCTTAGAGAAAGGTGCTTTTGATTCTTTGTTCCTTTCAGCAAAGCGTTCCTTGTTCCTTTCTTTGGTTTTGTCGTTTTCCCAAAGAGGACATTCTTTGATGAAGTGATCTGTACTTCCACATTTATGACAAGCAGCTTTGTTAGAAAATTTCTTAGTTTTACCTTTGAAGTTTCCATTCTTCATGTTCCTGTACATCTTTCGAAATTTTCGAACCATGAGGGCTGCTTCTTCTTCTTCAGAGTCCGAATCATCTTCATCATCTGCTTTGAGAGCAATTGATTTTGATTTGGAGCTTTCACCATATTCAGTATCAAGGTGAAGCTCATGAGTCATAAGTGACCCTGCCAGCTGTTCTAAGTTGAACTTAGTGAAGTCTTTTGTTTCTTGAAGAGCGTGACTTTAGCCATCCATCTATCCTTAGGAAGACTCCTAAGAACTTTCGAACCTGTTCCTCAGATGAAATAAACTTTCCAAGAGAAGCCAACTCATTTATAATGTTAGTAAAACGAGTAAACATGTCTCGGATGCTTTCTTTGGATTTCATGCAGAACAGTTCATATTGATTCATAAGTAAATCAATTTTCGATCTTTTAACTTCATTAGTTCCTTCGTGGGTTACTTCTAGTAAATCCCATATTTGCTTTGCGGATTTGCATCCCATGATCCTATTATGTTCATGGGGTCCAAGTCCACAATGCAATAGTTTAATAGCCATGGCATTTACTTCCATTTTTTCAAAATCAGATTTATCATAATCAGAGAGGGGTTTAAGAGTTACCTCATTTTTGTCATTTGTAGTTGTGACTTCGAAATCACCAACTTCAATGACTCTCCATACCTGATAGTTTTCAGCCTTGATGAATATCTCCATGCGGTTCTTCCAATAGTTGTAGTACTTCCCATTGAACATAGGAGGCCTTTGAGTGGAATAACCTTCTCTCAAGTTTCTCGGTGGTATTCATTGTTCCTTGGATCTTTTCCTCAATAGGGTTTCCTATCTTACGTGAGTTCTAGCTCTGATACCAATTGTTATTTCCCTAGGAACACTACAAGAGGGGGGGTGAATTGTAGGTGTAGAAATAAACGTAACTTTTTGCGGAAATTAAAACTTAAACGAATAAACAAGCTAAAGGAACACAAGGGATTTTTACGAGGAAAAACTTCTTGGGCCCAACAAGAAGAAACAACCTCGACCACTAGGGATTTTAAACTCAACACTTTCACTAATTAGGCCAAACAACTCTGTTACAACCTAATTCTAACTCGAGCCCTACCTTGAGTTCCTAAACTCAAGTTCCTGAACCACTGTTCCCTTAACAGCAGTTCCTCTCAACTTCACTCGAAGTTTTCTCACACATACAAGCTTCACTCAAAGCCTTTCTCTTACAGAACTTCACTCAAAGTTCCCTTACCCCAAAAACCAAAATACAATTGATCGAAATAAGCTTTGGAAGTGATTAGAGTAAGAAGGCAAAGAACAAATGGCTATTATGAGAGAATGAAGGCACTGACACTTAATAAGTTAAACTCACTTAATTACTTAGTCAGACACACTTTGGAACTTATCTAGACTTCTATATTTATAGTGGTAATCATGAAGACGTGGGATAATTTAACGTTTTAATCCATTTACCCATGATGTTCCTTCCCCTAAGGAACACGTTTTACATCATGTCCCATGATCCCATGAACTATAAATGAACGTGGATAAAATGCAGCCATTACTCCTAAATAATAGGAGTTCCTTCAACATTATCCGAAAAATTTTTATAAATCTTTTTATCTTTAAATCTGAATTTCTAATCTTTAAGAAAATAATATCTTTGAAATAAAATCTTTCTAACAACCGGATATTTATTTTCTTATTTTCCGAAAAATAATATCTTTCCAAAACAGATTTTCTTTTTAAAAACTGAATTTATCATTTGAAATTAGAAATAACTAATTTCCTATAATCTAGGCATGACTTACTCCATTATCTTTTAACCGTTACACTAAGTACACGCCTAAGTCTAGTTCCTATATTAGTTCAGTTCCTTTAACATATTTACTAAGTGCCACTGAGTTTGTTCCTTACAGAGGAACAAACGCTTCATTCTCAAATATTCTGCCACAGTTCCTTACCATTCTTTCTTTGTTCCTTTACATTGGAACTAGAAAATAAAACGCCTAGCTTCTATTATTCTTGATCCAATGCTTGCTCCAGTATCAACATAGAAACTTCTTTACTTAGCCTTTGAAATCCTCTCTTGACTTCTTCATTGACTTTGTATTCTCTCAGTTCCTTGCATTGATACCTTAGACACCATACACTTAAATAATTCATTAGTTCACTACTTAGTTTGTTCCTTTGTTTCTTTGTCATTATCAAAACTAGGGTTCAACAACTAGGCTGCTCCCACTAAATTTCTTGTAAACACAAGATTCTTCTTCGCTTTTGAGAAAATTAAATTGTTTAATTGCCTCATCACAGCGAAGATTCCAGCTCCGAGATGCCTGCTTCAATCCATAAACGGATCTTTGAAGCTTGCAAACCCTGTTAGGATTTTCTAGATCCTCAAAACCCTCAGGTTGTGTCATATACACATCCTCATTCAAGAACCCATTCAAGAATGCGGTTTAATCGTAAAATGCAGCAATCGCTAAAAGTATCCGAATTGACTTGAGCATTGCCACTAGAGAAAAGGTCTTATCATAGTCTATACCATGAATTTGCCTGAATCCTTTTGCAACCAGTCTTGCTTTGTAGACATAGACATTTCCATCTTTAAACACCCACTTGCATACAATAGGGTCAACCCCATCAGGCAAGTCGACCAGGGTCCAAACTTTATTCTCAGACATGGAGTGTAACTCAGACTTCATGGCGTTAAGCTATTTCTTAGAGTTTAGGCTCGTCAAAGCTTGTTTGTAGGTAGTAGGTTCTAAATTCTCCAACATCATAATCACCCACTAAGGAAAAATGCCTAGGAGTCTGTTCCAACCAAATTGTTGCATTTAAATGAAATGGAGGAAGTATATGAATTGTTTAATTGTGTATTTTTATATTAAATTATATGATTATCATGAATATATTTTAAGGAAGTGTGCCATACCGTCAAGTTAATATGAAGATCTTCTTATTTTTCATAAGCAAGAAAAAAAGAGTTTATTATTTATCTGAATAATTGAGTTATTATTCTATCTTTTATGATGTATTATTGTGAAGTTACTTGCAAGTTGTTGTATTATTATCTTGTATGGCATAGATATTTATTATTAGTGGATTATATGATATGGACTTGGTTATTTAGCGTCTTATATTACATGTATGCATGTGATCTAATTCATGCAAAGTGATTCCTATGAAATGTATAAAGTATGCATTATGTTTATTTTATTGATTTATAAGTGCTAGGAGAACCTATTACTTCAAAATAAGTCGAGTTGACTAGTTTTAGATACATTAAAGGTGAAGATTATTCTAGTTTATTCCTTTGAAGGAAAGAAGTTCAATATTTATGTTTTTTAGTAGGAATGAAGAAGACAATACCCTATGTTATGTGCTATAATTGTTAAATTAGTCCATTGAAGTTTTATGTAGCTCGATGACCTTTAATGTTTAGTGACATGGATAAGGAAAGTAAATTTTATGATTGTGGAAAGAAGAAATAGGAGATCAATGATTTATACTAGTTTGAACGAATTACTATGATTAATATAATTTATATATTATGTTTAGGGATATAGCGAACACCATTTTAGAAAAGATGACAAATAAGAGATATTATGAGGACCTTATAGGTATAGGAGATACCATATTTGAATTTTAGAAGGTTCCTGTAGATCCTTTTTGTTTTAAAAGGTGGAATTCGTCTATCCTTAGGAAGACTCCTAAGAACTTTTCGAACCTATACCTCTTATGAAATAAACTTTCCAAAAGAAGCTAACTCATTAATAATGTTAGTAAAACGAGTAAACATCTCTTGTATGCTTTCCTAGATTTCACGGAGAACAGTTCATATTGATTCATTAGTAGATCAATTGACCTCTTGACTTCATTTGTTTCTTCACGGGTTACCTCAAGTAAATCCCATACACTAGTAGAATAATTGCTTATTGCTGCAGTGATATTGCTGAGGTTTTACCCATACGCAGCAATATATCACGTAAAAAAATATAAATTAAAATAAAGATATTATTGTGGTTTCGGCCTAAAACCGCAGCAATATGGTGTCAACAGGAAAATTTTTGAAAAAAGTTGACTATTTGACCAGAAATATTGTTGCGGTTCTTGACAAAAATCGCAGAAATATCATTAAAAAAATAATAAGGCGCCTCTTTCCCTTTAGTATATAAGGCGTGTCACTTAGGGGTTTTTTTCCTCCTTAATTTCATCTCTCCTCTCAGTTAGGCAGTTAGGCGCTTCTTTCCTCCTTCAGATCTCACGCCTCTCACTCCTTCTCTTTCCTCTCACTCTCTCAGCCGTTCTCTCATCCTCTCTCACCTCTCACCTCTCACCTCGTCGACATCATCACCGAACAACAAAGCAACGCAAACATATTTTCTCGTCTCGGTGGCTCATCTCGAGATTTTATCATCACCGAACAACAACGCAACACAGATTTTCTCGTCTTGGTGGCTCATCTTGAGATTTTCTCGTCGTCATTTCAAGATGGCGAAGCAACGAAGCTTGTCCCTCTCTTTTATCCTCACCATGGCGAAGCAACACAACTTTTCGGCCTCCGACGAAGCGAAATTCGTCTCTAGATTTCTGTTTCTTTTTTCGTTTTTTTTTTTTTGTTTTTTTTTTTAGATCTGTTTGTTGCTTTTTTTTCCTTGTATATCGTTTTTTTTGTTGCTTTTTCATTTATCATTGTACATGGTTTTTTTTTTCCGTTTTTTTAGATATGTTTGTTGCTTATTTTTTCGTTTTAGATCGGTTTTTTTTTTTCTTTTTTTAGATCTGTTTATTTTTTTTAGATCGTTTTTTCAGTTGCTTTTTCATTTTTTATTCTTTTGTAATATTGATGTAATTAGATTTTTCATCTTTATATATTAATGAGATTCATGTCATTTTATCTTTAGTTTGTCTGCGAATTTAATGGATAGTGAATGAATTAGTTGTTTGGTTTATATTTCAAATTTAATTGGAAAATGCAAAAAAAAAAAATTTGTTACGTGTACCAGGACATATTGCTGCGGTTTTGGATAGAAACCGCAACAATATACTGGATTTTTCTGATATAAAATAATATATTGCTGCGGTTTACGCTAGAAACCACAGCAATATGTTGAAATATTGCTATGGTTAAAAACCGCAGCAATATATTATTTACCTATTGCTGCCCCCTTAATTGCCGCGCTGTGAAAACTGCCGCAATAGGCCACTTAATGACCGCAGCAATAAGCATTTATTCTACTAGTGATATTTGCTTTGCAGATTTGCATCCCATGATTCTATTGTGTTCATGGGATCTAAGTCCACAATGCAAAAGTTTGACAGCCATTGCATTTACTTCCAACTTTTCAAAGTCATCTTTCTCATATTCAGAGAAGAGTTTAGGAATTACCTCATTTTTGTCAGTATTAGTTGTGACCGCAAAATCACCAACTTCAATAACTCTCCATATTTGGTAGTTTTCGGCCTTGATAAAAATCTCCATTCTATTCTTCCAATACAAATAGAACTTTCCATCGAACATAGGAGACATTAGCGTAGAGTAACCTTACTCAAGTTTCTCGGTGGTGTTCATTGTTCCTTGGATCTTTTTCTCAATAGGGTAACCTATTTATCGTGAGTTCTAGTTTTGATACCAATTGTTGTTTCATTATGAACAATACAAGAGGGGAGTGAGTTGTATTTGTAGAAATCGACGTAACTTTTTGCAGATTATAAAACTTAAACAAAGAAACAAGCTAAAGGAACACAAGGGATATTTACGAGGAAAAGCTTTTTGGGCCCAACAAGAAGAAATAACCTCGACCACTAGGGATTTTCAACACAACACTTTCAATAATTAGGCCAAATAACTTTGTTACAACCTAATTCTACTCACGGGCCACACCTTGAGTTACTAAACTTAAGTTCATGAACAATTGTTCCCTTAATAGTTGTTCATCTCAAATTCTCTTGAAATTTTCTTACTTTAACTGGCTTCATTCAAAGCTTTCTCTTTTACAGAATTTCACTCAAAATCCCCTTACCCCAAAATCAAAATACAATGATCAGTAAACTTAGTGGAATTAGAGTAAGCATGCAAAGAACAAATGTTTTTTATGATAGAATGAAGGCACTGGCACTTTATAGTTAAACTCACTAAATCACTTGGTCAGACGCAATTGGAACTTAATTAGACATTCGTATTTATAGGAGTGATTACTTAGAACATGGTATTAAAACATGAGTTGGTGGTTTTGTATATATAGTATGTTCTTATCTACACACTTTTTTTTTGGTCGATTTATTGTTACGTGTGGTAAAAACTTATCCCATCATCTACACACTTTTATTTTTAATCTACGCATTTTTCTTTTTGGTTTGTTTCTTTTTAATCTACACACTATTGCTTTTTTTTTTTTACTCTAGTAAGACATCTACTTTCTCTTTTTTTCCAGCCATGTCACCATTTTTTTCCCACTTTTTTAGTTTCTCTATCCACCTTTTCAGGTTTTTCCCCCAAAGTGAAGTGAACAAATTAAAATAAAAACGGAGGTAGTAATAGATAAGCGATTCCATTAGCTAGTTGAACCAAACACTTCATAAAAGGTAACCATTACTATTGCCATTCATCTCTCAATTAATTCCATTCCCTTTCTATTCCGATAAGTTGAAACCCCCCCCCCCCCCCCCCCGAGTCATGTTGTTACCAAGTTTTTCAATTTATTGGTAGCAAACTGACTTGATAGTTGATACTATTAGGCCTTGTTCTTTTGAAGTTATTTTCAGTTCAGTTAATTTCAATTTAATTTAATTTATTATTATTATTATCAATATTATTATTACTATTATTATTAATACTATTACTATTATTATTATTATTATTAATACTAATATTATTAATATTAATATTTTTATTTCAATTTAGTTTAGTCGAGTTATGTTCAACTCAGTTCAATTATTTCAAATTCAGTTTTCCTCGGTCCAAAGACGAGTCCTAACTTAAAACTTAACAGTGTGTTTGGTATAGAGGAATTGGATGGAAAAGAAAGGAACTGGAAAGAAAAAAAAGACTTACCTATGTTTGGTAAAAAAAATAGCAAGGGATTTAATAGGAAAGGAAAGGAAGTGAGGGGAAAGAAAATCTTATAAATCTCCCCTTATTTTTCCTTCCAAAATTGGAGGAATTTGAGAGGAAAGAGATAATTAATTAAAAATTAATTTATCTTTGCCCAAATTTTACTTCCCTCAATTACGTTATTTTTTCCCCCTCACATATAATTCTCCCTCCAAAAAATTACACCGTATATAATACCCATTTTCTCTTCTCTCACCTCAGTTGATCCATAACCCTTATAATAATATACAAAGTCCAAAATGAAACTCAGAATGGGGCCTCAAGTTTAAAAAAAAAATAAAGAAGTAGCCCAAGCAAGCCCAGTAATAATACAAGCAAACCAATCCATTTTCTGCAAAAGTAGCACGCTGACACTACCAATCCAGCAGGCAGCAAGATAACTTCTCTCTCCTCACCCTCTCTTCGAAGTTCGATCTACGCCATTTAACCACTGGGTATTTTTTTTTGTTCCTCACATCTTCTTTACCATAAATTAGCGAAATTCAACCCTAAAAAATTAGTAATTAGTTCTTCCTCTCTATGTTGTCTATTCTTACTTCTTACACACCGCCGCCTATTAAGTATGAAACTACTGCGAGTGAAAATCAAAAATAGCATCACCGAGATATTGTTCTTCAACGGGAAAAATCGATTCCTATAATGGCTATAAATTTAAACTTTCATGTCCTCTCAATTCAAATATGAAATTCGAAATTCAGTTAATTACACTTTGCTTAGTTTAATTTACTGATTTTTATTGTTTAGTTTAATTTACCGATTTTTATTGCGTTTATGCAGATTTTGGACCTTTTGGTGTTGGAGACTGACGTTGAAGATTGTAAACAATTACACAGAATAATTGAGGTGGTTTCTTTTTTTACAATTAATATTTTTTGTGTTGTTCAGTGATTGTGTTAAATTTTATTCAATTATGCCTCCTCGATTTAGAAAATTTGATTTGGGTCATGAAAAACGAATGAAAAAATCCCAAGTCTCTAATCCGAATGAAAATTATGCTACTAGTAACGGTGATCACAATTTGAATGAAAATAATGATCCTAGTGTTGGTTGAATTTTCGACCCCAAAAGTGTTTCAGGGATAGCACTTTTTAGATAGAAGATTGTATTACTACTTATTTGGTAGGAAACAATCATAATCTAAGTATATTATAGATATTTTTGAGATCGTTGTACGTAACTTTGAATTTTTTTAATATAAGGGCTTCATTTTTAACTTTGAGCATAGGGTCTCCATTTTGTTCGGGTCGGGGTTAGGTATGTCTTCTATTATCAGTTTTTTTTAGAGAATTATATTATCTCAGTTTTTTGCAATGAATTGGTGTATATAATTCGTTGTTCTTGCCTGCAATTTCTTGATTTACTACTTTCACGATTTCATTTATACCCAGAAACCCCTATCAAAATATTACTCCTATTTTTCTCCTTGTTTTGAACATGACCCAGAAAAAGATCTCAAACATTAAGTTAATCGATTTACGATTTAGGGTAAAATATGAATAATAGAGGAGAGAGAAAGAGAAGAAGCCATTGATGTTACCATGGTTATCTGAGAAACTCGAATTAACAAACAAAGGGTGAGGAATCAGAGGAGAGAGAAAAAAGTTTGGAATTTTTATAATTAATGCCATGTCACCTTTTTATTTTTAATTAATGCCAAGTCACATTTTTCTTTTATATTTGGGGCTGATGACGGTACAAACCAAAGTTCAGTATCTTAAGTTAACAGACATCCATTTTGAATACTCTAACTGTAACTTTTGAAAGTTCAGTACCTTAACTGAAACTTTTTTGAAAGTTCAGTACCCTCAAGTACCCTCAACTCTTTCTTTTTCCTTCCTTTATTAAAAAAATACCAAACAAAGTGCAATAGTGTGTTTACTACTTTTCTTTATAATAGATTTGCAAGATGAAAAACAAAAGTTTAGGATCTTCTAAATTTGGAAGATGAAAAACAAAAGTTTAGAATCTTTTTGGGAGAGAGGCATTGCAAAATCATGCAAGTTTAACGCTTCCAATCCAAAGGTCGTCGAATGCCCTTATCATTTTCATTTATTTGAAACTTATGTATTTTCGTCGCTTTGTATTAGTTGTAATTTGAACCATTAATTGATATTGCCATTGTATTTTGAGTTGAATTTTTAGTCGTAAATTAAATCTAGCATTGTACTTTGTTTTATTTGATTTTATCTTATCCGTACCCTTATCCCGTAGTTCCTGTGATACGCCACTTTACAGCCTCGCCAGAGCTGACAGCTGGAGCACAGTGAGCTCTCTCTACCGCCAATTCTTTTTCTCACCTCTTCTCCCTTCTGCTCGTCTTTTTCTTTTTTGAGATATATGCATCATCTTCCACTTCTATTCCTTCATTATTTGTCTAATCCTTTCACTTTTTTTTGTTGAAAATTTGGTCTGTTACTGTTGGTGCCTTGTTCGCATTTTATCGTATTCTCGCGTTTTAACTTTTTAATCCCATCTTCTATCTTAGGGTTCATCATGGGAGTTCACACTCATTTGGCAATTGCAAATATTCCAAACTGTTTTTTTTCAGGTAATGACTCATATTTTCCATTTCGGTTTCATGGTCTTTCACGTCTTATAGCAAAAGAACAATTTTACCTAAGGTGTGTTCTATTCACCTGAAATTTGCCGAACTTATCTGAACTTATGTGGACTTACACGAACTTAAAGGAACTTATTGGAATTTATCAAAGTTTATACAATAACTAATTAGAACTTATGTATTTAACTTATTGAAACTTAGCTGAACTTATTTACCAAGGCACCTGGACTTGTCATGCATGGAACTATCTTTCTAATATTAACTTGGTAATCGTACATGAATTTACTCTGGTCATTTTGAACTATAAAGAGTTTGAAACGACATTAGAGTTTGTCTTACCTGACGACAAGATTGTAGTTGATAAATCATCTGAAAGTCGCTTGATTAATTCATGTCATTGCAAATTCATTACTCAGTAGATATGTATAAGAGAAAGCATTGTTTATCAAGACTTCAGTTTAAGTCAAGAAATGCAAGAGTAGTGGCGTCATCTGAGACATTGAATGCATCTTCTGCTTCTAAGAACTATGGAAAAGATAGACCTCTAGTCAAAATGTGCGGAATCACATCTGCTAGAGATGCTGCGATTGCAGCTGAAGCTGGTGCTGATTTTATTGGGATGATTATATGGCCAAAATCAAAACGTTCTGTTTCTCTTTCAACTGCTAAGGAGATTTCTGAGGTTGCTAGAAACTATGGTGCTGAGCCGGTGGGGGTATTTGTAGATGATGATGCTGACACTATTCTAAAAGCTGCTGCTGCATCAAACATAGAATATGTCCAGGTATGTGCAAGTTAAAAATGGATTATTTGCCCATAGGTTTCTGAAACATTCTAACTTTGTGCAAATTTAAAGTTATGCAGCTTCATGGAAATGGTTCACGGAGTGCTTTCCCGTTGTTGGTGAAGGACAATCGAGTTATTTATGTTCTTCACTCTGATAAAGATGGGGTGCTCCTGAATAATATTTCTCAACAAGAATGTTCTTTAGCAGATTGGATTTTAGTCGACAGTGCAACGGGAGGAAGGTATGTCTATTTTTACCCTTATGCATTCTTGAGCTTATAGAATGATCAGTGGAATTTAAAACAAGCACTATACAAGCACCAAGATGTAATCTAATACCACATTTATGATTGGATGTAAATGAATGTTGCTCCGTTGGTTTACAATTCCTGTAGATCAAAGAGAGTGAAATTTAAGTTGCTCTCCGGTTCACCTTACTTGGTCTATTATGTTAGGTTAAGGAAGGATACTTTTACTGCTACCTTTGTTAATTTAGCATCAAAGGAGATAGAGTTTTTACCTCGGTCAGTTAAGGCTCCGTTTGTTTTGGAGGAAACAGGAAAACTATTTTCCCCATTTTCCGTTGTTTGGTTTGACAAGGGATTTGAAGAGGAAAATTAAAGAGGAATAGAGTTTTTAATCCCTTATTAAATATTTTCCTCCAAAATATGAAGGAAAAGTGGAAAACCATTTTTCTCTGCTCTCTCTTCCTAACATCTCCATTTTCCCTCTTAGCTTAATAGTTTTCCATCAAACCAAACAAAGGAAAATCAATATTCATGTGTTTTCCAACTGAAAATATTTTTCATGGAAAACCATTTTCTATTCTGCTACATATTTTTCCGTCAAACCACAAGGATCCTAAGTCACTAATAGTGCAATCTGATTGTAGTCTTCCTCTTAGATTCCCCTTTTAACTTATGCTTGTGTGTGCGTAGACATGTGTGCATAGTTACCTGGACTCGGCTAGGAGTGTCGGATATGGGTACGGATCCGAGTGTCGGGTACGACAATTCCAAAAAATCAGGACACGGGGACTCTGTCCGAAATTTGGACACGGGTACCGGTACGCGAAAATAATATTTTATAATATAAAATTTAATAATTAATTAGCTAATTTATATTTTATAATTGTCTATTTATAATATATTAATAAAATTAAGGTATTGTTAAGAAGAAAAAAAATATTTTAATAAAAGAAAGTAGAACGAAGAAGGAAAGGAGAGAAAGAAAATAAAAAAGAAAAAAGAAAAAAAGAAAAGAGAAAAGAAAAGGACAAGTCACGTGCACTTTGTAACAAAAAGAAAAAGAAAAAGAAAAGATGAAGAGACAGAACAACTGAACAAGATCGAAGAGAGAGAAGAAGAGAAGAGAGAAGAAAGAGAAGTGAAGATTGAAGAGACAAAACACTTACCGGCGAGTTTGAAGTTTCGCCGGCGAGTTTGAAGCTCCGGTCGGCGAGTCAAGGTGAGTTATCGCCTTTTCCTCTTCTCCTCTTCTTCTTTTCTTCTCTTCTCCTCTTCGAACTCTAGGGTTTGAGAATCTAGGTTTTAGAGCCGCCGTGTCCGAGTGAACTTTGCCGGATCCGACACGTATTTCGTACCGGTGTCGGTGTCGTGTCGTACTGACACCGGTATATGGCAAAATTTGCCGAGTCCGGGTAACAGAGCATGTGTGTACTTATGTATCAAGTGCGATTTAATGTTTTATTGTTTGACAAACAATATAGGTAACCAATATATCTGTAAAAGTAACTAAGTTCTCCATTCCTTTTTCCTCGAAGGAAAACCATTTTCCTTCACCCTCTCATTCACCACATCTCCATTTTTCCCTTAGAGTAGTAGTTTTCCATCTAACCAAACAAAGAAAAACTAATATTCATATGCGTTTTCCACCTGAAAATACTTTTCATCGAAAACCATTTCCTGTGGAAAATGTTTTCCGTCAAACACGGACCCTAAATGTCACATCCACAAACTTTTATCTGAGAAACTTGTGAGATACAATTAGGTACTGTAAGTAATGTCATAGAGCTATAGAAGTTCCAGCAAGTTTCTCCTGCTTGCGACTTCTGTGAATTTGGTGATTGATATTTGTGTATAGTGTACTGATTTTACTTTGCAATGATTATTTGCAGTGGGGAAGGATTCAATTGGGCGCAGTTTAGCTTACCGTCAATGAAAAGCAAACATGGTTGGCTTTTGGCGGGAGGAATTAAACCCGAGAATGTTGGGGAAGCCCTTCTCACTCTCCACCCAAATGGAGTCGATGTGAGTAGCGGCATTTGTGGTTCGGATGGCATTCGTAAGGATGAGTCACGTATATCTGCTTTCATGAGTGCAGTAAATTCTTTGCGGTACTGAATTGCTCTACTAAACAGTTCTGGGTGTTAGAACAGGTTTATTGTTATCCAAATAGTTATGGTAATAAAATCTCCCATACAGCTTTCAGCCTTTCAGGGTAAATATCCGACCTTTATAAACCTTGTCATTTGGAGGCACGTATAGTAAAATGGGAATATGCAGTGGGATGTGTTCCTGTAACAGCTGTAAGATGGGTTGTTTGAGCAGCAGAATTGCTTCTATCGTCCATCATATTAGTGAAAGTTGTACAAGTTTTATGTTAGATGATGCATTTCTTTTGATAGACATGAATACATGAGCATTGGGTGAGTGTGGCATTGTAGAGTACTCACCTAAATGACAGGAAATCCTAGGTTTGGAACTCATAAAGCTGGAAGTGGGTTAGGTAGGTTGTGTACTTGTACTTGGGTGCTTTGGGAGTTAAGCCTATAGAAACTAGAACAAATTAGTGTATCACATTATTGAATTTTTGCACTACCAAATAATCCGATTTCACCATGTTTTCTTTTATTATATATTTGATTTTATCTTATATTTAGAACAAATATTATCATGTATAATATTACTGAATCTTTTCAATGTATAATTTTTACATATGATTTTTTCCATAAATTTGCTAATAGATTGTTTAAGATGCTAATGGTATGAGTGGTGAGTTGATAAACGTGTAAAGATAAATGACAACTAGAAAAAAGAGGATGTAATGAGCTTTATAATTTAGAGCCCTTTAAAATAAAAGACTATGTTGTAAGTCGTTGTGGTAGTGGCTCTTAACTTTATACTTCCTACGTTTCATTTTACTCGCTACACTTCTCAAACACGGACTTCTAGGCAGTTTTTGGAGAAGAGAGAGGTAGAGAGTAAAAAGAAAAGGGACCTATGTGGGAGGAGAGAGATAGAGAGAGTTTATTGTCCAAAAAAGAAGTGTATCAAGTAATGTGAAACTTCCCATAATGGAAAGTGTAGCGAGTATTTGAAACGGAGGAAGTAGAAATAGATACTAAAATAAATAGAAAAATGTTTGTATGGATTTAAATTTGATAGCTTTTGCCAAATACTATCCCCAATTATAGTTTTGCTAGTTTAGTTAAACACAACTTTAAAAGTAAAATGTTATTGATAAAACTAAAAAACCAATAGGAGCACGGGTTCTTTTGCTAGAGTTTCAACAAGTATAACTATATATGGCTGGATCAATCTTTTTGATCTTGTCCTTATGAAAATGTGATTATAGGCTATGATTGTGAAGATATTTGTTACCCAGATAGTTTTATCAACGTTTAGAGAAAACAAGAATAGAACAATGGCAATGAGAATTTTATTATGCTTACCCTCATGAGATGAGGTAGCAACCTCCTTACATATATATAGAATCAATCACATGACTCATTCTAGTACATATTCCCACTACCAAGGTGGATTTTGATATAACAGAATAGTACCACCTCACTACAGACAACAGACACCAGTAATAATTAACTAA
The DNA here is from genome assembly GCF_026745355.1 of Beta vulgaris subsp. vulgaris. NCBI lineage: Eukaryota > Viridiplantae > Streptophyta > Magnoliopsida > Caryophyllales > Amaranthaceae > Beta > Beta vulgaris. The sequence continues at coordinate 8,534,685 of NC_079202.1, read as the reverse complement.
GTGACAAAAAACATAAATGAGAGTTTTTCTAGTGTGTTAGGACCACAGTAACATGGTGTGTATCCTTCTACACTCCCCCTCAAGCTGGTAGTGGGGGCTCAGCCAGCACTCCCAGCTTGTGCATGAGATTGGTATGTTGAGCCACAGGCATGGATTTAGTGAACATGTCAGCAATTTGTTCTTGAGTAGGGACATACTTAGGGTGTATGCTGCCATCTTGGACCTTGTCTCGAACATAGTGACAGTCGATTTCAACATGCTTTGTGCGTTCATGTTGCACTGGATTGACAGCTATGGACAAGACATCTTTGTTGTCACACTTAAGTATTGCAGGAGGAAGATCTTTGATACCTAGGTCCTTGAGTAATTGTGTAAGCCAAGTAAGTTCACAAATAGTAAGAGCCATGGCTCTGTACTCTGCTTCAGTAGTGGATCTAGCTACCACTTGCTGTTTCTTAGCTTTCCAAGACACATGTGATGAGCCTAGGAGAACACAATACCCTGTAGTAGATTTCCTGGACATAGGACAGCCTGCCCAATCACTGTCACAATAGGCAGTGAGAATGGCTGCAGATTTGGCAGCAAGGAGAAGACCTTGACCTGGATTGGTGAGAAGGTATCTGAGAATTCTTTTAGCTGCTTGAAGGTGAACAGTGGTGGGTTTTTGCATGAACTGGCTGAGAATGTGCACAGGATGAGTTAGATCTGGTCTGGTTAGTGTGAGATAGAGAAGTTTGCCTATCAATCTTTGATAGACAAGGGGATCTGGGAGAGGATCACCTAGCTCAGGAGTGAGTTTAAGGTGTGGTTCCATAGGAAGCTGAAGTTTTCTGGCATTAGAGAGACCATAGGTTTGAATGAGATCAGTAGTGTATTTGTGTTGGGAAATGAAGATGCCTTGAGAGGACCTAGAGACTTCAATCCCTAGAAAGTAGGTGAGATCACCTAAATCTTTCATATGAAATGATGAGGTGAGGAATTGTTTAGCTTGAGTGAGAAGTTGATCACAATTAGAGGCAAGGATGAGGTCATCAACATAGACAAGGAGAGCTATGAAAGATGAGCCTTATCTTTTAGTGAACAAGGAATAATTCGATTTGGATTGAGTGAAACCAAATTGGTCTAGGGCATGCGAGAATTTGGCAAACCACTGCCTAGGGGCTTGTTTCAAGCCATAGAGTGATTTTAAGAGCTTGCACACCTTAGTTGATTTAGATGTGTCCACCTGATTAAGATGAATTCTTGAGCCTTCTCCTGAATATCCAGTAGGCAACTTCATATAAACATCTTCTTGAAGCTCTCCATGCAAAAATGGATTCTTCACATCCATTTGACAAAGAGACCATCCCTCCATTGCTGCAACAGCCAACAGGGATCTCACTGTGGTGAGCTTGGCCACAGGAGCAAATGTTTCACCATAATCAATGCCATACTTTTGCCTACAACCCAGAACAACCAACCTTGATTTATATCTGTCAATAGAGCCATCATGGTGAAGTTTTGTTTTGTAAATCCACTTGCAGCCTATGGCTTACTTGCCTGGAGGTAATTGAGTGATTTCCCAGGTCTGGTTAGACTCTAGAGCTGACAATTCTTCATTCATTGATGTGACCCAGTGATCCTGCTGCACAGCTTCTTTGAATGTAACAGGATCATGATGTTGATGCAGCTGAGTTACAAATGCATAAAACTCAGGGCTCACTGTAGCAGTGACTAAGTTAGCAGCAGGTGCAGGTTCTGGGTCTTTGGAGGCTTGATGAATGTAGTTAGTGAGCCAGCCAGGAACTTGAGTTTGTCTGGTGGATCTTCTGGGAAGGATAGGACCAGCAGCAGGTTGTATGGGTGATGCAGGAGGTGTTATAGCAGGGTCTGGACTATGTGGATCAGCCGTAATGTTTTCAGGTTGAGAGTATAGGATGTCATCAAATGTGGTGTCAACAGGTAAGGCAGGAGATGGTGTGAAAGTGGGAATGGTGACAGGTTGAGATTGAAAGTAGGCTTGTGTTTTGCTGTGCTTATTACAAGGGAAGATGTGTTCATGAAACTTGACATCCCTTGAAGTGAATATTTGCTGAGTGGTTAGATTCAGCAATCTGTAACCCTTTTGATTGTGAGGATAACCTAGGAATAGGCATGGTACTCCTCTGGGTGCCAGTTTATCTGTGGTTACAGAGGGATTATAGGCTAGAGCAAGGCATCCAAATGATTTCAAGAGGGAGTAATCAGGTTTGTGTTTAAAGAGCATTTCATAGGGTGTTTTATTGTGAAGAATGACAGTAGGTAGTCTATTGATATATGTGTAGCTGAGAGAACACAATCCCCCCAGTAACTAGGAGGCAAGCCAGATTGGAATCTTAGAGCTCTAGCCATTTCCAAGATGTTCCTGTGTTTTCTTTCCACCCTCCCATTTTGTTGGGGTCTATCAACACAAGAAGTTTGGTGTGCTATGCCTAATTTTGCAAAAAACTTCCTACACTTCACATCATCAAACTCCAAGGCATTCTCACTCCTGATATGCTTTACTCTTTTCTGAAATTGATTGTTAACAAAATTCACAAACATTTCAATCACATCAAATTAAAGGACTCAGACTTGCATTTCATGAGGTGTACCCATGTGGCTCTGGAGTAATCATCCACTATTGTCAGGAAATACCTGTGCTTGTATCTAGTGCTCACCCTGTAAGGTCCCCATACATCTAGGTGAATCAATTCAAAAGCAGATGTAGCACAAGATTTGCTAACATTAAATGGCAGTTTGCAAAACTTAGCCATGGGGCAAGTCAAACACACACCTTGAACATCAACAGTATTATCAATACAACCAATTTGTTTCAATTTTTCAAATGGAGCATGTCCTAGTCTATTGTGCCACAACACACATTGATTAGTCTTAGAAACATTGAGACTAACATGATGTGATCTATAATTTAGACTAACACATTCTTCCTTCTTTCTGCTTGATTGCATTGCTTTAGTTTTCAACATGTCCTCCATCTTCTTCACTGGTTCATCCACCAAGTAATACAATCCATGTTTGGCCTTTCCAAGCCCTCTAATCTTATGAGAAACACAATCCTATATAATACAGAATGTAGGGTAAAAGATTACTTGGCTTGTGTTGTCCTGAGCAAGTTTGTTCACAGACAGCAGGTTATATTTGAAATCAGGCACACACAACACATTTTTAAGTTGCAAACCATTTTTCAGCTTCACTGTTCCCTTGTGTGAAAAACTTGCAGTTTTTCCATTAGGCAGGTTTATTCTAGGCTTACCTTGAGTTACTACACCATCACTCAAGTTTTCAAGCACAACAGTCATGTGGTCACTAGCTCCTGAGTCAATTATCCAATCATTCATCACAGTAGATGCAGAGTAACATGAAACCATACCTGGAAAACTTGTGTCTAGTTCATCCTCAGTTTCAGAACCTCCTTTGCTGCCAGATGGTATAAGTTTCAGCAACTGCTCCAATTGTTGTGCTGTAATGTTCACATTCTCAGCTGTGCTTACATTACCAGCCCATCTCTGTGAGCCTTTACCCTTGTTCAACTTGCCCTTCTGATGCCGAGTAGAGCTTGAACTCAGCATAGTTCCTTCCTTGATCTTCTGCTCTCTCTTGTATTTTGGGTGCCACTTGGGATGTCCTATCACAAACCAACACCTCTCCTTAGTGTGATTCTTGCCACCACAAGCTGAGCATGACTCTTCACTACCCTTACTATACAGAGCTGAGGCATCTGGCTCAGGCTTCACTATATTTAAGACTTCTCTCTGAGCTTCCTCTTGTTGTATGGAGGCACATGCCATCTCAACAGTAGGCAATGTTGCACCCATGAGTAGTTGGCTTCTCTGAGCACCATAATCTTCATCAAGTCCATTCAAGAACTGGAACAATCTCAGTTCTTCCTTCTGAACATTCATTGCACTTACAAACTCATTAATTTCTTCTGTCATGGTGGTAATGGGAGGAAGATGATTCAAAGCATCAATCTCTTCCCACATTGCCCTCATTGATGTGTAATATTGACTCACTGATCTTCCCAGTTGTTTATGTTCAAACACGTCTTTGTTGAGTTTATACTTTCTGGTTCCATTAGTTAATGAAAACCTTAGTTCAAGTTGTCTCCATATCTCTCTTGCTGTTCCCAGATATAACACTGAATCTCCGATGGTGTTTGAGAGAGATGAGGTAATCCAGGCTATCACCATACTGTTGCAGGTGTCCCATTGATACTGCTTCTCTTTTTCAGATACATCTCTCTTCATTGTACCAGTCACAAACCCTAGCTTGCGTTTGGAAGCAAGAGCAATCTCCATGGAACGTCGCCATGATCTGTAGTTTGCAACTCCAGTGAGTTTTTCAACACTCACAGTATGAGGTCCATCTGAAGGATGAAGGTACAGAGGATTTTGGATGTCTGATAGAGAAACTTTCCCATTTTTGTCTCCCATTTTACAGAGGTTTTAGGAAGAAAAACAAGAAGTATGAAAGATTAATTTGCAGCGGATTTATGGAAGATAAGCACAAAGGATGAAAGGTTTATGTTGCTCACTGTTCTTTCGATTTCTCAGGCTGATAAGTACTCAGCTCTGATACCATGAAGATATTTGTTACCCAGATAGTTTTATCAACGTTTAGAGAAAACAAGAATAGAACAATGGCAATGAGAATTTTATTATGCTTACCCTCATGAGATGAGGTAGCAACCTCCTTACATATATATAGAATCAATCACATGACTCATTCTAGTACATATTCCCACTACCAAGGTGGATTTTGATATAACAGAATAGTACCACCTCACTACAGACAACAACAAACCAGTAATAATTAACTAAGTGACAAAAAACATAAATGAGAGTTTTTCTAGTGTGTTAGGACCACAGTAACATGGTGTGTATCCTTCTACATATTGATTGACGAGTCCTACATATTTCTCATCCTTTTGTTATAGGTCCTTATTCCACATTCTAATTCAACTCCAAAATAGTCACTTATTACGATAAGTCATATTTTGGTGGTTTCGTTCTCTCCATTTAATGACCCTAAAATATGAAAATTAGATTAACTATAGAAAGGACGTCTGATGTTGTTGAGTCGAAAATTAGTAGATATGATCTACAATAATTGACAAAATGTCTCCAAGTCTACATCATATATCCCATTTACACACCTATGACAATTGTCCATTGAAAAACCTTATTAAGATGGCGGTGATACACTGATATGTACGTATTATCCAAATAATAGTCATGAAAACCCTTATTTGGATGGCGGTGATATGTACGTATTATCCAAATTATGTGCAATCAATGCATTATGAACGGTACGGTGCACACATAATGCTAAGGAACATACATCAACCTCATTAATGAATAATGAAACATACAGCTAACAAGAATCACAGTGTCAATATGAATTCATGTGCATAACACATGAGGATAATGGGAGATTGAATCAGAACATCACATATTAAGTCCAGATGAATACCATGTGGACTTCCACTTGCCTAATTGATGATGTATAACTCACATTTATTTACATTCATATTTTATTTCAATAATAAAATTTGATCTAATGCAGGCCTGTCTCAAACTATATAGAGGCTTTGTACAAAGTCATATTTGAAGAATTTAATAATGTGATAGTTCATCTATTCATGATTCTTCACTTCATATAATTAGATTATAAAAAAGAGTAGCCCAAATAAGTAGATTATTTTAGGATCATTTTTTTATGATTAAAAGTAGGGCTGTTCAGAGTGCGGTCTGGACCGCACCAAACCGCAACCCAAACCGTTTTTTCGCGGTTTGGGTTAGTTTGCGGTTTCAAAATTGCGGTTTGGGTTATGATTTCAAGCAAACCGCGGTTTGCGGTTTTGGTTGGGTTTTAATTTTTGTAAACCGAAACCGCACCATAAACCGCAATCTTATATGATCTTTTTTTTAAAAAAAATTATCTATTTTTATTTTTTTTAAATACACTTGACAAGGTGGCATACAACTAAAAAAAGAAGTTTGAGGTATAAATAAATTATTATTTATATTTAATTACGAAGTCAACTTCCTACTTATTTCGACTCTTTATATTTATTAACAATTTTTTTTTACTCTTAGATTAAAAAAATTAATGTCGCGGAGGAAAAAATAGTTAAACCGCAAACCAAACTGCACCAAACCGTTTTGCGCGGTTTGGTTTGGGTTGGTTTGGGCAAAATTGCGGTGCGGTTTGGGTTGGAAAAATGCCAAACCGTATATTTGCGGTTTGGGTTGGATTACATCCCAAACCGCACCAACCCAAACCGTAAACATCCCTAATTAAAAGATAAATGTAAGTGGAAATGGATTACAAATAAATAGCTAATAAAATTTTTTTCAGTTTAAATCATATTTTTCAGTGTTTCATTTGAGGTTAATTGGAAATATGAATTGAATAATTATGTTGAAGCGATAATTAGAGGTTTGAATTACGAGTAATCAATATAAGGTGAATGCGTTTCCAAAAATGGTTTTGGAAATTAAGACTTACAAAAGATTAGAAACATGCATTAGTATTGTGGGAACTGGAAAGTCAATAAATCTTTTCTTTTTCTTTTTACCACTTGGACTTTCTCTATTTTGGGGACCTTATAATTAAAGAGTCCTGTTTCATGAAACACGTTGAACATAATAAAAGCCAATCCTATTTTAACGATAAGATTTGTATTTCATAATCTTTAAGTTGTAGGATCAAAACAGTAGTAGGTTAACTGCACAGAGGTGGAGACCCTTCACCTTTTTATCTGATTCTAATACACCCTTGCTTGTTTAGCTGACTCAAATTAACATGTACAAGGTTCTAGCATAGTATGACACTTTTGTCATCAACTTATAAAAAAAAATCACATTCATATATTTTATGGTTAATAAAACAAACAATCCAATCCCATACTTTAAACAAATCTAAAGAAAGCAGCAATTTGTTGGTTTATATTTTGATTTTATTCGCGGTTTTTCTGCTGGGAAATCCATGTGGGTATGTGATGTAATAGGAGGAAAATGTTAAAAAGCAGAACGTGGAAATTATTGATGGGGGATCAGACTTTGCAGGGATAATTCCAATTATATAAATTCAATATTCTTTTAATTATTTGTTTTAAAATATATATAAAATTTTTGTTTCTTCTCCTACTTCTATATTGGTTCCATGTGAGGTGGTTACTAAAGGCTAGAAACTAGAGTATACTTGAACACATATAAAAGGAAGCATTACACCAACATTTATTTCTGCAATTACAACATCCTCTGATCCAGATCTCTTCATTCTTAGCTGCTTCTTCATCTTTCTTCATAAGTGAAAAGATAAAAAAAAAAATGAACAAAGCAGCCTTAGCTTTAGTTACTACTCTTCTAGGATTATGTTACCTTAACACTAGTGTTCATGCTTTTGTTGCTTCTGGATGGCAAAAGGCTCATGCCACTTTCTATGGCGGTGGCGACGCTTCTGGAACTATGGGTATGTCTTTTTTTTTTACTAATGTTTCAATGATTATATTAGTACTCTGTTTTAAACGAATCGAAGCGACATAGTGCTGAATCTTGTGTTTCGTGATGTCCGCAGGAGGAGCTTGTGGATATGGTAACTTGTACTCTGCAGGGTATGGGACAAGGACCGCGGCTTTGAGTACTGCGTTGTTTAATAATGGTGCATCGTGTGGACAATGCTATAAGATCATGTGTGACTATAAGACTGATCCGCAGTGGTGCAAGAAGGGAGTTTCCGTAACTATTACCGCGACTAACTTCTGCCCTCCGAACTTTGCCTTGCCAAATAACGCTGGAGGTTGGTGTAATCCTCCTCTACAGCACTTTGACATGGCACAACCTGCTTGGGAGAAGATTGGCATCTATAGAGGTGGAATCATTCCTGTCATGTTCCAAAGGTTAGAACATTTGATCCTTCAATACTTAGGACATCTTGCCACATTTCTATTTTGTTGTTTTATAACTGCAATTGGAAATGTCCTAAAATCCTTTCTGTTCCCTAATAATTATTTCAGTTCATTTGTATACGCATTTAAGACAGGAAGTTAAAGGTAAAATAATGTACAAATAAGTCTATGTGATTTGCCAACAAGTAAGAGAGATAAGGGATAAAACTTAGTCTACTTAATCGGTCGTTTATTTGCTATTATTAAAATTTAATACTCTCTACGTTTCAAAATATAATCCATGTTTTTATTTTAGGTGTCAGACTTTAGAAATTTTGATCAAATATTCTCACTAATATATATAAAAGAACATATTCATGTGGGATCTTGTTAGATTCGTCACAATGTGTATATTTATAATATTTTTTTACTAATACTAAATAGAAGATATCGTAGTTCAAAGATACATCTTTAATCATATGCAAAAAGGAACTTGAACTATTTTTTGGACGGAGGGAGTATATATGATTCAACTTAGTATCAACAAATATTTTTAAATTGTTTATCGGAAGTGGGTAATCTATCCATTTATAGGTAGAAATAAGAGTGGTTGTGTAAATCATAGGAGCCCATGTGTTTTTCAACTACCTAAAATTTTCTAAAAGAAGAAGCAAACGCCTAACAGCCAAAGTAGACGCAAAGACAAATTTGTGTTAGAGAGCCAAGGGAGTATGTGATTTCTATTGCCACATCTAGAGGTGTAAATGATATCATCAGATACCTCGCGAGCTAATCGAGATCGATTCGATTAAAGCTCGACTCGGATGAGCTCGAATTGAACCCGAGACGTTGGCGAGCTGAGATGAGTAATTCGATACTTTATTCGAAAACTCTTGAGAAGCTCGAATACCTAACTATCAATAGCGATATACCTAGATTTAGCAATTTTCTACATTAGGGTTGCTTTTAAGATGAGACACTTGTAAGATACTCAAAATCTACTCGGTCAAAACTCGACTCGGCCGACGCTCGAATCGGTCACAGCTCGACTCGAGTGGGCTCGACTCGGAATGCTAATGACTCAAGTCGAGCTAGCTCATACTTGAACTCGACTCGCATTATTATACCCCTAGCCACATATGGTTAACTTTAACAATTACCCTAGCACTAAAAGTTGTAATATGAGAAAATGATAATATTACCATTGATCAAAACTATCAAGACTTAGTTAATGAAGTGAAATAAAAGAAAAGAATGAGGGTTTGCCCAAAACAAAAGAAGCTCCTAATCACCCTAGAGTTGTTGATTTTGTAACAGGGTACCTTGCAAGAAGCATGGAGGAGTGAGATTTGCCATCAATGGAAGGGACTACTTTGAGCTAGTTTTGATCAGCAATGTAGCATCAGCAGGATCTATCCAATCTGTTTCAATCAAAGGATCAAAAACTAATAACTGGATGGCGATGTCTCGAAACTGGGGAGCTAACTGGCAATCATTGGCCTATCTCAATGGACAATCTCTTTCCTTCAGAGTCACAATAACTGATGGCCAAACCCAAGTTTTTAACGACATTATTCCTGCTAATTGGCAATTTGGACAAACTTTTTCGAGTCGAGTACAGTTCCACTAATATTATGGGGCGCGCTTACAGTACAGTTTGTGGGTGATAGAGTATTAAACTATTCCTGGGACTCCAGTCATCAGCTTAAGCTTTATAAGTGGGTTTAAGCCACCGAAATTCTTGATAGGCAGAGGCGTGCTCATTGCTTGTTTTTCCCCTTTGAAGCAGCCCGCCAAATCTATCAGTTGTAATATATTAAGTGGCATTGATTTTCATTGGAAGGTTGGTGGTTAAAAATGGAGGCAAACCCACAAACTCAAAGCTACTGTTAGTGAATGAATTTGCAAGAGGAAAAAAAAAGGTGGGAATTTTAAGTTACCCATACTATAGTTTTATACATATTTAAGTTGGGAGGATGTTTTCGTGCATCAAATAAGAAAGCAACCACTAATTTTATTGCTTTCACAATATACATAGTATATCTTTGTAATTTCTTTTGGTTTGTTTTGTGTATTCAGTAAGAGTAAATTCTTTAGTTTATGGATTCATCATTCAGGATCTTGTCTTACCATACAATGTTTTAAAAACAATATATGTTTATAGTTCAGAGTATAAATAAATATGTGTTGTAAATAAACAGAAGAGAGAAGAGATAATAGTGTTGTCTATCTTATTCCATATAGTCCGATATATATATATATATATATATATATATATATATATATATATATATATATATATATATATATATATATATATATATACATACACAATACAATAGTTAGGGATCTGCTTGCAATTGAAGAACAAAACCCTAGAATATCCCGGATATATTAACGGGGGTATAAATGGGCATCCATATTATATTTCATAATACTCCCCCTTGGATGTCCATTATATAAAATAAAAGTTCTCTCTTAAAATAAAATATTTCCTCATGCGCATAAGATGCTGACTCATTAAAAATCTTACCAGGAAAACCCAGTGGGAAAAACCATGGTTAAGGGAAAAAGAGTGCAGTGCACATCTACTCCCCCTCATGATTACATAACTTGAGATCTTTGAGACGACGCAATCCAATATGGTAAACTAATTTCTTGAAAGTAGCAGTTCGAAGTGCCTTGGTAAATATGTCTGCCAAATTTTCACTTAAACGAATCTGTAGAACCTGTACATCACCAATTTTCTGTAGTTCATGGGTGAAGAAGAATTTTGGTAAAATGTGCTTTGTTGTATCACCGTTGATGTATCCTTCCTTGAGCTGTGCGATGCATGCTGCATTATCCTCATACATAACTGTTGGAGCTTCTTTCCCTATAGATATGCTACAATCTTCTCGTATATGTTGAATTACGGACCTTAACCATACACATTCACGACTAGCTTCGTGGATAGCTAAAATCTCTGCATGGTTGGAAGAAGTGGCTGCAATTTGCTTCATGGAACGCCAAGAAATTGCAGTACCACCACTTGTGAACACATATCCTTTTTTGATCAAGCATTATGGGGATCAGACAAATACCCTGCATCTGCAAAACCAATTAAGTCTTCTTTGGGCTGGTTAGAAAAGAATAAATCCATATCTTTCGTTCCTTGGAGGTAACGAAGTACATGTTTTATTCCATTCCAATGCCTTCGAGTTGGACATGAGCTAAACCTTGCTAACAAGTTCACAGGAAATGATATGTCAAGTCTCATATGACTAGCAAGATACATCAATGCCCCTATTGCACTTAAGTATGGTACTGAAGGTCGTATTATCAACTTGCCTTTTGAGCAAGCAGCACATGAGAAATCATTAGGAAGAATCTTCTGGTTCTTCAATGAATGTCCACATGAATTTTCAATTATTTTCCGCATCATTATTGAACCAGGGTGGCCCAACCGTTCATGCCAAATAGTGAGATTATCTGTAAACTTCATGTTTACTATGGCATATGTTTCAATTGTATTGATTTTAGTGTAGTACAAACCAATGGAAAATGCAGGTAATTTCTGCAAAATATGCTTAGTGCCTTGGGTAATACTCGTGATATGAAGGTATTCAACATTTCCTTCACTTATTGTCTCAACATGATATCCATTATGGCGAATATCTTTAAAGCTCAATAAATTTCTTTGAGATTTGAGAGAGTATAATGCATCAATGATTTCAAATTTCTTTCCCATAGGCAATAATATATTTGCTCTTCCAGAGCCTTCAATTATCTTTGTACTACCTGATATAGTACTCACACTTGTTTCTTTAATTGTCAAATAAGAGAAATATCTCTTGCTTTTTAGTATGGTATGAGTAGTTGCACTATCTGCTAGGCATAAATCTTTACCATTCATTGCTAAGTGAACTTGAGGGGTATTCATATTCTTCAAATAAATGAAATAACAATAATATATAAGAATAACTAAATAACCAGAATTTAACAATGTCATATAAAATCATAGTACTAACAAATAAAATCTAAAATAAAAAATATCCATAGTAATAACTTAATAAACGAAAACAGAGTTTTATTCTTTAAATGAACATAGATTAGTTATTCCCTTCATGGGTGGTGAAGAAATCAGCAACTTCCAGTTGAGGTGTATTGCCACAATCAAAGTCACCTTCGCCATCTTTGTACACAAGATTTGTTTCTACTTTCTTTCCCTTTTGCTTCAATGATTTTTGATAGAGGTCAACCAAGTGTTTTGGTGTACGACACGTACAAGACCAATGACCTTTTCCTCCATATCGGTAACATACATTGGTCACGTTCTCATTTTTATCTTTCTCTTGTTTGTTATAATCTTTATTGCCCCTCTTCTGGTGGGAATATGAATTCTTGAAAGAACCACCTCCGCCTCGACCTTGACCATATCTGTACCCACGTCCGCAACCTCGACCATATCCATATCCATATCCACGTTCACGTCCACGTCGTCGACCACTATTGTTGACATGATATTTTTCTTTCCCATTATGGGATGTCGCATTCGCTTCAGGGAGTGGAGCAGAACCAGTTGGACGTGATTCATGATTTTTCATCAGTAGCTCATTATTTTGCTCAGCCACAAGGAGACAAGATATAAGTTCTGAATATTTCTTAAATTCCTTTTCACGATACTGTGTCTACAGGACAACATTATTCGCATGAAAGGTAGTGTATGTTTTCTCTAGCAAATCTGCATCAGTAATTTTCTCTTCACATAATTTCAACTGTGAAGTAATTTTGAACATAGCTGAGTTATATTCACTTACAGACTTAAAGTCTTGTAGTCTTAAATGTAACCAGTCATAACGAGCTTTGGGTAATATTACAGTTTTCTGGTGGTCATACCTTTCCTTTAGATTTCTCCAAAGGACTTGTGGATCTTTCATAGTCAAGTACTCAATCTTAAGACCCTCATGGAGGTGGTGGCGAAGAAATATCATAGCCTTAGCTTTGTTTTGACTTGTTGCTTTATTTCCTTCTCCGATTGTATCACCAAGGTCTTTTGCAGCTAGGTGAATTTCAGCATCTAACACCCAAGACAAATAGTTATTTCCAGTAATATCAAGGGCCGCAAATTCACGTTTTGTAAGGTTCGACATAGTTCACTATATACCAGTGAATATTGCAACATTAGTACTTACATTCACAAAAGTCGAAAATGGGTTGCAAACCTCAATGACAGATGATTTCTTTGGTTTCTTGTTTGCTCAGTCGGCTAGGGTTTGGTGCTGATAACGTGTCGTAAATAAACAGAAGAGAGAAGAGAGAATAGTGTTGTCTATCTTATTCTATATAGTCCGATATATATATACATACAATACGATAGTTAGGGATATGCTTGGAGAACAAAACCCTAAAATATCCCGGATATATTAACGGGGGTATAATGGGCATCCATATTATATTTCATAACAATATAGTCATTTTTCCATTTTAATTTGGGATACTACCTGTTCAATTTACAGTCGTTCAAGAGTCTTATGAATCGAGTTAGTACTTTGTGCTTGATTTACGTGTAAGAATTACTGTGCTATCAAATTTCACAAGGCTCTTGAGTCGAGTTTAGATCATGAAAAATTGAAAATCTTAAGTCAATTGACGGCATTTTAGAATTAGTCAATTGAGCTTAGGTTGATGAATTTTAGAATTAGTCAATTGACGTCGATTCACTTAATTACGGCATTGATATCCCTCTTCATATCTATACTAATATATTAAAAGACGTGCGTAAACCAGGAACGGTGCCACGTGGCGCTCTCCCTAGGGAATTTTAGTTCATGTAATCCATGTACAATGAAAAAATTTAGAAATTGCATAGTATAGGTATTGATCCCGTGACCTCAAGTTCATGTACTAAAGTTTTATCCACTAGACCAAGTTGTATTTAGTGATATCATATCAAAGTACAATATTAATAAATGAAATTTTTCTTACCCGAGGCATAGCCCGGGCCTAATAACTAGTACTAAGCTTAAGTCTTGTAACTTTAGCCTGACACAGGGAATAAAGCTAATTAGATAGGCTCATTATGACTCCAAATCATAAGTCATAAGTTTGTCAAGGACATAGCTACATCTACAAAATGTCGAAATGGGTGGATTACTTACTCCTAATAGATCATCAAAAAATAATTATTAATGTTGAGTTGGATTCCACCTTACATTAAATTCTATTAGTAGTGGGTAATTTACCCATTAGGTCAATTAAGTTTTATCGGTTTTTCAACAGAGTACTTATTAATGCAACTTCGACAGTATGATGTTATCCATATTGACAAGTTAATTAGTCGAATCTAGAAAAACATGTCATTTTAAGCAATGTGAGGGACCAACTACAAGAGAATAATCTAAGCTAGATTGCGAAACAAAAACTTCAAAAAAACATCCCCAGCAGAGAAGAAAAAAACTCCTTGTGGTAATAGCATATGGGGTGTTAATGTTATGGCATATTTTATATGATCAAAGATTATATAACCAAGGCAAGGTATTTTCTTATATTAGGGAATCATCATGCCCACTTATATATCAAAGTCAATAAACATATGTGGAATAGAATACTTGCTAAGCAAGGCTAAGTAGGTTAAGAATATGAAGGGAACAATCGGAGAAAAACAAGAAGCACACTATGTACCAGTACCACTAGCAAGAAGATAACTATATGTACTACTACTATAAAAGAGGCAACAACTTTCTTCCTAAAGGCCAAAAGATCCCACGTTCAATCGGTCACTATTTCCTCATTATATTCCCAAGAAACCACTTTAATTCCATTTCCATATATATTATTTTCTCTTTCTTACAATGAATGAACAAACTCCATGGTATTACCACAAAATACCCAATTATATTTTCATCCTCCATTAGTATATTTCATACACCCAAACTATGAGACCCATCAAATATCCTATATTCTTATGCTCATTTATTTCTACCATTAATCTCCACCTAGATATTCGACTAAGAGCCTAAAAAGTATTATTATTTATTGGAAAAATTGTCAAAAACAAGTCAACCTTTGGCTGGTCTTCCAGAATTAAGCCAAACATTTGAAAATTAAGATATAAGTCAACCTTTGCATCATATTAGCCAATTTTAGGTCAGAGATTTCGTTTACCTGCTATAACAGGTTGTAACAGGTTAACCATCTTATTATTAATTTAATTATAATTAAATTTAATTTTAATTACAATTTAAACTTAATTTTAATTATACTTAAACAAACAAAAATTATTCACCCTAACACCACCACTGTACCAAAACTGCAACCCCTCCTCCAACTCACCACCACCCCAGCAACCACTACTACCACCACCATCATCCTAACCCACAACCCCAACCAAAAACCCCAATCCAACCACCCACGCTGAACCCGCCACACCACTGCAACCAACTCAACCGCCCAAGTCGAACCCACCACCGCCCCAACTCAACCGCCTAAGCCGAACCCACCACCACCCCACCGAACCCACTACCGTCACCCCAACCAACCTTACAACCTGAACCTCATCACTACCCAAACCGAACCCAGAATTCCAACCCCAACCCCACTACCCCAACTCAACTATCTAATTCGAACCCACCACCACCCCACCGAACCCACTACCCTAACCCCAACCAAACCCACAATCCGAAAGTCTTCACCACCAACCAATCCTACAATTTCAAACCCAACTCTATCACCTGAGTTGAACCCCACCACCCTAGCAACCACCCAAACTCAACCACCCAAGTCGAATCCACCACCACCTCACTGAACACACAACCCGAATCCCGTCACTACCCCAATCGAACCACAATTCCAACTTGAACCCCACCACCCCACTGAAATCGACGACTTGAATCCCACCGAAACCCATGACCCTAACCCTGCCCCCAACAACGCAACCCCCAACCCCACCCGAATTCGAGACCCACAACCCCACCCCAATCAAAAACCAAAAGCCACGACCCACAACCCCAACCTAAAAGGAGGAACACAAAAAGAGAAGAGAGAAGAGATGCATGTGGCGGCGACGGTGGTGATAGTGGAGGTGTCGGCTGCATCTTGGTTGAAGAGTAGTTGAGAGAGATCAGAAATGAGAGAGAGATGGGAGAATGAAGAAAGAGAGGAGAGAGAAAGAATGAAGAAAAAATCAGAAAAAAATTTAACCGGTTAAACAAAGTTGCAGGTCATATGACCTGAAATTGGCTTCTATCTGTATTTTCAAAAGTTTGGCTTATTTCCGGAAGACTAGCCAAATGTTGGCATATTTTTGGCAATTTTTCCTTATTTATTTTCATCATATTCCTTCTAACTACAAGTTTCTAAACACAGCCACAACAACCAAATACTCTATGCTACTTTACCATCTAATAAATTCATCTATACACTCCACTATTACGGAAACCAAACTACTATATTCAATTTACCTATAAGCCCAAATTAACATCATCGAATCCTACTACTATACTACCTACATCATTCTGATTAAGGTATGACATCATCAGGTATCTGCTTGTGCAATCATCTCTCGACCTCCTCCTTTGGTAACATTTATATTTATCTACATTATGTTTTTATCTTATAAATGATCAAATATTTTACTTGTAATTAATGGCTTTGTGTCCATATTATAGTGGATTGGTGGACTCATAGCCACCCATGATTTTACCCCTTTTCCATTGATTTTTCGCATCACCATCTTTTGTGTCTCCTATACTCTTATTCCCGCTCTTTATTTTCTGTTCTAGTCTAGTTTTCAATGTCCCATCCAAAAATTGTCACTTAGGGGATTTTTATCATAAACATGGGGACGTTGGAATACAAGAATGATAGTTTAGGGATTAGAAGATGGAATGTGGCATCAGATTTTTTTTAAAAAAGACTAGAAGTCCTATGAGTTACCCACACACAGCGCCCCCACCCACAGGCCATGTGGAGTGGAGTTGGAGTGTGAGAAATGAGAATTCAAAAAAATGTTGGTCATACCTTGTTTAATTAGTAAGAAAATAAGTTGGACTTAAATAACAAAATTACACGGAGACCCTTACTGATTCTCCTCCTTCTCGCCTCTACTAATGGCAAATTGGTCATTTTATGCTCCTTTTCAAGTTCCACCCCTTAAGACATGTCCTCCGTCTTACTTTCATAGGTAAAGACCCTATAAAATGTCACTCTCAACCTCTTATAAAATCTCAATCCCACTAAACAAACAAGGTAATATAAAAAGTGGGACTTTAAATTTCCATTCCCACACTCTATTCCCATTAAACAATCAAATGGTAAATCCATTGATTTTTGGATGATGACTAGCTTTCTATAGGGCCTATATGAAGTTTTATATATGATCCCTTCTTTAAATTGGAAGCCCAGATCCAAGTCGCTAACCTTATCTCTAATGGAGTAGTGGGGTTTGGGATCTTTTTCCTTTATCCCTCATCCCTAATCTCCTCATTGTCCACCGAATCCTTAGCACTCCCCCTGGTGACTCCTCCCATGCATGATGATGACCTCCTCATCCCAGACTTTATTTCCCATAAAGGTTTCTCTTTAGCTCTTCCCTACAAAGTACAACTCTTCCTCTGCCTCTACCAACCTTTAATGGATCTGGATGTTAAGTTGTGGAGATACTGAAGCATCAAAACAAGAGGAAGAAGGAAAGAACAAGTGAAGGGAGTGTAACAACGACAACTGCCCGAGCGGGTAGCCGGCTGCCATGGCGGGCGATAGCATGGCTCGGGCGACCAGTCACTTCTTTGCTCCAGCGTATAATTAGGAAAACTGCAACGCCGGGGGGGGGGAGCATTTTATCCTGGCGGGCAATTTGGCCCATGTGGGTGGTTATCGGGCCCAGGCAGACAAACCCAGATGTGGACATGTTTTTTGCGACTTAAGTTTTAATTGTGGCTCTTGGATTGCTTTTAGTCATATAAGTATAATGACACTATGTTATGGTTTTAGAAAGAGTAGCACACCACTTCATTATTAAAACTTGATATCTCATCTTTTCTAGGGTTTCAGGAGAGAGACATAGTTTGTGGGAGAGTTATTTATTCACCTTTGTTCTCCATTAATTCCATATAGTGCAAGTTTGTGAATTTTTCTCCCGGAGCTCGGGTTTCCCACATTAATATTGGTGTGTTCTTTCCTTGCTTTTCCTTTTCTTGGTTTGCTTGGTTGTTGTTTCAATTTCATGCTTGTTCTTGATTATTTTTAGGGAAAATTCACAAGAGCTCGACTATTATCCATTTTCTTTTATAAGTTTCTACTATGGATTATTCACTGTAGGTCCCAAGTTTGTCATTTTGTGATTTTTATAAGGCCCGGTATGTAAGCAACAAAGCAAGTTGAATGTCATGTGCTCATAGTTTAATTACAACACATGAGTTTTAAAATGTCAACCCCCCATTTGAATCTCATGTGAACTTCCCTGTCATTTCCTCTCCTTTCTCTAATCTCACTATGGTTGCACAAAAAATTAGCTTGTTGCCATTAATCGTAAGAAACCATGGCCCTTTAATGTCGTTAACCTAAGAAACCCTGTAACACCCCCAAATTTCTCTATTTTAAAAACTTATGCTTTCGTAAAATACTTGGAGAAACTTAATTAGGGCATTACCGCCACGTAAAAATACATTTTGGCAATACTATAACTTGATACACAAAATATGCAGCGAAAACTTCTAACTTTATTTATAAAAATAATATTATTATCCAAAAACCACAATACTAATATAAAAAGTCTAAAGACTACTAAAATAGTGATCTAGTTCTAGTGATCCCAAAAGGCTCCTCCCATGCATCATGAATCATCAATGGACCTGAAAACTACTCCCCGTAAGGAAAGTAGGGCAAAGCTAAAACAAATAAGAAATACGAGTCAGTTGAAATACTGTAACACCTCGTATATTTATACCCGTTTAGTAATTATCTGCATTAATTTATTTAATGAAAATATTTCAGATTTCTTTTATTTAAAATACTTTTTTTATTAGCTTTGACTTTACTCTATAAGTGGTAAAAAATAAACTCCTAAATTTACTAGGTTAAGTTAGAACCCAATACCTAGTCCTTAGTATTATAAGGAAGGAGAAAGTAGAAATAGAAAAGAAAAAAAGAAAAAAACTTAAAAAGTGGAAAAGCAGTACTACTCCTCCAAACACCAGACTCACGATATCACCATTTTTTTTCTTCATTTGGCAATTGTCTTCTACTTCTTGCTTCAACCAACGAAACCAATCAAAACTACAAAATTTATCGTCAACCATCATCACACTTCAACTCTTGTTCGTCTCTTCAATAGTTCTCGATTTTTTTTGTGGGTTTTTCGAAGATGTTAATATTGTGATTCGGCTTGTGATTTTCGAGCTAAGATTGGATCAAAAGAATAGTATTTCAGATCCTTCTCTGAATAATATTACTCTATTACTTCACCTTTATTAGGAAAGTTCTAACACTAAGTTTTAATTTTCGATTTTTTATATTTAATTTTCGAAATTGGAGATTTGTTAAATTAGGGTTCTAAAATAAATTGAATTGGGGAAAATTTATGGTGTGCGAAATTTATATGAAAGGTTCATGTTTGATGGTTAATTTGATTTAATTAACATAATTTAGGGGTTTAATTTGCTAGTTGTTAGTTTCAAAATTTATTATGAAATTCCCATTATATTGGTTTGATGTGTATTGGTATAGGTTGTGGTTTCATTACAAAACAGAGTAGTAATCTTAGCTTGATTCAATATGGTTTGCTGTTATAAAAGTTTGTTTTCGTTGTATGTTCTATTTTGCACACAGCTACTGTTTTGGCGATTTCTCAATAATTATGTCGGTTTTTAGACCTTGGATCCTTAATGAAAGATGTAGAGCTTGAAGAATCAATGAATTTAGACTCAAAAATTTTGTGATTTGGAGTTGTATACTAGGAGTTATGCTTTGTGCAAGTTCTTGGTGTTAGCTATTTTGGTGGTATTGGTTGTATGCGAGTAGTATGGCAGTTACAGAGGTTTAATCATTGATGGCAGTAGTTTAGTTGAGTTATATTGGGGTTGATTATTTTTCCCTTTAATCTATTTAGTTTGTCTACGTTACTTTCTTGTTGTGTTGTGCTGTTGTTGTGGTGTGGTTAACGTTGTGTGTTTCGTTATTGTTTTTGGGAATGGTTAATGCTCTTTAGCTAGGTAATGCCAATTATAGTTGAATTAAGCGACTTATACAATACTATTATTATATTGTAGATTGCGGGTTCGTAGAGGAACCTTTTTTACTTGAGATTGAGATTCGCTAATTTTGATTGCTGATAAGGTAATATTTCTTACTGTGCTTGTACAGATGAGTTCAGAAATTATTTTACATTGCTTAGAAATTTATTTTAACAACGAGATTGTTTTATGAAGTTTATACTTTGAGATTTATATTGTTCTTGATATTTTATTAAAAAAATTGAGATATGTTTATGAGATTTATATTGGAAGGAGGAAGTTCCTCTATGATACCAAGTTGAGATTTTGAAAGGAGGAAGTTCCTCACCCTTACGAGGGTTTATAGAGTTTTATTGTGGGGTTGCCGGTAAGCGGTATTCTCCGAGTTTGGAAGTATTTTGAGTTAACAATGTCTCAACAATATATTTTAGTAGTTAGGAGTATGTTGATCAATACTCTTGCCATTTGTCTTCCTTCTTGGTACGTTATCAAGTTAGGGGTATGCATACTAGGGACTTTGGTGTTTATCTTATCTAGTGAGCCTAGCTAGCTCATTGGATTTTTATTACTTCCTACTCACAGATTATGAAAGGTTATATTTGAAAGTTTTACAGAATAGTTCAGAAAGAAAGAAAGATTGGATTTGGGGTTTTTAGAACGTTAATATATTTTGTATATAATCTGTACAACTTTTAAATGAATTTGTAAGATTCTAGGATGGGAGCTGGTGAGTATACTACAATGAAGGAGGTGTACACTCGTGCTTGTAATGCTGAGAGGATTGAGGAAAAGAGACTAGCTGCAAAGAAGTTGAAATCCACTCCAGCAGGGTCTACTCAGGCGACAGAAAAGGGTGATACATCTGGTTCCACTAGTTACAACAAAGCTAGAGGGGGTTTCAATAAGAATCGAAACTTTGGGAACCGTGATTCTGGTGGTAACTATAACAAGGGAGGTTCCAGTCAGCAGTATTCTAAGGAAAATCAGAACTCCACTCCTTCCCGTAGCCAGCCCCAAGGTCAGATTCAGAGGACTGATAGGATTTTCAAACATTGTAGTGAGAACCACCCTGGCAAGAATTGTGATGGTAATTTGGTGGAGTGTAATCACTGTGGGAGGAAGGGGCATCGTGTTTATGAATGTTTTAGTAACCCTACATCGAGGAACTTCAGGCCTGATATGAGTTCACGAAATGGGGACAAGCAAATAAGAGACCCCAGAATGGTAACAACAGTCGTCCTGCTCTTTCTACACCGGGGAATGCTGCACCTAATCGCAATGAAGTGACTGCAAATGCTACTCATACACATAGAGGTGATATGAGGAGGAACACTGGACAGGTTCATGTGATGAACCAGACTGAGGCAAACACCAAGGGTAACATGGTCACTGGTACTTTTTCTATTCATTTGATGCCTGTTTATGTCTTATTTGATTCTGGTGCTTCTCATTCTTTTATGTCTGAACTCCTTGTGAAAAAGTTAGGGTTAGAGAACTCTAGGACTTGTGATGTAGACATATCTATTCTTTCTAGTGTGATTATAAATTGTAATAACTTGTATCCAGATGTCCCTATTATGTGTGGTAGTACCACCCTAGTAGCTGATTTAATAGCTTTTCCTTTGCATGATTTTGATGTAATTTTAGGGATGGATTGGCTTAGTAAGCATAAAGCCAAAATAGATTGTGAGAAGCAGAAGGTGTCTGTAGTTGGTCCTAGTGGAGTTCATGAGTTTTATAAAGGGTCTTCTTTGAAAATCATTTCTGCTTTGACTCTAAAATCCTATTTGAGGAAGGGTTATCCTATGTACTTGTGCCATGTTCACGACACTAGTAACGAAGAGCCACGTGTTGAAGATGTTCGTATTGCTAATGAATTTGTAGATGTTTTTCCTGATGATATTCCTGGCATGCCTCCGAGACGTGATGTTGAGTTCAGTGTTGACTTGATGCCTGGAACCGGACCTATTTCTAAGCCTCCTTATAGAATGGCGCCTGCTGAAATGAAAGAGCTTAAGGCTCAATTAGAAGAGTTTCTTGATAAGGGCTACATTCCACTACTACAAATATGTGCAAAAGTATCACCTATCAGAGACCTCCTTAATGACATGAGTGATTATTCAGCAAAAAAAAAACCTAATTTGTTGGAAAGGTGGTCTGCTATAATATGATAAATGAGACCTCTTATTTAAAAAGGTGGTTTTTCTTAACCTGATCAAAATTTTCCAATATTAAAGTAACGACTTATTCCTATTAAGTGGTGATATAACAACTATATTTAATTATTAATTAAAAAGAATCAACATACACATCTATATCCACTAACAGTTAGTTACCTCTTATATCTTTAATTTTTTTTTTTTTGAGGGGAACCTCTTATATCTTTATTTTAAAAAGATAAAACCTTAAATATACTATTCTTTAATTACTTAATTTTACTTTTAATTTACTAACTCCATCATTAACAAAATATAGGCAAATGCAATTTGAAAGCGAATAAAACAAAAAAGCCAAAAGCGTAGTTCTGCTTGCTTGTTTCTCATCTTCCCACTTCCCTCAAACACCCGATAGAACAGAACTGCACCACCCGCCTGAATTTTGCGTCGAAATTCAATCGCCGGAAACCGTCGCATTACCTTGCTGGCCAATTCATCTGTCTGTGGAGTCGTGTTTGTCGTCTAATTACGTCTTTGCCGGTATCTCAATTTTGTCCGCCAGTGTTCTATTACCACCACCACGCCCCAGCGACGTCACCACGCCATAACGACGCCAATTCGTCCGCCGGTATCCTGGTAATTAACTAATTGAACCCAATTCATCTCGCCCTCCAACTTGTTTTGTTAGGGTAATTGAAGTATATATATTTTTATCAAAATTCTTGTTTAATTTCTTTGTAGATTTTCATTATAAATTAAATCGTGTCCTAAAATATAATCTTTTTGAAACTTGTTAGAGTATGATGGTAGATGAATTGTGTGAAAATCATTTGTTAACGAAAAAAATCAGAATTAGTTCAACTAGTTCATTATAGGATCAAATTCTGATCACATTTTAAGGTTTAACTTGATTAGTAGCAACTGAATTTGGGGTAATCATAACACAATTAACTTGAAATAATTAATTCTGAATATTGTTTAATTACTTAGTTTTCTATGATTTATATATTTTCTTTGGCTATGTTATGATTCTATTTTAGGATGCCTTGGCTGTATGCTGATGAGTGTATATGTAGTGGATTTTTTTTAGAGCTAGGCTTTGTGAGGCTTTCTTGTGCTCCCTGATAATGTTATACAACACTCTTAGTTTTTATTTCGAAACCATGCCTGGCATATCCAGCAATGCTTCTGCTGGAATCACAGTGTGTGTAAATACCCCACCTGGTTTGATTGGACACTGAGTTATGTACTCAGGTCCATCAGACCACAGGTTTCTTGGTTGTTTCACTCCATGCCTGCAAAAGGAACTGCTATCATGTTCTTTTACTTCTCTCGTCCTGCTATTATAGTAATTATAAATAAACTAATAGAAACCGATTAATTTAAAAACTATCTTACCAGTGAATTGTGATGTTATATTTGCTTATGTTGACAACTTTGACTATAACTATGTCCCCTTTGTGTGTATAGATCGTTGGTCCTGGAAATTGTCCATTTACTGTCAGAATCTAGGGTAATCACTTATGAAAGTATTCAGTCGCATATTCATAATCACTTAGAGTCAGAATCTTTAGCCTTTTCTATTGCGATTGACATTAATGACATCAGTTATATCTGTCATGGCTTCAGCTACATAGTGAGTTCTTGATCTCTTTGTATTGATCACCACCTTGCTAGAAACAGTGGTGTTGAGTAGTCACTACTCACTCGAATATACTAGATAAAGAAAGGGAGGTGGTAGGATCAGGAGAAGAGGGTAGTGAAGGTACAAATTAAAGTATATAACTACTTATGTTGCTAGGCTTCTGCTTTCTCTCTCCTCCAACCTAGATCATGCTTCGTTTTCCTTTTCTTCTCTTTTAGCATTATGATATTCTAAGAACTCACTGATGCGTCATTTTACATCACTTTGAAAGATGCATTGTTTTCTTATGGATTGTGGTTGGATCTAATATTGGGTGGACCCTTGTGATTTTGTGGGGCTGACACTTTTGAGCGGGTATTTATTGCTTAATTTATCTTGTTACTTGAAATTTTTGTATTAGAATTCAGAAGTGCAGCATCCGACTTCTATTACTAGAGTCGGCCCTATGTTGTGTTCCTGTTCAGATGTTTGCTTCTGATGTAGATTTAGTGTTTGAGAAGTTAGGCCAGTTTGTCCAGAAGATCAAAATTAAGAAACTTGCTTTAGTAAGTTGTGCTAAAAAAACCTTACCTTGTTTTAGGGTAGCAGAGATTTTGCTGATGTGCTTTCTGGCATCAACTATTCATAAATCTTGTGTCATTGTGATGCGGAAATAATGTTTCTTCCTTGCTCTTCTGGAGATGCCTTTTGTTATAGCCCACTAAATTGAAAAGTTTAAAACAAAATGATGAGGCTTACTCATACTTCTAACTTTGAGAAAAGTTAGACAGTAACAGTATAATGTTCTAGTTTTAGGTGAAAAGGTAATGCAACTTTTTTTCCTCTTTCGTGGACTCCACCTCAGATCTTTCCCAGCTGTAATTTACTCTCTTGGTCTATCACTATAATCTTCTTTCATTACCCTGCGTCTTCAAGAGAGAGTTTGCTTACCAGGTAATGAATGCACTAGGAAAGTAGGTTTATCGGAAAAGCTTGTGGAGCATACTTCGGTCTAAAGACCATTTGTATTCAGTGTTTGATGACCATTTTATCTCATGAAATGCCACTTGTAGAGTCTCAAAAATATGTGGGCTGAGACGTGAAAATTTTGCCTCGGAGTCTAAGCACCTGTCGTTAAGCATATAAACGGGATTCTTCATGCATCAAAGCTTGTTCTGCGGATGATATGACTCTTGAGATTCCATCCAAAAGAATTCTATATCTCTAACATTATATTATGAAGTTCCTAGTGAAGCTTTTAATTTATCTTTTCCCTTTATCTGGGCTTAGATAGCCATATGCAGTTTCAAGGTTGTGATATTAATTGGCATATTCCTACTAGGCATTCAGCTAAGATATCAGTGTAGCTAGTTCTAAAAAGACTCTTTAGCTGGAAGATCAGTTACAGTTTTCTGTTCAGATGAGGGATATCTGCTGTTTTAATACAAAAAACTAAATTGAATGTATTGCCATTTTTATGGAATCTCCGCTGTGTAGTTTCAGCTCATATTCATCAGCACTCTTACTAGCTTCCACCAAAACGCACATGTTTATCACCTGTATCTTCTTACAGGTGCAGTGTTATAATTGTGGTGTACTTATCCTGTACACGTTGGCATCACTCTGAGTCTTTGCATATCTCTTTAAACTGTCCTATTTTATGGTGTCAAATTACAAAATAAGTATTAGAAAAGTAGGAAAGCTTGCCACATTAGAGTAAAAAACATTCCAGCAACGTTTTAGCATGTTAAAAGAGTAACAACAACAAATACAAATAAATACTTGTTTGGAGTCAGGTCTTGTACTTTACTTTCCTCTTACCGTGATTTTGAAAATATAAACTCTTGATTATTGCCAAACAATTTTTTTGACTGCCTGAAGTTCATCACAAGAAGATTTCTTGAAACACATGTAATGAATGAGCACATGATCTGCATAAATACAGAAACTAGTGCAATTGATGAATGCATTTTTATACATAAAGAGATGATTCAGAAATATATAATAGGATTTCAGTCTTTAATGATATAGTTAATAACTGGACGAAGGGCCTTGAAAACTAGGTAGTAAGTCATCTCAGTAGGGTGGATGGAATCCCAAAACATACACTAGGTAGTAAGTCATCTCAGCAGGATTACACAAGTATGTTGTTTCCATGTAACCTGTACCACAACACCCACTGCTTAGCTCCTCAAAACCTACGTAAAGTATAGAGGATAAATTTTAGTATTATCTCAGCCTAGGATGTTCGGACTCGGGTACGAGTGTCGGACTCGGGTACGTGTCAAGTGTCGGACCCTTCAAATTTTAATTTTGAGGATTCGGGGACTCGTTTTTGAAGAGTCCAAAATTTGGATATGGACTCGGGGACACGTGACAGCGATACATAATTTAAATCTAAAATTAAAATTGATATGTAAAAAAAATTATGTGTAGAAAACAGTAACTTAATAATAGAACTTTCATTCACAACAAGCTTCCAAGTTCCAAAACATAATATCAGCTTTAGCTAACATAAAATTGCTGACATGAACTCCCAAAAACTTCCAAGTCTGAATTAGAAAAAACCAAAATAAACTAACACAACAAAACAGCTTCATGCATCATCTTCAACTTCATCATTAATGCCTTCAATGTCCTGCTCCTCAAGAAAGAGATTTCCAAAACCTTCAATGTAATCTTCATCAACAAAAACTGAATCTCCACCTTTAAAGAATTAGTAATCAAAATAATCTAAGTTAGTAATCAAAATAGTCAGAAAATTGAATAAAAAATGCATGAAACTTGTTGTTTATTAAGTTGAAAAACTAAAAACTTACCAACATCCCAAAAGCTTGATGGACCAGCAGTGTACTCTTCCTTCTTTCTAGATAACACACGCAAATTAGAGTGAACATAAACAAGATCTTCTGCCCTGCTAGAAGCTAGCCTATTTCTCTTGATACTTTGAATGTTAGAGAAATCACTCCAGTTTCTTTCACAGCATGAAGAAGAAGCAGGCTGTGAAAGTAACTTGAATGCAAGAGCCTGTAATGTTGGTGTGGATGAACCATAACTGGCACACCAACTCAGGGGATCTTCGTGTGCCCTAGCTTCCATTACATGAGCTTCACTAAAATAGCCCAAAGTACCCGAGAATTGTCCATACTCAGCATAAACTTTTCGAAGATCATCAGAGGTTGTAAACATTTTTTTGAAGCATTTATCTCTATTGTGAGACACTTCTTCATCCTCATTAGGTGCTACCCTTGGAACCAATGGATTCCCTCCTTGTAACCATGACTCACTATAGTATTTTGGAACAAGTGAATGTGCCATACAGTGAAGAGGTGTATTACTTTTGTTCCACCTTGCTTCAAGTACACCATGAATCACATTAAAAAAAAGATGAATGGCCTCTAATTGCATCCAAACTTTCATGCTCAAAAATTTTATCCCTAACTTCTTCAATCATAGTATCCCACCAATCATATATCAAATGCAAACAAGGAGCATCAAGATCAGCTTTCCTTATCATATTATAGATGGGTGTTGTGAAATTCAGAAAATATTCTACTTTGTCCCACCATCTATCAGAAATCACACATTCTTTTACTCCATCAGCTTTAGTCTCTAAATGTGTCTTCCTAAAGGTTTTCCACTGAACATCTAATACCATTTTTTCAAGAGCATTTTTTACTTTGAACAAACGTTCTGCCATAATAACATGAGAGGCAAAGCGAGTTTCTGCTACCTTAATAAGCATGTGTTTGGAATAATTCTTAAAAATAGTAAGGGCTTTTCCATGATTCAAAACAAAAGTGACAACACCATCACATTCAGATATTAAGGAAGAGATCCACTTACATTCATCATATTGGCTTGAATTGTTGGGGGGTTCACAGATAGCTTTGAGCGCCAAATTCAAAGTGTGCACAACACAAGGTGTCCAGAAAATGTGGGAATATTTGGCTTCAATACTCAAACCTGCTGCTTTGAAATTCCCTGCATTATCCGTGATAATCTGAACAATGTTATCAGCCCCTTCTTTATCTATAACCTCTTGAAACAGACTTGCAACATACTCAGCATCCTTCAAATTTCCACTTGTGTCAAAAGCTTTGAGAAACATAGAACCTCCTCCTGATGCAGCCATGACATTGATGAGGGGCCTCTTTTGCCTATCAGTCCACCCATCTGAGCATAAGGACACTCCTTTCTTCTTCCAAGAGTTCCTAAAAGGTTGGAGTAAAGTATTCACATGTGTTTTCTCTTGTTGCAATAAAGTGAGCCTTAACCTATTGTAAGTTGGTGGAACATACCCAGAACACCTACTGTTTGCAAGTTTAAGAATAAACTCACGAAAACATGGATTTCTGACAAGTGAAAATGGAAGAGCAGCGGAATAAAACATCCGAGCACATTCCTTATCTAAGTCATCTCTTTCTACAACATTGAAACATGCTTCTATTGTACCCTTGTTTCTTTTTTGTTGCAGCAAGTCAGAACCGAGAGGGAGTGTCACATAATCAAGTTTCCTCTTTGCTTCAAAAGACTCTCTAGTCTTTTTAGCCTCTGCCATATCATGTTCTTTCTGAATTTGATCTTTAATTTGATCAGTCACCTTCATACATGGCTGCACACCATGCCCTGGTAATTTTAGGAGGTGGGCTTTCACTTTTGAGTATGAACCAGTAACCATTTTATTACAATAGTTACAGGTCCATTTTCTATTTCCACCACTACCGGGATTTTGAACAACAATAACATGGTTCCAGAGTGGTTTATCATCATATGAGGTAAGTTGTGATGGACTAGGTCGTTTTGGGGCTGAATTTCTTTGGAGGTTGAGCATGGAGGAGTTTGGTGAAGCCATTGAAATTAGGAGATATTAGAAGTTGAAGAAACTCAGAAAGATTTGGTTGTGGTGTGAGAATTGGGAGATACATGAGCTTCATATTTATAGTTGAGAGAGAAAGGAATTTAAGCTAGGAAAATTACAAGAGGGAAACGAAGAGTTGAGTTGATGATACTGGAAGTCTGGAAGAAAATTGTAGAAGACTTAATTGTAATTGGGAAGATGAATACAACTGTACAACATAGGGAGGATGAGATTTGTTGTACTGCTCATAAAGTATTACTGTATGTGCCGTTTTCTTTCTTTTTTTATTTCTTTTATCTTTTTTTTCCCTTTTTTAAAGGTAGTTTGTTATGTATTAGTTATCTTTATTAAAAAATTATATAAATGTTTTATGTTTATGGTAATTTTTTTTAATAGAGTAAAAAATTATTATTTTGAACGTAAATGTTTATGATCATAATATATTATATCATTTTTTAAAAGACAACATCACTTATAATAGATTTGTTATGTATTAGTTATCTTTATTAAAAAATTATATAAATGTTTTATGTTTATGGTAATTTTATTAATAGAGTAAAAAATTATTATTTTGAATGTAAATGTTTATGATCATAATATATTATACGGTTTTTTCACCAAATACCCCTGACAAAAAAATTTATTCACCAAATACCCCAACTTTTTTCAAAATTTACCAGATACCCCTAACTTTTAAAAAAATTCACCAGATACCCTTACTATTAACGAACGTTAGTGCTCCGTTAGCTTATATTTACAAGTTTGTCATTAGTCAATTTAATTAGCCCTAAGTCAATCTAATTAGCCTTAATTAAGCCCTAATTAACCTAATTAACTTAATTAATCTAATTAACCCAACCCCAACCCCCAAACCCTAGACCCACCACCCAACCCAGCCACACCCCTCCCCCTCGCCGGCCCCTCCCCTCACGTCGCCTTTCCGGCTTGCCCCCTCCCCTTCCCTCACTCTCGCCGCGCCTCCCCTCCCCCTCCCTCCTTCTTTCGCGGTTCTCTTTCCGGCAGCGAATTCAACAGCAGCGAAAACAACAGCAGCAGCGGCGGCCGGCGAGAGTGAGGGAGGGGGAGAGGGAGGGAGGGGGAGGGGAGGCGCGACGAGGGGGGGGGAGGCGCGACGAGAGCGAGGGAGGGGGAGGGGAGGCGCGACGAAGGGGGAGGGAGGCGCGCGCGACGAAGGGGGAGGGGAGGCGCGCGCGACGAGCGACGAGAGTGAGCGAGGGAGGGGGAGGGGGCTGCCGGAAAGAGGAGCGCGAAGGAAGGAGGGGGAGGGGAGGCGCGAAGAGAGTGAGGGAGGGGGGGCTGCCGGAAAACTTGGCGCGAGGGGGAGGGGGGTTGCCGGCGAGGGGGTTGCCGGCGTAGGGGAGGGGGGCTGGGTGGGGGGGTGGGTTAGGGGAGAGAGAGGGAGTTAGATTAGTTAGGTTTTTTAGGGTTTTTTAGAGTTTTTTAGGGTTAATTAACTCTAATGACTAACGGAGTTAACCGCCGTTAGTCATTAAGGGCATTATTTGTCATTTTTTTCAAAATTTGGGGTATCTGGTGAATTTTTTAAAAAGTTAGGGGTATCTGGTGAATTTTGAAAAAAGCTGGGGTATTTGGTGAATAAATTTTTTTGTCAGGGGTATTTGGTGAAAAAACCGTATATTATATCATTTTTTAAAAGACAACATCACTTATAATAGATTTGTCGATCATATATTATTTTTCATGATGATCACTACATTGATCATAGCGGTCACTTATAATAGTTTGTCGGTCATATATTATTTTTCATGATGATCACTACATTGATCATAGCGGTCATTTATAATAGTTTGTCGATCATATATTATTTTTCATGATGATCACTACATTGATCATAGCGGTCATTTATAATAGTTTGTCGATCATATATTATTTTTCATGATGATCACTACATTGATCATAGCGGTCACTTATAATAGTTTGTCGATCATATATTGTTGTTGTTTCTAATTCATTCATGATGATCAATACATCGATCATAAATGTCAGTTATAATAGTTCATCGATCATATAACATTGTACTACATTGATCATAGCAGTAACTTATAATAGTTTATCGATCATATATTTTTTGTTGTTCCTTATTCGATTATCATTTTGTTTAAGGATGATCGATCATATATTGTTATTGTTCCTTATTCCATTTATGATGATTGTTGTTCCTTATTCCATTTATGATGATCAATGCATCGATCATAGGCGTCAGTTATAGTTCATCGATCATATAACATTGTACTACATTGATCATAACGGTAACTTATACTAGTTCATCGATCATATATTTTTGTTGTTCCTTGTTCCATTATCATTTTTTTAGGATGATCGATCATATATTATTATTCCTTATTCAATTCATGATGATCACTACATTAATCATAGCGGTCACTTATAAGTTATAAGTTTTAGTTGATCATATAACATCGTCCTTATTACATTATCATTTTGTTTGTGGATCATATATTGTTGTTCATAATTCATTCATGATGATCAATCATCGATCATAGGCGTCAGTTATAAATTCATAATAGTTTATCGATCATATAATAACATTGTTCTTATTCTTTGATCATTTTGTTTAAGGATGATCGATCATATATTATTATTTCTTATTCAATTCATGATGATCACTAGATCGGTCATAGGCGTCATTTATATTTTCTTATCGATTATATAACGCTGTTTAATTCGAATTTTAATTATAAACATTATGTATCTATTATGTTATAACCTCTAGTTATTATAGTATATACTAAATATTGCTCTCTCTTTTTCGGTGTATAGTCATATATTTGAAATGAAATAATTATTCATCTTGATCTTTGATAAGTATGGCTTTTCTTCGAACCTACCCATATAATTTTTAATTATTCTCCTGTAAAAAAAGATTTATTATTCTCACTTTTTTTATTTAAAAAATATCATTCTATTCTAAAATTGATATATTACAAAGTTACAAACAGTTTTATTATTCAGTCATTTCAACTTTTTTTTTTTTTTTTATGTTATACGTTGAAATATGATTTAAGGCCATAAAAAATATAAAGAAACTAAGAAAGAGGGAATAGCAATTACTACTAATTAGGAGGTAGTTGGCCGATAGAGTTTTCACTGTTTAATATTTCACTATTTTTAATTTTTTTGAAAATTATGAGTCGTTCCTTTTTTTTTTTTTTATCTTTTCCTTATTTATCTGATCATTTACTCCAATCTATTCCCCAAATCTCTCTTTATTTATTTGTTGTCATAATGCTATCTTTTCCTTATTTATTTTTTTGAGAAAATAAATAACTAATAGAATTATTTATTAACATACGCTTTTTTAATAAAATTATTTTTAATTATAAAAAAACTTACAGATTATATACTCAGTCAGTTACTCTTTAATTTTTTTTGTTGGCTAATAATTATTTTAATTATTCTATTGAGTAACAATTATTTTTACTATTCATTTTAATATTTTTTTTTTTGAAAACCTACTATTCATCTAAATGTTGAGTAATGAAATATCTTTTTTATTGTTTTTGATGTATTGAGTTCTATTCCCTGGTGATAATAATACAAAAATTATATATAAAAAAATTAGATATACATCATATTTTGCTTAAAAATAAATAATTAGTACATCGTCTTTAATAAAAATCACAACATTGGAAGACTATAAGTGTATAACTTATGGGGAGTGAAAACTTTTTAATATTGTTGAAAGGGAATTGCACATAGTTGCATTATTTACTATTTAGTAGGCAAATAATAATCTAATAGGATAAACTTGGTGTTTCAAAATTATTATTCCTCTTAATATTTAATATATAAATCTTTTGTTATTTTCTCCTTTTCGAGCCTATTGGTGTAAACTTAATTATCAAAATAAAAATCTTTTATTTTGTGTTATTTTTGATAAGTATCAATTTTTTCAAACCTTTCCATATATAAAATTTTCAAATAGTATTTTTTTTTTATATTTTATAGTTCATTTAAACTTTAAACTTTAAACTTTATTAGTTTATTATTCTCCCTGTAAAAATTTTTTATTATCAAATATTCAAATCTATGGTACATTAGAAATAAATACATCTTTGCATATCATAGAACGAAAATATACAAAGAAAGAAAAGAGGAACTTGTCAAATAAAAAAGAAAAAAAAGAAAAGTAGGTAGCCACTAGGCACTAGCCCATTTTTAATAGGACATACTAATTAAAGGAAAAATATTAAATACCCCTCAAAAAAAAAAAGGAAAATTATTAAATAAAAATAAACACTAACAAAAAAAACTTTACAACTTCCACAGCCTTTCCCCTAAAAAAAAGGAACAAAAAACAAAACTTGAAAATCTCGTTCCCACCTTCCACGCTCATCTTCCTTCCTTCGAGTTTCCACTTTCCAGATCCACCATAGATAGAAGCTTGCAGGTTCACCGACCTGCAAAAAAAAAAAACAGACATTGACGCGTCCACTTTCTCATCCCCGCGTCCAGTCCGGATTCTGTGTCGGCACCGGTGTCGTGTCGTGTCGACACCGGTACGGTGGGGTGGCTGGCCGAGTCCGAGCTTCCCAGATCTCAGCAAAGTAAAGTCAAGGACTGTTAATCCAGAGCACAATTAAATAATTAATAGTAGTAGTAAGTAAAAATAGGAGTACTAGTAATAATGAACTACTAGAGTGATAGCAATGTGACTTTTTAAAACACAAGTATTTGTTTGGAGATTGTTTAGTTGACCTAAAATATATGAGAAGTGAAATTTCCTAGAATGTATAATAAGGTAACATTGTATGTTTAGTAAAAATGTTGAAAGTTGCACTTCTTAGGAAGTTCTACTTCCCATCAAATAGAGTAAGTTTTTCTTCACATGATTAACCTAACTAATAAAGTTGTTGACAGCTTCCCCTAACTAATAGACTATGATGCCACCAAGGGGAAGAGTGTAATGAATAAGGGAGGAGAAGAAATGGAATCAGGCCTAGATAGGTAGATAAATTGTTTTGTTGTAGCATATCCAGCTTGTATGTTTATGTTTTTAATGTTTTATACTTTGCAGTACTTTGGCGGAGTTACAACTGAATTTTCTCAAAATAAGCTTGATGAGCTCAGAGACTTGTGGATCAAATATGTGGATGAATATAAACAAGTGGATGAAGAAGAATCGAAAGATATGACTATTTTAAATAGGATGTGTGTATTTTCTTTTTGAGCGGGATTGGAAAGGTGCTTCTATTTTTGTGCACATGAATTGGAAGAAACAGGCCTAGGTGCTCTATTAGTTTTTATTAACTTGAATTTTTGGAATCTTTTAAACATTACATTGATATGCATGTGATTTTATAGTGAATGATATTGAATGAATGATATCCTGATCGAAATGAATCTAGTGAGAGAAACTTTCTCGTCTCTCTAGGATTTCAATAGAACAGTACCTCCATTGATCATCTCTGTGTTTTCTTTCGGTGCAAGTGCATCATTGCCATGGCAAGGAAGACTGGAGCTAAATCACAGGGGAAAACTCATAATGATGAAGATAGAAAAGCTAGAGGACCAAATTCTGACTCGGAAGCTTTATGAACTCGTTCGATTGATGAAATAATGGGGGTTGAACCTCTGGATTTTGGACTTGAGAATGAGATTCTAACTCTGAAATCTTCCATTCAACATTTGAAGATTCAATCAGAGGTAAGGCATAATTTTAGTGAATGTATGCAATCAATACAGAAAACATCTACAATACTATCGCAGAATCGATTAGCCAACATGGAAATAGGTACACTAACTGTGCCAATCCTACAACAGTTTGAGGACTGTGTAATTGAGAAAAATATGCAGAATACTGAAGGATTGAATGTCAATCTGGTGAATGAGACAAATAATCATGATATTGTTAGCATTGATTCAGATGATATCCAGGAAGAGGTGGATTACTGGAATTCAGCCATAGTATGTTATATAGTTGGGGCTAATCCACCAGTTCAGGTGATGGAAGGTTACATTAGAAGAATTTGGAAGGATTTTAATGTAGATAAAGTTATAATGGTGAGGAAGGGGATATTCCTGGTTAGGTTTATGGCCATGGATACTAGAGATAAGATACTCACAGGTTATTGTTTCTTTGATAATAAGCCTCTTATCATGAAGCCATGGGATGCAGAAATGGATTTGGAGAAGGAGGAACTTAGGTATCTTCCTATCTAGATTCAACATAAACTGAACTTTAAGTATTGGGGGGGAATAGAGCCATATTTAAGATTGTTAAACAAATAGGCCAACCTATAAAATGAGATGATGCTACAAAGAATCGTGATAAACTGCAGTATGCCAGGGTTTTAATTGAAGTGAATCTGATGTAGAAACTACCTGAACAGGTCTAATTCAGGAATGAACATAGTGAAATGATTGATGTTAGGATTCATTATGAATGAAGGCCTGCATTATGTGGCAACTGTAAAAAGATTGGTCATCTTGCTATTGAGTGTAGAAACATTAGAACCAAGAAACAATAGGTTCCTAAAACCACTGCAGTAGTTAATGAAGAACAGTGTAGTGATAAGGCTACACATGTTGATGTTGAGGTGGATCAGGAAGGTTTTCAGCTTGCTCTGAAACCTATCAGTGTAAGAGTGTCTCTTATTCAGGTTACACACACAGCAAATGGTTTTAATGTGCTTGATGTAGAGAATCATGATAAAGGGGAAAGCTCACACCAAGGCCAACAGAGGATGGTAATAGGTGCTGAAGGCATGGAGGGAGGGAACTCTCTCCTGTCTAATGGATAGAATACTGAGTTGGAATGTTAGGGGTCTCAACACAGCCAAGAAGCAGAATAAGGTGAAGGCTGTCATGTAGAGATATACAGTAGGGCTGGTGGGACTTCTGGAGCATAAGGTAAAGATTACTAAACTATGTGATCTTTACTAAAGAATGTTTGCTAATCGGTGTTTCTCTTCTAATAGTAGCTATCATAAAGGTGGTAGAATACTTATTGCTTGGAATCCAATTTGTTTTCACATTAACATAATAGCTGCATCTAGTCAATTTATGCACTGTTATGTTGAACCAGTAAGTGGAATGTGTGGATTTTATTGTTCCTTTATATATGCATTTAATGATAATGCTGGTAGAAAGAAGCTTTGGGCTGATTTGAGAGCTTTATCTACTCAAGAACCTTGGCTCATTTGTGGTGATCTCAATTGTGTGATGGATCATGAAGAGCATATAGGGGCAATTATAAGGCAAGCTGAGATGGTTGATATTATTGAATGTATGCAAGATTGTCAACTGCATGATATGAAGAGTGCAGGGAACTTGTATACTTGGAAAAACAAGCAAAAAGGGATGCATAAAGTATACTCTAAATTGGATAGAGTAATGATAAATGATGATTGGCAAGAAAAATATCAGTATGCTGAAGCTTGTTTTCTAAATGAAGGAGAATTTGATCATTCACCTGGTGTGATCACAGTATATCCTAGGCTTGTTTCAGGGAGAAAGCCTTTTAAATATTATACAATGTGGAAAGCATCTCCACAGTATTGTGACATAATTGAGATTCACTGGAGGGAGGAAGTCAGGGGGACAAAAATTTTTAGTATCTGCCAGAAGTTGAAGAAAATCAAGGGTGCTTTGAAAGAGTTGAATAAAGAAGGGTTCAATGATGTGCAAGCTGCAGAGGTGAAAGCTTACAAGGAGATGATTTATGCCCAAACTCAAATGCACAATAATCCAGGTGATATTGGATTAGCTAATGCTGAAATTGATGTTCTGCATGAGTACCATGCTAAGCATAGTATCTATGTTAATTACCTGAGGCAAAAAGCCAAAGCTGAGTGGATTAGAGCTGGAGATGAAAGCACAGCTTTACTACATCAGAGTATCAAAGCCAGGAGAAGTCAGAATCAGGTATATAGCATATTTAATGCTCAAGGTGTATGGATAGATAAACCTGAAGAGGTTCCTAATGCCTTTCTAGCTTTTTATAAAGAGCTATTGGGGACTGTATTTCCCCAAAGAACTCAGACAATAAAACAAATAGTTCAAGAGGGCCCTGTAATCACTGAGCATCACAGAGAGATATTGAATGCTCCCTACACCAGAGATGAAGTTAGGAAAGCTCTTTTCTCTATCCCTGGCTCTAAGGCACCTGGGCCAGATGGTTTTGGCTCTTCCTTTTACAAGGACAGTTGGGATATCATTGGTGATGAAGTATTGGATGCTGTTCTGGATGTCCTACAAAATGGTAGATTGTTAAAAGAATTGAATCATACAATTGTAACTCTCATTCCTAAGACTAAATGTCCTAAGAATGTGAGTGAATTTCGTCCAATTTCTTGTTGCAATACATTGTATAAGTGCATAACCAAAGTACTTAGCAACAAAATTGGTCAAATACTTCCTGATTTGATCCATGAGAATCAAGGAGGCTTTGTTCAAGGAAGAAATATTGTGCACAATGTTATGGTGGTACAAGATATAGTTAGACATTATGGGAGGAAGTCTGTTCAGCCCAGTTGCATGATGAAGCTGGATCTCCAAAAGGCATATGATACAGTTGATTGGCGATTCCTTAGGGAGATGCTTGAATTCTTAGATATTCCTATAAAAGTGGTGGAGCTAATCATGGAGTGTGTCACTACTCCTATGTTTTCATTAGTGATTAATGGAACAATGCATGGCTTCTTCAAATCACAAAGAGGTTTGACATAAGGAGATCCTATCTCCCCTCTCCTATTTGTTATTTGTATGGAATATTTCTCTCGGATTCTGAGTAAAGTGAGTGAGCTTCCCCAATTCCATTATCACCCAAGATGCAAGGGCATAAAGCTTACTCATATGTGCTTTGCAGATGATCTCATTCTCTGCTGTAAAGGTGAAGTCATTTATTTGAGCTTTTAAGAGCCATGTGAAAACATGCTACTATATATCTCATGATGCAGGCTTTCAAGCTCTTCTCCAACACCTCAGGCTTGCAAGCAAATAAACAAAAATCATCCATTTACTGCTATGGTATGCAGGACTATGATGTCCAAAGGTTGGTGCAAGTCTCGGGGTTTACACAAAGCACCTTACCATTTAAATATTTAGGTGTTCCTATATTCTCCAGGAGAATATCACAGGCACAATGTGAATTACTGGTGGATAAGATGATTGCAAGAATCAAAGTATGGAGCTCTAGACACTTGTCTTTCACTGCTAGAGCATAACTCATTAACAGTGTGCTTGTTAATATCCACATGTACTGGTCTCAGGTTTACATATTACCCAAGAATGTGCTGGTGGAGGTTAATAAGATTTGCAGAGCATTTCTGTGGAGTGGTCAAGCATTCAGCAACAGACCAGGTAACATTGCTTGGGAGAATTTATGCTTCAGTAAACATCAAGGGGGCCTCGGGATTAGAAATGTGCAGTTGTGGAATGTTGCAAATATGGGTAAATATGCCTGGGTTGTGGCTACAAAGCAAGATAATATATGTATCAAATGGATCCATTCAGTTTACTTGAGGAATGAGGAGTGGTGGAGCTACCTGCCCAACCATAACGCAAGCTGGTACTAGAAAAAAATTTGCTCAACTAGAGATCAGTTGAAGCAATATTACAGCCAAGATGAGCTAGGTGTCATGACTAAATATTATGTGAAAACAATATATGAGAAGATATATAGTTGGACCAAGGACTGTGGTTCAATGGGAAGATTTGTCTGGAGTAGACTTAATACTCCCAAACATAATTTTATTTGTTGGCTTGCAATTCAAGCCAAGCTGAATACTACAACTAGGTTGGCTCAATTTGGTATAAGCAATATGGATACATGTTTGATATGCTCTAATGGTACTGAAGATCATGAGCATTTATTCTTCAGATGCCATTATAGTAAGGAATGTCTTGGTGAAGTAAAGTAATGGCTCAGCATCAGGAATACAATCAACACACTGCAGCAGCTAGTGCATT
Organism: Beta vulgaris subsp. vulgaris; assembly: GCF_026745355.1. Lineage (NCBI taxonomy): Eukaryota > Viridiplantae > Streptophyta > Magnoliopsida > Caryophyllales > Amaranthaceae > Beta > Beta vulgaris. The sequence continues at coordinate 8,495,948 of NC_079202.1, read as the reverse complement.
GGTGTATGCATAGAAGATGTTCTAAGTTCAGGAAGCAGGTGTACTATGCAAGTATTGCTGCTTTGGTTTACTTGATAAGGTACAGTAGGAATCAAAGCTATGGGAATCAAGCTGTCCCTATTGTCCAATTTACTGTAAAGCATCTTAAACAAGGTGTAAGGATGAGGATCTTGGATGTGATGCCAAAGAATGTAAAGAGGACTGAATTAGAGTGGTTTTCTTCTCTATAAGCTGTCTGTATTAGTTTGAGCTTGCTCTTTCGGAGGGGGTCCAACCTAGTTGGTTTGTTTCCCATTGAGTGATGGCTAGGTTGTATGGTGGTGTTGATTAATGAAAAGCTTGCTTACGTATCAAAAAAAAGATATTGAATGAATGAAAAGGTATTCCAATTTTAAAGTCATCTGAATTATCTCAATACAAGTGCCTAAATGTTCTATAATATGTAAATTAGGAGCAGGTGAAACGGATTGGAGAAGCGCGCGTATAATAATATTAAAATATTGTTATTGTCGTTTTTTTTTTTGTAAAAAAAAGTTAAAGAGACCACCTTTTCCTTTCAGGTGGTATTTTATGGAATGATAAAAAAGACCACCTACATATTAATAATGATTTCTTTGTAAGATAAAAAAGACCACCTATCTGTAAAATGTGGCGCATTATCCTTCTTTTTTGTTCCCTATTTAAATTCATAAATAACCACTTATTTTAAGGAAGTGGTCTCTTTTATCAAATTAAGAAACCACCCGCAATAAGTGGTTATTTATCCTGAGAGACCTATGAGCTGAAGACCACCTCTCATGTGGTCTCTAAATGAGATTTTAGGGGGTCTCTTTAGGCTTATTGTAGTAGTGTTCGACCTAGTGTATCTCCATGGGGTGCACCTGTTTTGTTTGTTAAGAAGAAAGATGGGAGTCTTCGTTTGTGTATTGATTATAGAGAGCTGAACAATGTTACTGTGAAAAACAAGTACCCCTTGCCAAGAATAGATGATTTGTTCGATCAGTTGGTGGGAGCTGGAGTTTTCTCGAAGATTGATCTGAGATCTAGATACCATCAACTTCGTATTGTAGAGAATGATATTCTCAAGACATCTTTCAGAACTCGCTATGGGCACTATGAGTTTACTGTTATACCCTTTGGGTTGACTAATGCTCCAGCAGTGTTCGTGGACTTGATGAATCGAGTCTTCAGGCCGTACCTAGATAAGTTTGTGGTGGTGTTCATAGATGATATACTGATTTATTCAAAGGATGCTAGTGAGCATGAAGAGCATCTTCGCACTGCTCTGCAGGTCTTGAGGGAGAATAAGTTGTACGCTAAGTTCTCGAAGTGTGAATTCTGGCTCGAGAAAGTTGCTTTTCTTGGTCATATCATTTATAGGGAGGGCGTCTCAGTTGATACATCAAAGATCCAAGATGTTTCAGAATGGCCTACTCTAAAAAGTGTGACTGAAATTCGCAGTTTCCTTGGCTTGGCAGGTTATTATAGGTGGTTTGTGAAGGACTTCTCGAAAATAGCTCGGTCATTAACTGCATTGATGAGTAAGGATACTAGATATCGTTGGGATGATGATTGTGAGAAGGCATTCCAGATTTTGAAGGAGCGTCTCACCACAGCTCCTGTGTTGACTTTACTGATGGTAACCTTGAGTACGAAGTGTTCACAGATTCTTCGAAAATGGGCTCGGTTGTGTGCTATGCAAGATAAAAAGGTTGTTGCTTACGCTTCTAGGCAACTGAAGAACCATGAGTTGAATTATCCGACGCATGATCTAGAATTGGCAGCTGTTATTTTTGCACTTAAGATATGGCGTCATTATCTGCTTGACACATAATTCAAGATATTTTCGGACCATAAGAGTCTGAAATACATCTTCACTCAGAGAGAGCTAAACATGAGACAAAGGAGATGGTTGGAACTGATACAGGATTATGATATGGAGATTGAATACCATGAGTGTAAGGCCAATGTTGTTGCAGATGCATTTAGAAGGAAATCTTCTCACTATTTGCAGACAATGCGTTCGAGGAATCGTATTCCAGAGGAGTTTCAGAATCTTGATGTGGAGATAGTGCGATTGGGAGCTCAACTTAACTCTATTATGATTCAATGCACTTTGTATGATGAGAACAAGAAAGCACAAGCACATGATCATTTCTTAAAAGACAAGCAAGCTAATGAGCCTGTCAATTTCATAGTGGCTGAGGATGGTAGTGTGAGATTCAAGGGGAGATGGTGTTTTCCTAATGTTCATGAGTTGAAGGAAAATATCTTAAAAGAAGCTCACTCAGTAAAGTATTCAGTTCATCCTGGAGGGGATAAGATGTACAACGATCTCAAGCAGACTTTTTGGTGGCCTCATATGAAGACGGATGTTGCTAAGTACGTCTCCTCGAGATGCTTGACTTGTCAAAAAGTCAAGAGTGAGCACAAGAGGCCTCAGGCAATGATTCATCCTTTAGAGGTTCCTACATGAAAATGGGACTTGATCTCAATGGATTTCGTTTGTGGACTTCCGAGAACACTAAAGGGGAATAATATGATTTGGGTTATTGTGGATCGTCTTACCAAGTTTGCTCATTTCGTTCCCATGAAGGATACTTGGAAGCATGAACGATTGGCTACTTCTTATAGAGAGCACGTGATTAGACTTCATGGTGTTCCGAGTGATATTGTTTCGGATAGGGATCGCAGATTCTTGTCTAACTTTTAGCAGAAGCTTCAGGAAGCTTTGGGGACTAAGTTGAAGATGAGTACAGGTTTTCACCCTGCTTCAGATGGTCAGACGGAGTGCACTATTAAAACATTGGAGGATATGTTGAGGGCTTGTGCGTTAGAGTTTAAGGGATCTGGGGAGGATAAGCTTGATTTGTTTGAGTTCTCATATAATAACAGTTATCATTCTACCATTCAGATGGCACCATTTGAAGCCTTGTATGGTAGGCGTTGTCGTACTCCTTTGTGTGGGAGTGATATTGGTGAGTCGGTTGTGATTGGTCCAGAGATGATTCAGGAGACTGTTGAGCAGGTAAAGCTCATTCAGCAGAAAATGAAGGCGGCACAAGATAAATAGAAGAGCTATGGTGATAAGCATCGTCGCCATGAGGAGTTTCAGGTGGGAGAGAAGGTGTTTCTTAGAGTTTCTCCTATGAAAGGAGTGATGATATTTGGGAAGAAGGCTAAGTTGAGCCCTAAGTTCATTGACCCGTACGAGATTCTGGAGAGAATAGGAGAGGTGGCTTATAGATTGGCGTTGCTGTCAGGCGTGGATCGTGCGCATAAAGTGTTCCATGTTTCTCAGTTGCGGCGATACATTAGTGACCCTTCGCATGTGATACAGCCAGAGTCTCTCCAATTAGATGATAGCATGACTTATGAGGAGTTTCCAGTTCAGATTCTAGATCACAAAGTTCGAAAGACTCACAAAGGTGAGACAAAGATCGTGAAGGTGCTGTGGTCAAACCACAACTCGGAGAAGTCTACTTGGGAGGCTGAGGATGCGATGCATCTTAAGTATCCTCATCTCTTCACCCAGGTAAATTTTAGTTACAAGGACATAACTCCCTTTTTAAGGGGGTAGAGTTCATACTAATTCTTGCATATTATCATTGGAAGTTTCATATTAACAAGTGTGATTCTGTGTCTTTGAGTTTACTTATGAGAAATGTGAAATACAAGTTGAGGTTTTATATTTCAAGTGATAGTAGTTGGCTGACCTATAGAGTTAATGATATGTTTTTATAAACAAGAGTATTAGCTTGATCATTTGTGTAATACTTTAAGTTTCGGGACGAAACTTATTTTAAAGGGGGTAGATTGTAACACCTCGTATTTTTATACCAATTTAGTAATTATCTGCATTAATTTATTTAATGAAAATAATTTCAAATTTCTTTTATTTAAAATACTTTTTTTTTATTAGCTTTGACTTTACTCTATAAGTAGTCAAAAATAAACTTCTAAATTTACTAGGTTAAGTTAGAACCCAATAACTAGTTGTTAGTATTATAAGGAGAGAGAAAGGAGAAAAAGAAAAGAAACAAAGAAAAAAATAAAAAAGTGGAAGAGCGTACTACTCCTCTAAACACCAGACTCACGATATCACCATTTTTTTCTTCCTTTGGCAATTGACTTCTACTTCTTGTTTCAACCAAGGAAACCAATCAAAACAACAAAATTAATTGTCGACCATCATCACACTTCAACTCTTGTTCGTCTCTTCAATAGTTCTCGATTTTTTTGTGGGTTTTTCAAAGAGATTAATATTGTGCTTCAGCTTGCGATTTTCGGGTCGAGATTGGATCAAAAGAATTGTTTTTCGGATCCTTCTCTGAATAATATTACTCTATTACTTCACCTTTATCAGGTAAGTTCTAACACTAAGTTTTAATTTTTGATTTTTTTTATTTAATTTTCGAAATTGTGGATTTGTTAAATTAGGGTTCATAGATAAATTGAATTGGGGGAAATTTATGGTGTGCGAAATTTACATGAAAGGTTCATGTTTGATGGTTAATTTGATTTAGTTAACATATTTTGGGGGTTTAATTTGCTAGTTGTTAGTTTCAAAATTTATTATGAAATTCCCATTATGTTGGTTTGATGTGTATTGGTATAGGTTGTGGTTTCATTACAAAACAAAGTAGTAATCTTAGCTTGATTCAATATGGTTTGTTGTTATAAAAGTTTATTTTCGTCGTATGTTCTGTTTTGCATGCAGCTACTGTTTTGGCGATTTCTCAATAATTCTGTCGGTTTTTAGACCTTGGATCCTTAATGAAAGTTGTAGAGCTTGAAGAGTTAATGAATTTAGGCTCAAGAATTGTGTGATTTGGAGTTGTATACTAGGAGTTATGCTTTGTGAAAATTCTCGGTGTTAGCTGTTTTGGTGGTATTGGTTGTATGTGGGTAGTATGGCAGTTACATGGCAGTTATAGAGGTTTAATCATTGCTGGCAGTAGTTTAGTTGAGTTATATTGTGGTTGATTATTTTTCCCTTTAATCTAATTAGTTTGTCTAAGTTACTTTCTTGTTGTGTTGTGATGTTGTTGTGTTGTGCTGTTGTTGTGGTGTGGTTAACATTGTGTGTTTCGTTATTGTTTTTGGGAATGTTTAAAGCTCTTTAGCTAGGTAATGCCAATTATAGTTGAATTATGTAAAGTATAGTCAAGCGACTTATACGATACTATTATTATATTGTAGATTGCGGGTTCGTAGAGGAACCTTTTCGACTTGAGATTGAGATTTGCTAACTTTGATTGCTGATAAGGTAATATTGCTTACTGTGCTTGTACAGATGAGTTCAGAAATTATTTTACATTGCTTAAAAATTTATTTTAACAACGAGATTGTTTTATGAAGTTTATACTTTGAGATTTATATTGTTCTCGATATTTTATTAAAAAAGAGTTGAGATATGTTTATGAGATTTATATTGGAAGGAGGAAGTTCCTCTATGATACCAAGTTGAGATTTTGAAAGGAGGAAGTTCCTCACCCTTACGAGGGTTTATAGAATTTTATTATGGGGTTGCTGGTAAGCGGTATGCATACTAGGGATTTTGGTGTTTATCTTGCCATTTGTCTTCCTTCTTGGTACGTTATCAAGTTAGGGGTATGCATACTAGGGACTTTGGTGTTTACCTTGTCTAGTGAGCCCAGCTAGCTCATTGGATTTTTGTTACTTCCTACTCACAGATTACGAAAAGTTATATTTGAAAGTTTTACAGAATAGTTCAGAAAGAAAGAAAGATTGAATTTGAGGTTGTTAGAACGTTAATATATTTTATATATAATCTGTACAGTTTTTAAATGAATTTGTAAGATATTCCTATATATCTTACCTGCACAATGAATGATTTTGTTTTATTACAGTATTAAATCTTGCTCAGCCTTTGGCTGATATTACAGTGTTTAATGTGCAGGGACTTGAAGATAGTTAGCTCCAGTTGGGTTAAAGAGTGCGTTGGATCTCTTTCGATTTAATAAGACTTCCGCTGTTATTTATTTGAATATAAGATTTATGTTCTGGTTTGTAATAATTAATTTACATCTATTTAGTTGGTCTGTAATAATTAGTTAAAACTCATTGTTTATTATTTAAATTAAAACCATTAGCCTTGCGGTTATTATTACTAATTATCACGGCGTATGACCTATGGATTTCCGAGTTTATTTATATTAAGTTGTTTTTAGAAGTATTGGAAATTCAGGATTGTTATAAATACTGAGTACAATTACATGGAAGACTTGTAAACTTTGTAAATATATAATTCACATACTTTCATAAACATGCTGTATTTCGCAATCTAGTAATAAAAGATAAGACTAAACCATTCTTAATCCACGTTACCACGAAAGAATATATCTCCTTTAATAGTTCCATTCAAAGTGGAAAACAATAATACAAGAAATTAACTTAAACCCCTTTTCTTGATCCGCGGATCCTAAGTGTGCACACCCCCCCCCAGCTAGTATCCTTTTATGAATACAAAGACATTGGAGTAACCTTGATGCCAACTAGTGGACTTGGAAGAACCCTTCTTGAACAAAGCCAAGGGGTAATTGTAATAAGAATAACAAAGGGGTAAACCTTTCCTTTAATTCAAATAAAGAATTATGATAAACAAACTTAATTATAGGGAATTAAAAAGGATAATTTAAACTTTTAAAACTAAAACTCATGATAATATTTTTGAGTTACTCAAAGCCACTAATTTGCAAACGTGGATTCATTCATATATTAAGAGTTGGATGCCTATACATGGAAAATGATTTTATTTTTTCTAAACAAACAAAACAATATTTGGTTGGTTTAGCATATCTACGAGTCAATAAAGCAAGAGAAAATACAAGCTTTTATCTAGCTTAAATGATAAGAAGGTTTGATTAAACCAATTACATATACCAATTCATATAATTTATACTACAACACACATAACTAATGTATACATAACAATTAAAGATCAAGCAACGTAAACGTACCTTGATAATTCACGAAACAAGAAAATCAACTAGTAAGGGAATGCTTACGAACGAAATCCTCCTATCAATTATAAACTAGTTCTAATCAAAACGATGAACAATATATGAACTCTAAAAGAGAATTATGCTAAACTAACTAATTGTAAACATGATTCATACTCAAACAATAAAAACATGTTTTTATAAAACTAAAAAAAGATCAAAAACTAGGAAATAAAACAACTTGAAAAAGAGTACTTACAAAATCTCCCGCTAAAACTCCTCGGTGAAACTACTCAAAGAGTCCACTCACTTTAGGGAAAACTTTATAAAGAACTCTCAAGATTTTTGGTGAAGAGAAAGTGAAAGATTAGAGGGGTATCTATAGTGTAAACTAGGGTAGAAAAGAGGTAAAACTTTTCTAAACATGGTTGCTAAATACAACCTCACTTTACTAATACAACCCTACAAAATATCTAAAATACCCTTTGCCTCAAAACCCATTTCTCTCTCTAACTACTCTCCACTCCTCACTCTCCATCTTCCTCTTCGTCCTCTTCAGATTTCCATAGATTTTAACCTCACTTTCCTCTTTAGATTTCCATAAATTTGAACAAATTGGGGTGATTTTCATAGATTATTCATTATTCTCTCTCCATCTCTCCATAATTCTTCTTTCTCTTTCTCTTTCTCCATACTTTTTCATTCGCGATACTCAGGAACTGAGTATTGAATTGGGAATTGTCCCCAGTTGTCAGGTTGATGTGCAGTAACTTTAAGAGAAGACTTTCCTCTCTTACAACATGTCCCTGATCTGTTGCTTGATGGTCGTCATCTCACTATTCTCTAATAAGCTCGATTTGTATGAAACAGATCATACTATATTCCGTTTCGTGCAATGTGCAAGAAACGGAATATAGTATTTCGTGCAAGGTGCACGTAACGGATTCAATTGTTTCGTGCAGATTGCACGAAACGGAATCAACTGTTTCGTGTAGTCTACATGAAACGGAATCAATTGTTTCGTGTAGTCTACACGAAATAGACTAATCATGTATTACGAATTATAATTACGAAAAATAATTCACAATTTGAATCATAATTACGAAAAAAAATTCACAACTTACTTCATATTGAAATTCGATTGGGTCAAAATTATGGTCCATTGAATATCAAATTAAAATTTGTAGATCTTCAATGAAGTTTTTTATATCTAACACTTAGAGAGGAGGAGAGAATATTTTTCGAGAGAGAAAGGGTTTTTTAAAAAGGATATGATAATAAGGGTTTTTTGGGGTTTTTTTAAGGCTGCGTTAGTAAAGTGAGGATGCGTTTAGCAACCCCCTTTCTAAATCATTAAATTAGGGAAAATGAATGTAAAATTTTTCTTACACAATACAAAGCTGCCGTGCAGCTGTAGTTACAACAGAATTTTTTATTTATTTTTATTTTTTGAATTTTCATTTATTTATAAAAATTCTTTCCTAAAATCAATTTTGTTTGATTTTAAAGAGATTGTTAAATCTTCCCAAATCAATTAAAATCCCATACTTTCTAACTCAATATAAATCTCATAAAAATCTGATTTTATAAGACATAACAAAATATTTTAAATATTTAAAGTTTTCGGTTTTATTGAAAAGAAACCGATTTTTCAAAACAACACTTATAAAAAAATCCGAAAATTACATACTAAAATGTATAATATGATTTTATTACCCAAAAATGAATTTTGAATTTTATAAAATTATTTATCCAACATTTGTTTAAATAATTAATTAATTAAATAAGATAGTGACAAGAGCAACTATTGTTTAAAAAAATTACTAAAATAACCCTATAAAATTCAAACTATATTTCCCTCCAATGTGATTTTAAAAATAGTTTAAAAAGATTTTTGAAGAGAAAATTTAAAATTTTTTAAAATAATCTCAATAAATGCCTAAAAAATACGGGGTATTACAACCCCTCCCCATTTTTCTTCCCTTTGGTCTTTTTCTTTACCTAGCTTGTTTCCACTAACAGTAAGAATGGGGACAAAAAATAGAGACGACAGATTTGGGAGAGAAGGAAAGAGGCTGAGCAGAAGTAACTGCATTGCATCACCGGCAAGAAGCACCAGAATAACCATGGCACCAGTGGAACAACCAACCCTGGCCTCCAAAATGCCTATAACATCCTATTATTCTACTAGCAATTTTTGTTCCTTTGGATGCAAAATTGCAAGGCAGTGATTGCGGCTGCAGCTGCGGTGTTCAGCGGCGACTTCTTGTGTGAAGGAGAAGGCGAGAGGGCGAGGGTGGAAGAGAGAGAATCAGGGTAGAGAAAATAGAATGAGGGGTGAGGCTAGAGGTTGGGGCAGGGTTGGGAGGAGAGAGAGAGAGAGAAAGATGTTGTGTGAAAGAATGAGGGGTGAGGCTAGGAAGGCGGTGTCAGGGGTGGCTCTGCCCCAATTTTTCGGACAGGTGCTGATTCGGCGACTTCTAGTGCGAAGGAAAAGGAGAGAGGGCGAGGGTGGAGGAGAGAGAATGAGGGGTGAGCTTAAGGTTGGGGTGGGGTTGGGAGGAGGGAGAGAGATGTTGCGTGAGAGAATGAGGGGTCAAGCTGGGAAGGGAGGTAGCGGTGGCTCAGCCCCTGTTTCTGTCCAGCTGATGCAGAAGAGGAGAAGTGAAGGAAGAAGAAGAAGTAGGTCCCACATTTAAAAAAATTTAACCTTCATAAGTAAATCATGATCTATAAAAATCACAAAGACTATAGGAAATAATCTACAATTGGGACTTACAAAATAAAATGGGAAATAGTTGAGCCCGCTCTTGTGAATTTTTTATTGTTTTTAATTGCATAATTAGTTTGCGCTTGTTTCTAAATCATAGTAATTAGTATCTAAGCCAATGTTTAATTTAGTGAAAAGTGGTTTAGTGCTGTGTTGAAAATCCGTAGTTGTGGTTGAAAAATCAAAATTTGGCTTTTTTGGTTAGAAAAATCAAAGTTACAATTTTTGGGTCAAAATCACAATGGAAGAAGGGAAATTGAGGATTGAAAGATTTGATGGTAAATATTTTGATTTTGGAAAATGCAAATAGAGGGTATTCTGTATCAAAAGAATCTTTACTTGTCTCTTAAGGAAAAGAGACCAAGTGGTATGCTTGAGGATGATTGGAAAGTTCTTGATAGAAAATCACTTGGAGTTGTGAAATTTACATTGGCTCGGAGTGTGGCTTTGTATGTCAAGGATGAGTAAACAACGACTGGTTTGATGGAAAATTTTTCAAGTATGTATGATAAACCATCGGCTATCAACAAAGTCTACTAGATGCGTCGCCTGTTTGAAATGGAGATGATTGATGGTAGTTTGGCCGCTGAACACATAAATAAGATCAATTCGATTTTGGGTCAATTGTCTTTGATGGCTATCAAATTTGATAATGAAGTGAAGGCATTGATTTTGTTGTCTTCTTTTCCTTTGTCATGGGAAACTATGGTGTCCATCATTAGCAACTCCTCTGGTAAAGAGAAGTTGAAGTGTGATGATGTGAGGGACTTGATTTTGAGTGAAAGCATTTGAAAAAGACAGTATGGTAAATCGCTGGATGGTGATTATAGTAGTGAAAGTAGGGGGAGAAGAAATCAACAAAGGGGAAATGCAAGTCATAAAAGATCAAAGTGAAGAGGGTAAGGTAAATCGAATGAGGGAGCTCATGTGGTTTGTTGGGAGTGTGGTAATAAAGGTCATTTCAAGAAAGATTATCCAAAGAGAGGGAATGGGAAAGGGAAGGAGAAAGTTCAAGATAGTGACGAGAGGGAGATGCTGCAACAACAAACCTGACATTCCGATGCTTTGGTGGTAAGCATGGGTGCTCCAAAAGAGTTGTTTGGGTGGTCGGGATCATGGGTTTTGGAATCAGGTTCTTCTCATCATTCCTTATCATGCAAGGAGTTGTTCTAGAATTTCAAATCTGAAAAACTTGGAAAAGTCTATCTTGCGGATGGCAAGGTAGTGGAAGTCATGGGGTCAGGTGATGTGAGTGTGAAACTCACTCATGGTAGCCTGTTGGAGTTGAAGGATGTCAAGTTCATCCTGAGGTTCAAGAAGAGCTTGATATTTGTGAGTAATTTGCCACATCGGGTCGCAAGATTGTGTTTGATGTGGTTCTTGGAAGATTGTTAAGGGATCTATGATTATAGCTCGGGGAACAAGAAGTGGAACCCTTTACACCATGGGAAGAACAGGAAAAGAGCCCAAAATTAGGACGGAAACTTCATATAAGGTGGTGTTTGGTCGGTAATCAATCGATAGTGGGCAAAAGGATTAGAATCGTGGTAAAGCGGTGTCTCGGTGGCAAATTGACATGTAAGCGCATGAGGTGAAGGTGGCACACAAGGATGTTATACCGGAAATCCTAAGTGGAGCAAAGGGTGTTTTATTAGGGTGGGACCAATGTGAGTTTGTTTCTAGAACAATGAGATGCTTTTTTGGCTAAGGTGGTGATTGTTTTGTTTGGGTTTGACTAGACTTCAATAGGCTTCCTCGATTGGAGACGAAGTGGTTATCTTACTTGGTTGATGAGGATGAGATCATCATTTTGTTGTAGTTGTCTCTTAGATGAACCGACCTCCGGGGTAGAAGGTTGTGCAGGTTCATGTAGTGATGGTGCAATGATTTAGAGGTTTCTTCACTAGTGGAAAAAATCTCATCTAATCCGATCACAATCATGCTTATTGATCTGGATTGGATGAGCCCGCAACGAGTAGGAGTGACAAACAGATCCGGTCCAAAATTGGATCAGTTTGTCACTAATTGATCCGGTTATCTTGCAAAATCACATCAGTTTTGGGAGTCATGAAGCAAAAAAAAAAAAGTCTGCCTTGCAATGTAGGTTTGCAGCAACAAGTAGGAGTAGCCAACGAAAACCAAAAGTCAAGCAAATATACACGTCTGCAGCAATGAAAATTTGAAAAAATTCAGATCTAACAAATATTATAAAAACTAAAAATGAATTCAATTGTACAAATATTATACAAATTCCGATTTTATAGCATATATTGCATAAATATTTAATAAAATTCCGATTTTACAGCATATTGCATAAATATTAGTAAATATTGTATAATTACAAATTTAAATTACAACGAAATACTGAAAACTAAATTACAAAACTACACACAAATTACAAAATAATAAAATAACAAAAATCAAAAAATATTACATAAATATTTAAAAATATTTAAATACAAAAAAAATTATAACGAAAATGAACAAAGATTATTCCACAGCAAAAGCGAAAACTAAAAATCAGAAATTACAAACTTAAAACAAACAAAAAAGGAATAATATTTCCTTATATCTAGAAACTTGGTTGGTGGTGGCTCGAATTCTTGTAGGTGGTGTCGCGTTGGCTAGATTGAATTGTTGTTGTGGTTCGTCGTTGTGGACCAAATAGGGAGGAGAAACGAGGGAGGAGGATTGTGGAGATGGTGGTGTTGCTGATGGTGTCATGGTCTTCGTTGGTGACATAGTGGGTGGTAGGCCTTTGTTTGTGGCGTCATGGGTCACGTGGGTGATTGTGAACGACATTGGTGAGAGAGAAAAGAGGAAAACCAGTGGTCGATTATTTGTCTTTAGGGGCGTCGATGTTCGTGGTGGCCACTAGGAAGTTTGCAGATGAGGGGATGGTATGGTGAATCTTAAAGTGGGAAGTTTACAGATAAGGAGATGGTATGAGAGGAAAAGAGGGATGGAATTGGCCACTGGGAAGAAGGATTGGTTGTTGTTTTTGGCTGGATCGTTGAGGATAGAGAAGAGGGAGAGGGGAGAATGGTGACTCGGTTGAAGAGGAGTGGAAAGAGGGAGGAGGACAAAGGGTAAGATAGGGTTCCATTAAATAAGAAATGGGTGAGCCATGAGAGAAAGGAGTTCATTTACCAAAGAAAACTGGGCCAGGTTGCGGTAGAATACGTTGGGCCTTGAACTTATTAGGCCACTTAAATGATCCGATTAGAGGCGACAAGATCAGTTAACCAAATCCAACTCTCCTCTCAACCGGATCAGTTTATTGGCCCAAAAATTTCCGCCTTCAAAAATTTGCATTAACTGGTCCAATTTTGTGAAAACCCGGTCAGTTTGTTTGTGACATATGAGGTTTTTCCACTAGTGCATAGTGAGAATCAAATTTGGTGTAGGTTTTAATGTCTTTGTATTGGAGTTTGTGCAAACTTCAATGACATTTCTTTGGTTTAGGGAGATGTGTTATCATGGGGATGCTTTGTCTAGGTGGAAGCATGGTTGTGATGCTTGTGTTTGTATCTATGTGGGAGCATGCGTATGATGGGTTTGAAGAGATGTTGGATCGAGGTTGGTTGAGACCTTCTTGTTGCTTCCTTTGATCCAAAGGAAGCTGGATTAGTTATGGCTAATGTATGGAGAGAGATGATGGTGATAGTTTCGGACATTTATGGAAGGATGTTCTCTTGCTTAACCAATCTCTATGTAGGAGATTGTTGGGTTGTGGTCTTGTGGAGATGGTGAAGCATTAAGACACAAGGAAGAAGGCAAGAAGAAGAGAAGGAAGTGTAGTAGCGCCAGTTGCTTCCTGGGCGGGCAGCAGCAGGGCCCATGCTAGCGCTCAAGTGGCCCGGACGTTGTCCCCTGGCGGGCACTTCTTCACTCGGGCGTGCAATTTTTGCAGAAAGGAGGCAGGAACTTCCAAGAAGTCGGCCACCAGCGGGCAAGCATTTTGCATATTTTTTGCAACTCAAGTTTTAATTGTGGCTCTTGGATTCTTTTATTCCTAGGTTTATAGATATCCTATTTTATGATTTTAGAATGAGTTCCACTCAACTTCATTATTAAAACTTGATATCTTATCTTTTATATGGTTATAGGAGAGAGAGTGAAAGTTTTTAAGAGAGCATTGTTCTCCATTGATTCCACGGTGCAAGTTTGTGGGTTTTTCTCCAGAAGCTCAGGTTTCCTACGTTAATGTTAGTGCGTTCCTTGTTTTTCCTTTTCTTAGTTTGTTTGTTTGTTGTATCAATTTCATGATTCTTCTTGATTATTGTTAATTGCATAATTAGTTAGCACTTGTTTATAAATCACAACACTGGAGGGCATGTGCAAACCCAATGTCAAATTCTTTCTTTGGCTTCTCTAGCATGATAAAGCTCCCTTCCCCCCGACGCGCTCGTTTATGGATCCGAAAGCTCTCCCTTGATCTTTGTTTCCCTAGATGTTAAGGTCCGTTTGTAAATGTGGTCGACCTTATCTGACTGTCGAAATTTTTTGGAGATTTGCTTCCAGCCTGAATTTCCTTCCTCTCTTAACTTCGGCATGATGTTCATTGGTTGGCTAGCCCAAAACATGGCCAATAGTGTTGAGGCTAGAGGCCTTGTGTAGCGCGATATATTTCCTTACCCATGTCATGAGACTGAAAAAAATAAAAATAGTTGTGTCTTCCGTAATACACCCCCATCCCTAGCAATGTCATTGTTAGTAGGGTAGTTTATCATGCAAAAAAATTTAAGAAGCCCACTGCCTCGAGAACTTTAGCTAGTTAGGGACACTTCATCCCCGAGATGTCATTATGATCCATGTTGACGCTTTCTTTGTTAGCATTCATGGCCCAACTAGGATAGTGGAATCGAAAAAGATGATATGGAAAATTGAAATCTAAACTAGGTAACGATTTACACTAACTATTCTTTTTTACCCCCATCTGCCTAGTTATTATGTGCCTCATTATATTGCGAATATGACTAACTGTGCGGCTTGTGAAAAATCATTTACTTGGATTACTATTCTGACAAAAAGAAATATAATCAACGCATTTTATAATGTTTTAGATTCATTGATTTAAGTACATTATTCATAAGTTACACATTTTTAATACAACCCATAAAAGTCCTAGATTGCCAAAGTCAAAATCAAATTTAATAAGTCCACAAGTATCAACAAACTAACAAGATAATAGTCAAACTTCACGAATCATTGGCCCCAAAATTATTCCAAGCAAAGAAAGCAAATAAACAATTGTCAAAGAGTAGTTTCCCATAATATAAAGGAAATTTAGCCAAGAAGATGTATTTCAAACATGGCGCCAAAAGGGTTTTGAAATGTACAACGTGGAAGGCTGGAAGCCCTAATTGTCACGAGACTACCAAAGGTCTTAATTAGAAGCTAATGTCAGCCAAAAACAACACAATAACAATTTTTATTTTAAGTTCTTTTTGAATTTTAATCCTATTTTAGTGTAGAATTAGCATGTTTTAGTGTAACTTAACTTGACGTTTGACACAGTTACCAAAATAATTTTATAGGTTGGAGGTACCAAGCTAAGGGTAAGCTAGTACTAAATCACGTTAAAGTTGGTACCAAAATTTTCACTTTAATACATATACTGAAGTGATTCTTACTACCAAAGTTTATTTTGGTACTAACTTGACTACACTTACACCAGCTTACATTGGAGTATTCAATGAGTTACCAACACCTTTTCATAGCAAACTAGTTATTAGGACCGGGATATCCTCCAGGTAAGAAAAAATTTCATTTATTGATATAATACATTATGATAATAACACTAAATATAACTTAGCCTAGTGGTTAAAACTTTAGTGTATGTACCTAAGGTCTCGGGATCAAACCCTATACTATGCAATTTCTTAATTTTTTTATTGTACATGGATTACATGAACTAAAACTCCCTAGGTAGAGTGTCACGTAGCACAATTTCTTATTTTCGCACGCCTTTTAATATATTTGTATAGATGCCTCATTTTTGTTACTTATTTACCTCCTACATTTGTAAGTGCATTGGGAGTATTACAAATTTAACTCATTGTCATTTAAATATAGTAAATTTTATCTTTTAAGTTCATCGGTAATCTTCTCATGTCCAGATTACGGGTTTTTTTTTTGGCAATACTAGTTTAAAAAGAGATGAAATTGATAAGTTAGCTAAAACTAATAATATATTAGCTGAAATTGGTAAGGTGCTGAAACTGATAAGGTAGTTAATTAGTTTAACTCTTTGGCAAAATTAGTTGACGAAGTTGATAAATTATTTTTGAAAAATTAGTTATTATCGAAATTTTAGAAAGGTTTTTCAAAATTTCAGTCAGCTGATTTTGATAAGTTACAATTTCAGCTTATATGTTACCTAGCCAAACTCGCCACCTCATGTGTCAAAGTCAAATGTTCTTCCTTCCCCGCTCCCTCTCACTACTAGAAAAAGTCTTTTTAACGACAAACAAATTCGTCGTTATAGGACCTAAAAGTCGTCGTTAAACCTTTTAACGACGAAAAAAAGTTGGTCGTTTGTTCGTTGCAATAGCTTCCGTCGTTAATAGTTTTAACGACAATGTTTGTCGTTAGTTTTTTTAGTCATTAACAATGATATGTCCACACGTCGTTAAGCAATAACGACAAATATTCTTTCGTCGTTATTCATTTACAACAAACAACCTATTGTCATTATTGGATATTGAATGGCAACATATTTATAAGTAATAACGACCACATAATAGTGAAATATTGTGCTTAAAATATACCAATATAATTCCAACAAGTACTTCATATAGATATAACTATATAAGTGATAAGGACACGTTTTCACGTGTTACTTTAATTTGTTCAATGAACATGTATATAAGATTAGAAAAGATAAAAACTAAAAATAGAAATAAATCGTTAACATAATATCAATTGATTTTAGTACAAGCCGCTAGAAACATAAATGAGTTTGAAGATCTTTCAAATAGTCATCTCATCCTATAAAGCTTTAAAACTACATAAATCATTCCTAAGTTGTCGATGATGTGCATGGTTGTTTTCTTCTTCATATACCTAGAAGACAATACAAGTTAACAATAAGATTAGTTCATGTACTAAAATACATACACAACAAAAGATAAAGTTAGTATATATTGACAATTTAAGAGCAACATAAGCCATGAATTAAGATCATTTGTAATGCAGCAACAATAAAAGAACCATGAACAAAAATAAATAACTAATTTATAGAAATTCAAATGTGAAATTTGGCAGAGTTTCCTTTGTAAATTGGATAACATAAACTTAACCAATAACAGATAAATTAAAAACCTGTTTCAAAACCACAAATACAATCCCAAATGCCAAACATATACTCAGAATGGTAGCAAATTCATATCAAAAGTTAACCAACACTTCCCGTTGAACAATTTTTAATTAGTAGAGAGAAACAAATAAAATCCATCATTCACGAATTCATGATCATGTCTCTTAGGTGCACATACCCTACTCGACTCAAGTAAATATATAATACAGTATATCATTTCCACAAAGACTGACTTTGGATTCCCAACAGTTATGGGCTAACTTTTGAGACGCCTAAACATTCAAAGGATTTCTCAAATACCAAGCATGATATATATAATAGGCTCAAATAGTGGATAAAAGAACTAAATTTTAAGCTTGATGCATATAAACAAGTTGATGATTTAGTCAATCTCTTTAACTTAATCATTTGATATATATCAGGAATTTCCTAGCAGCCTATTCAACTTGCTACACAGACTACCAAACAACTATGTTTTGGTTGCTGTATAGGCTGCCAGGCAGCTCTGTTTTACTTGCTGCACAGCTGCCAGCAGCTTTGTTCTACATGTTGCATAGCTGCCAGCAGCAGCTCTATATTACTTTCTTGCACAAATGTCATTCTGCTAGCTGCCAGTGGCTCTGTTCTTCTCGCTGTACAAGCTGCCCAGCAGCTCTGTTGGCTAAAAAATGGTGTAAAATAGTTGCAGAGTGTGTGTGCAAATATGTGTAAACACACTTTCATAACTATGAATCTATCACAATAACTGTGTTACTAGTCACTTCTCAATGCAAGTTTTGTTGTGATTCATGAATGACCACTTATCTATCTGACTCTTAATAAACTAATTAGGTGCACAACAAGAAATTTTAGACTTCTAAAATCATATAAGCCTAAACAATATGCAAAACTTGCAAAATGGTTTCTCTAATCGATGGCACAATCCACTGTTCCCAAACTGCTCTAGCAAAGGAAATGAAAGCCTGAAATGTTTGTTAACCATAGGTATGTCAACTTACACAAAAGAAATTTAGTTTATAACCTTTGATACTAGTGTCAACATGAAACAACCATAGCAGGCTGCAAATCAATTGTATTTATAACGAGTTTTTTTATAAAAGACCTCCACTTTTGCTTACCCACTGCATATTCATTTGAGTTATTTCATACAATCAAAATATGAAGTCCCAAAAGTACCACGTTTTCTGCTTCCTAGATTTTTATTAGCATAATAGATCAAGATTACAAACTTAATCAAAATTCAAACGTGTGTTAGAATCTAATCAATTGGACAACTTCAAATATCGACAAATAAACTTAAAAATATGTATTAGAAAGATGTGTCGTTTCGTCATAATAACAATAATTATTATTATCATCTTGATTCTTAGACTCCCTAATCAATTCTCTCACTCTTTCAATGATATCTAAAATTATTATTAAGTCATGCTTTATGTAATAATCATTATATCAATTGATAAAAGTTACAGATGAATGTATGTAAATTCGTTTCGCAGTTGTCATTCTACACCTCATACTATCATAACATTACTTAACTATAACTTAACTTCTTTTAAAATTCTTTATCAGATTGAAGTATGATGATTTAAAGGAACTAATATTAGAACCTCATATAATTTAATGTTATAAACCCCTGCATCAAACAAACTATTAGATGATAAACCCCCTGCGATAGTAATTCTTTCTATTTCTCAAACACAATATTCAAAATTAAAAGTTCAGATTTCAAATTTAAGAAAAACTTCCAATAATTGAAATGACTTCTAATTTCCCAAACACTACCTAATAGAAAACAATAATTAATGTTCACCAAACAATTGATATTGAATTAATTTTTAGAATTTTATTTTCGAATTTTTGCTTCAAGGAAGTAAAATGAATACAAAGAAACACTACCCGAAAATTGCAATTTAGCTAAAACCCACATCCAAGCACAATATTCAATCTAATTGAATCCAATAAAAGATTAAAATTAGCATATAAACAAATAAAATCGATGCAATCAATTTAGATACAGTAAGCAACATTAGAATTAGAAAATTTAAACATGTATGGTGATACTAACTTCTTAGGATTGAAAATTTCACTCAATAACTGGAATATACAAAAAATTGAGTCGAATTTGAAATTCCCAAATTCAAAAGTACTTACCAAATAACTTGGTTGAAATTAGGTCGAAGCAGCGAAATTCAGTCGGCACAGCAAATTCAATTCAGTCGTCGATCGAATTCAGTCGTTGAAGCAGCGGCTTGCAAGTTGAGAGAGAAGCAGTTTCAAAACTTAATTTCATGTTGAAAGCGATTTTTTTTTCTAAACAATGTATGTTGAAAGAGGAGAAATGGAGCGAATAGGTTTCATTTTCAATTTTAAAGAAAAATTTTGCTCCTCGATCTGGCGCTCTAAGTGCTTAATTACGGTTTTTTTCTAAAAAAATGAAGTTAGTATCAGGTATTAACGATGAACTTGATATAATTTATTTTTCTTCTCAGGTATTAACGAGAGTTTAGCAACTCATAATATGTACTAGACCTTATAACAACGACGATCGCCAAAAGTTCTCGTTAATGCATACATATATCAACGAAAATTTCACTTGGTCGTTATAATGTAGTCGTTAATAATGCAGATTCTAGTAGTGTCTTTTTCTACATATGCGGTGGCGGGCGGAGCGCTCTATATGACCAGCGGCGGGTTACCAGAGAAGAGGGAACAACTTCTTTATCCCTTGCCTTGCTCCATCTTCCTTTTCTGATTGAAAGTAGCAAGCCTCTTCACTACTAGTACAGAGGCCAAATAAAAGGTTGCTCATCCAGCCCAGCGGATCCATTGTTTATGCGGCAGTGCGATGGAGCTGAAAAACGTAAGCCCCTTTTTTTTGCGCAACGCAATAAAGAAGTCTAACAGTTTCTCTCGGCATCTGTCTTTTCTTTTTTATTTTAAGTCATTGATCTTATATCTAAAAGAAGGGAGACCCTCCCCACCCCAGTATAATGTCCTCTCGAAAATCGGATACCTTTTCGTTTTCATTTCTCCCATTTCTTGCGTCTGTCTCGAGGATCTGAAAGAGCTCGAACGAATGTGAGAGGAGCGAAAAGCGTTTTTCGTTTTTGAAATGGTAAGTAGCGGTCAGAGGGTGGCAAAGAGCGGAGAGGGGAGGTTTCGAAGAATTTGGAGATTTCTGAGACTCTCTTTGATATCAATCACTAAACTAAAGAAAGTTTGAAAAATCATAAGAGAAGAAAGTATGCTTAAGTCATCGCTTCAAATCCGATAACGCTTTTCTTTTTTTCGTCGAGATTGGGTTGGTCTTCAGTGTACTTTCGTACAAGATCGAAAAGGGCATATATCTAGTACTTTACTAAATACATGCTCTGGACTTGGCATTTGTTTAGATAGCATATGAACTTCATGGCTTGCTGGCTGAACTTGCATGATTTTACCTTCGGACGTATAGAAAGCTCATTTCAGAAGCCTTGAAAAGAACATGAATTGGGCCTTAATCAAGAGCTACTAATCGGTTCCGCATAAGCTACATTTCGTGGGGGCGGGAGGACATAGATAAGAAAAATGCAGGGGTGGTGGATGAAGCAACAACATTGCTGTCATTTTGACCATGTAAAATTTTATCTTAGGTACTTCTCAGACACCACTAAATCTTTTAGCACCTTATCAGTTAAAGAATCTAAAATGTTTCTCCAAATATAGCCTACTTGTACGTTAGCTAGATAATAGTATATACTTTCTCCGATTTTTTTTTACATGTCACACATCACTTTTTAAGCATGCCAATACAAAAACTTTGGGTACATATATCTCTAATTTTTTATTTGTAAAAATTATAAAAAATACATATTAAAAAAATACATATCAAGACCAATCTAACAAAATCCTACATGACTATATTTTTATTTACGAATAAATCACAAACGATGGTCAAAGTGAAGTTTGTGAATAGTGTAAATATCAAAGTGTAACATGTAAAAAAAACGAAGGAAGTACATTTTTTTAAATTGGAACTACATATACATTTCATAAAATAGTGCTTGCAAAATCTACGGTAATAAAAGGATTTTGCTAAATTACGCCATAAAATTTCCTAGTAATGCCCTAAATACAATATTTTTATACTGTATTTGTATATTTCTATTTCTTCTCTTTCACCTTTTCCTTTCCCATTTCCCAACCACCACTGCCAGAGCTGCCGCTGCCAACGCCACCACCACCATCACAAGAACGTCGCCGCCACCACCATCACCAACGCTTGATTTCATTTTCACCATCATCACCTTCTACCACCCCTCCTCCTCCTCCTCCTTTCTCTCCTCAAATACCTCAAAAATACCAAAAAGGCAAAAATGGTGGCTGCAAATTCAGGAAACAAGTTTCTAGATTTTTAAACTCAAAAAATGAAGGCTTTGAAATTCAGGAAACAAAACAGCGCAGGGGCATCACCCTCTTCACACCATCTTCACACCCCAACACCATCCCACCTTCATGCTGTCACCATATAACGTTTTTTTTTTTTTTAAAAAAAAAAAAAAGAGGGAGGCGTCTGCGATGGACGCCCCACCACCGGGGTAGGCGTCCATGGCAGATGCTCCACCATAGGAAGAGGCACCTGCCATGGACGCTTACTTTGGTGGTGGGGCGTCCATGTCAGGCGCCTGTGTATTTTTTTGAGAATAAAACACTACAGGCGCCTACCATAGACGCCCCACCACCGGGGTAGGCGTCCATGGCAGGCGCCTCTTCCTGTGATGGAGCGCCTGCCATAGACGCCTACCTCGGTGGTGGGGCGTCCATCGCATACGCCTCCCTCTTTCTTTCTTTTTTTTTTTTATAGAAAAATCGCTATAAGGTAGAAGGTGGGGTGGTGATGGCGTGAAGGTGGGGAGGTGATGTGAAGAATACAAAAATTGTTAATGCTGGCGGCTGCCATTGTTGAAGGAGTTATATGGTGATGGGTCACTGCAAGCATAACTCCGTTAAAGGTTTAATTTGTGACGGTGGAACTTTGTCATGCCCATTTGTTTAATTCTCAAGGGGAAAAGTACTCTTATGTATGGTGGTAGTGATGGGGTGAAGGTGGTGGTGGACCGGTGGTGTGGAAGAAGAAGGACAAGGGGAATTGAGGGAAGGGCGAAAAGTGAGAAAAAAATGAAAAGTAATAAAGTATTTTATACGTATTTAGGGCGTTACTAGGAAATTATAGGACGTCATTTAGCAGTATAGTAATAAAAGGGGAGATACTTGTCCGATCTTTTTCAGTGTAGATGGATCACTATCCACTGCACTCCATCTTCCCCTCATTCTATCTTCTCTATTCTTTACATTTCCTTCCATGAATAAGATCCAAACGAAATGTTAACTTTTTTCTTTATTTAATAAAAATTTGAAAATACTAATATGATAAAATTCATGGCCTAATTGGACCGGCCCAATTAATACCAAGGCCCGGCCCATCCCAGTCCAGTTGCTTAATCTCTGAGCCTAGGGCCCAACTCCACAAATCTCATAAATACAAAAAAAAGGGCCCAAATAAAAAATGAGCCAATTCTCCCACGAGGTAATTTGCTATTTTGCTGTGCATCTGCTACTAGACTTATTTGAGTTGTTGCTACTCTACTACTATCATCGCCGTCAATTTGCAGTTGAC
This sequence comes from Beta vulgaris subsp. vulgaris, assembly GCF_026745355.1. Lineage (NCBI taxonomy): Eukaryota > Viridiplantae > Streptophyta > Magnoliopsida > Caryophyllales > Amaranthaceae > Beta > Beta vulgaris. The sequence goes on along the minus strand of NC_079202.1, from coordinate 8,473,236 downwards.
AAAAACAATGACAGAAACTCTAAAAACACTGGATTCTGTCCCTCAATTGCAACATAATAATGAAGAAGAAGAATTGAAGAGATTGCTTCTTCCAGATCTTTCCAATCTCCCCCTCTCTCCTCCTTCTGCTGTTGAAACCAACTTCGTCCGTTATTTCGCCCTTGGTAACCTTTTTTTCACATATTTTATATTTCCAATTTATGATCTTTCTGGTATACTGTGTATTTGGGAATTGGTTTATATGTTACAAATTAAGCGACTTTATTTTGTTGGGTTGTTAATTTTGGTTGATATTTGTTGCATTCAGATTTTATGAAACCAGGGCACGATCAATATGTGTATCGTCATGCTAATGGGTATGATTTTCTTTTTTACATTATAATATGAATCGTTTAATTATTTATACTGCAATGCTTTTATGTAGTTATTCTTAGTTCCTCTGTTCTAAAATAAATAAAACATAGAGGAGGTACCCGGGGACTAAGAAAAGGAGAGATAGGGAGAACTAAGGCTCCGTTTGGTTGGTCGGGCGTAAAACATTTTCAGTGTAAAATGCTTTTCACATAAAAATAATTTACAATGGAAAACACAATTCTAAAATTAGTTTTTCGTTGTTTGGTTCTATGTAAGAAAAAAAAGAAAGTAAGGAGGTAGGGAGAGGAGTGTAAATGAGAGAGATAAGAAAAATGAAGGAAAACAGAGGGAATACGGTTTTTCATCATTGGAAGAGCGATTGTACTCCGAGGGAAAATAGTTTTACACTCCTTTGCAAACGAAATAATGTAAAATTGAAAATAGAGGAAAACAAGTTTCTAGGAAAACGTTTTACGCCCTATCAAATGGAGCCTAAATGTAAATAAAGGTACCTTTTATTTATTGTAAAACAGGCTGAAATGGTAGATGTTTCATTTATTTTAGAATGGATGCAGTATAATTTCATTATTCTTTCATGTACTTATTGTCTATTGACCAAATGATTAGAGTGTTCTTCCAGTGAGAAAAGAAGATATATAAGTTTTGGCCTGCTCAAGATGGAATTTTTTTATTATTTGGGTTAACTGAATCGAACATGCATCATCGAAACTTGTCAATCATCTTTTATTGTTTTTGGAAGAATTGTGTTAATGTTTTTATAGCATTGAGTTAAATCTTATGTGTTTTTTTTATTTATTTTGTGTACAATGCAGTTTGTGTGTAGTTGGTTTGGCACTAACCCATGTAGCTCTTCAAGGTGAAGGAGGTGTTACCTCTGTAGATTTTAATGTTGGGAAGTCGGACCGTAGCGAGTTTAAGGTTACAGGGAAGCGCAAGAAGGTAATGAAATTAGCTTGTGTTTTTTGCTTTATATACTCTTTAAATATCAGAGGTGTTGTTTCAATGTACTGTATTAGTTAGCAAAGGGGCACGAGGGTCCGAGGACATTTATCAGAGTTTGTCCGTTGCTACTCAATCAAAGAGCTTAGTAGTTTTCCTCTCTTTGCACTTTCAACAAGGGCTCAGAAGAATGTAGTGGAATATATAGCTAAAGATTGTAAATCATTATCGGGGATTAAGTCATGATTAGTTGTCGAAAATTAATAACTGAATTGATGTGCGGACTCTTTATTTCATCTCGAATATTGGACACTTGACAGCTGAAACTCTGAGTGCATATGGAATTGATAAAATGTGCTAGCTGGCTATTTATATATGTATAAGAAAGGAAGTAGGCCTTGTGAATGTGTCATTAAATTTGTACTTTCAGAATGTTTCGAATATGATTTTGTGATCCTTACCTAAGGCTGACACTTGATCCAAGCATTAGGTCCCAACTCTCATGGATTTTGAAATCCAAAGATGTCTAACAAAACAAAAGTTTCACTAGATCACTTTGCCAATTCAGGTGTACCTCATAGAACTATGTTTATATAAGATTCTGTCTCTATATATTCGTGGAAGCATAGCTGAATTTAAGAACAGCTTTAAATAGTTGCAATCTTCAGCATAGTATCTTACACTGCTTAATTCCTGCAGAAATCTAAAATAGTTTTTTACAAATTGCGATGGAAGTGCACATCATTGTCAAATACTTCTAGATTGAAGTGGGATATTTCTTAATTAAAAAAAAGGTCTACCTGACATCAAAGCCAAAAGGAAGTATGCTTATTTATAGAAGCTTCTAGTGTGACTTCCTTGAAGATAATTGGCTGACAATTAAGAGAGTGGAGTAAGTAGGTGGTCGAATTGTTATAACATTGTTTAGAACTGATATAGCCAGATAGACTATGTCCTCAATCAGCACAAAGTATTCCTAAAGGATCTTACCATATATAATAGTACTTATCTTTTAGTTATGCAACAATTTGGTTTTATTGAATTATTGTATGCTGGTGTCTACGCACAAAACATTTGACATGCAGCCAGAAAATCAGAAATAGTTCATCTAAGGGTTTGGTGCCCTATAGGCTCTAGCGTATATGGTGAGAGTATTCGAAGCCTACTGGTTATAAAAATGTTAATTCTTTGTTCAAATTGTGCTCCTTGTTCTAAAAGTTTCTATCTATGCTTACTTATCACTAATGCTACATTAATCATATTTGCTTTATAGGTGGTGATGATTCTATTATGTTAACGCTATAGCTTAGAAATGGGTGATTATATTACGGTAGACGAGAAAAATAGAAGATAATGGCGTCACCTAATGTATTATGTTTCTACTGTTTAGATTTTAAATTTCACTATGCCTCATTAATCATTACTTTTGCAGAATGCGCAACACTTTCACCCAAACAGTATATTGTGCAATGTCTATGCTGGTGATGCTTCTTATATAGTGAGGTAGTGATGCTCTTGGTTCATAGTCTTTTCTGCCTTCGTTTCACCTCCATCATCTAAAGATTAGGATGTCCTGAACAGGTGTTGCGTGAAAGGGTCATTGCTTGAAGTCAACAATAGACTAATCCAAAATCCAGAATTGCTCAACACATCGGTAAGAATTATTTAATATGTTTACCTATCATAGCTTCTTTATTTATGGTAAGATAGGGCGTGTCTCAGGTCCACTTTTATCAGGTGTCAGATCAATCACAGCCCTCCCCCGCACACTTCACCCCTCTCAACACTCCCCTTTCTCGAGCACTCACGGCCCGTTTGGTAGTTGGTCATAAATGATGGTAATGAGAATGAATTTATGTGTAAATTTGTGAAAAATATCATTGTTCATTCCCATGGTAATGCTAATTTATCTTAAAGTGTTCACTTTCCTTCTTGAATATTCATTCCCATCCAATACCGCCTTGTAGGTAGAAATGAGTTGTAATGAAAATTGCTTCCCCTTGGAGACAAAAGCACAAGTTTAGGGGTGAGATTGCTTGCCCATGGAGAAAAAATGTCTCCCCATGGAGATTTTAAGGGTGCTTCCTTAAAAAAATTACACTTAAAATTCATTCCCATTACCGCAATATATTAACGACTACCAAACGGGCTTTCAAACCCATGTCAAGAGACCTGCAGGTTAGTGAAAGTCCACCACTTCTCACACCTTGCCTCCTATCATATATCACTTTGATCTGTTGTGTACTACTCTGTGTTACATTTTCCTTGTGTGAATTCCGTTCTCAAATTTGCTCTGTAGATTTTTTGTTCTGTCAAGTGCACACATCTCTCATAACCCATCTTTGATTTCAAATCATCAAAACGAACACTGAACACCATCATTTGCTAACAAACAAGTGAGAGGAAAGACATACTCTATTAACAATTCAAAACTGATTGATGGAGATGATTGAGAATCCGTTGCAAATAGTGATTTATGGAACTAGACTGCGTACTTTCTGAATTAATTGGCTGTTACTTATTCAACTCCTCATCAGTCTCTCACTGTTTCAGGCTGATAGAGATGGTTTCATCGCAATTGTAATGCCAAAACCTGGAGATTGGCTGAAGATTAAGGATTCACTTGTGACTTTTGATGAATTTAAGAAATTAAGAAAGCTCGCCTGACAGTCTCTTGTTACATGAGGTATTCTCTGCCGATGGGCTGATCATAAGTTCTGAATACATGTCATTGAACTGGTCCAAGCAGCTGAGCTCGTTGTACTATCATTGTAATTGGTTCGAAGATGGTGGGAGCTTGAGGGAGGGTTCATCTATACATGCAACCCAAAGTTAAGAAGCGAATCCCTGTACTAGACATTTTGGGACCAAATATCGAATCCTCCTATGTTATATGATACGGATCTTTCGGTACTAAATCTCGAATCCTCCTATGTTGTATGATTTCATTTATGCTGTATATTCATATTGAATAATTCCAAAATTTCAATAAGAAATATAGATGTTTTTAAGCAGCTGACTTGTTTTATTTACCCCCCCCCCCTAACCCCGACGATGAGAGTAGATGAGTCTGAAAGTGCAGCACAAGCGCCAACTCTGGTCAATATTTAGATGTATTTGGCGTGGTACTCTTTTCGTATCTCAAACTGTTGCTATGGCAAATCCCTTAATCCAAGCATGTCTTAAATTGATAATTTAGACCTATATTGTATGACTATTACTATATATCAATTTTTCTTTTTGACAACAAGATAACACACAAAAACAAAGAAAACTATACAAGATACGAGATACCCATATCTTGCTTTAATGGCAAGATCATGGGCAATTTTGACTTCAGCTCTACACACCTTCATAAACTTACAAGATATGGAACAAGTACTAAGAGCAATTATATCCTGCACCAAGCTAGCTATATCCATCTACCGATATTGATGATCGATGACTCGCAAGAGCAAATCCGAAGCTGAGCATACAACAACCTCACTAAACCCCTTTTGCTTAGCTTCCACCAACCCTTTGAGCATGGCATAACCTTCAGTCTCCAAAGCAGAAACAGCTACAGCCCTTCCATTCCATGGAAAATCATTTTCCCCACTACAAAGACAGCCTACCCAATGGCAGCTTTCGGAAAGCCTTCAATTCTCTTCTTCCATGCTCCGAAAACACGAATGATACATTTGTACCCATAATTCACTTGAGAAGTAACATGAATTTCCTCCACTCTTCTCACTTGCTGCTTAAGATTTCCAAGATTTAATTCACCCATTCTCCACTCTTGTTCCCAAATTAGATGCTCCACTTTGAATAAGATTTCCTTTGGATTAACTTTAGAACGTTTTAAAGCAACTTCATTCTGGTGCAACCATTGCGGATTAATAAAAATATGTATTATGTGGGGTCGAAATAAAATTTCTAGTTTTTAGTGGGCTCAAACAATTAGTTTTACAAGAAAATTTTCAAAAAGTATCAAAATCTATAAGGAAAATTTTCAAAATTTCTAGATATAAGTGGGGTCAACTGACCCCACTAGTACTAACATGCATCCGCCCCTGGCAACCAGATAGCCCAAAAAACAGCTATCAAACTATGACTCGGACTATTGTTATCTGAATCAAATTTCCATAAACCATAGATAGAAGAGAGTTAATTATCCATGAGCAGATATCAATGGTTGCATCATTTGTGACATTTATCCCAAATTTGAACATTTCCAAATCCTTCTCACAATTTCAGTCTCGAAAAAGATGTTTCTCTGTTTCCCTATGGTGACACACAAATAACAATCTTCCGATACCTGAATATTACTATATATCATCACAAATAACAGATAACTATATATGCTAGTTGCTGCAAAGGCAGGATCTGAATCACTTATAAGGTGTTACATCACAAAACTTGTGTTAGATGCATAAAAAAATTGAGCCGTGTATAATTTGTATTATATGTCTTGAAACAAAATTGAAACATAATAAAAAGCCAAGAGATGGATATCGTATGTGTATTTACACCCTACATTGATTTACGGTGCTGCCTATATCATCCAACTAAGTACTAACTATATTCCACTTTAACCTATCTATGTTAAAACATATATCTTGAATTATTTTGTTTTCCTAAGATCTATCAATAAATTAAAAGTCATGCAATACATCTTGCTAGCTTGGTCCAGAATTAACTAACTGTTACAAATTACATATACTATCAATAATCAATGTAAGAATTCCTTCCTGACGAATTGAAATGTCTCTGGAAGAGATTACCTCAGGTATTGAAAGGGGCCAATATCTCTTCAGTAACTAATCTCCTTGATCTGTTTATAGTTAAAAAGCACAAGTAAATATGTTGTTCAAGCTCTTCCAATTGTTCTACAAAACCTTGTTGATGCATTTGAATATTCCTTAAAGCTTCCCTGATAACTTGATGACTCTTCCCATTTCTGACACACATGGCCGCGATTTCTCTCTTATGTTCAACCTCATCATGCAGGCGTGTGACAAGCCTCCCCACGGTGTCAAAGTCATTGATGAAGATATACATTCCCTTAGCCGCGACATCTAGCTGTGATCCTAGGTGTTTAAGGAAGTTTGCCTTGAGCGATCCTCCACCCTTTACTTTCTTCATCACACCCATAGAAAGTGGCAATAATAACCCTGGTGCTCCTAGAATACCTACCATGCTATGCATTGCTAGGGCTAGTAAAGCAATAGCAAGCACCGAGTAGGTGATCACAAAGCCATAGCCAGCCGCCTTCTTGTAAAATCGCGTAAATTTCTCCTTTCGCTTGATTCTTCTCTTCCTGTTTGTTAATTTTCGGAGTAAATGGGAATATTTGTCATGGATCTTACGAAAATCAACCGTCCCATTTATGATATTTGATAAAGGGTTGTTTAAGCTTGCAAATGAAGCTAATTCTTGGAGTAGTATTATTTTATGGCATGTGAATCTACTAAAATAATCTCCTTCTCCTTCTCCTTCTCCATCTTCCATTCCTCCTCCTTCAGATAAGTTGATCACCTTCTCGAGGAGGCGGTGGTTAGACCGAGTTTTATGGATACCTCTTAAGAGCAACTCACATATATTGCAGGCTTCAAGGCTTGCATCAAAGTAGTCATTAAGTAGGGTTTGAAGATTTGAGGATTTTATTATATCGATCACAGCCTCTTGCCGTGGTTCTAGGAGAAAATCTGAGAGATGATGCATGTAGAAAGGAACTGGGGATGATGATGAATTATATTTATAGGAAGAAGAAGAAGAATATGAAACATATGAAGATGAAGATGATGATGATGAACGAGAATAACATTGTTGGTTATTATCATCTAAAGCTTGAACTTTGCTCCATATTTCCATATAAGATTTGGTCCTGAATACTTCCTTGTACTCTTCGTTTACGTTTAGCTTCCTACATAAGCTACCTTCCTTTGTTGTATCTTTCCTCTTTGAATTTCCTAACAAAAACAGAATCACAATCATATATATAATATATGAACCAACAAATTAATAAAGAAGAAATCATATGAAAAATAATTGTTAGCTGTTATTACCTTTTTTTGATGAAAATGAAGATTTGAGCTTGGACCACCATATCTTCTTGCTCTTTGAGGAAATCATGTCAATCAAAAATATATTTGATCACAATGCAAGCTCAAAAGAAGTGTATGTTTGTCAGTTAAAGAGTTAAGGTTATATCAATGGTGATTTATATTTATATGTTGAGACAAATTTATATATATAGGATTAGGTAGAGAGAGAGAGAGAGAGAGAGAGAGAGAGAGAAAGAGAATTAAGTGGAAGAGAAGAAGAAACTCGTTTGGCAGTTGTGTATAATTACAAAGCCCCACCGCTTGATGTAGTCATGTAGGTTAGGACTTACGTGTATAACACAAGTACAATTGGAGCTTCTTCAATATAGATTAAAGTTTGGCACACGTCAAGTATTTGTTTTAAGCAACATTACTGTTAATATTCAAGATGATGATATCTCTTTGTTTTAAATCAAATAATATCTAAATTGTGGTTGTTAATGATTAGAGATGGTTAATTTTGTTAATACACGAAAATTAGGGAGATTACTACATGATGTGGGTATGGGAAGGCACGTGATGTAATGAAAAAACAGTTTAATTTTGCTTACATCACTTCATATGATAAAATGATGATGATGATTAAGGGATGGTAAGGTGATTGGTTTCCAATTTCGTGGGCTCCACGACGGACAAAAATTTCCAAGGTAACTCTCGTCACTAAATAGATGAGTGACCAAGAGTTATCCTATAGCAATGTATCTTTTGGCATTATTCTACTGGAGCCGCGTGTAACACATCTATTGGTGGAACTTTGTCAAAATTATAGGATAATCAAGAAAATTACCTCTTCCCCTCAAAAAAAAAAAAAAAAATTACCTCTCAATATACAGGCATACTTCATATTTTACACACTCAGGCTCCGTTTGGTTGGGTGAAACATTTTCAGTGTAAAATGACACAATTTCAAAATTAGTTTTCCGTTGTTGGTTCCATGTAAGAAAAAATGATGACGTGAAAGGAAAATGAAAGGGATAGTAGGGAGGTACTGAAAGGAGTGTACATGATAGATAAGGAAAATGAAGGAAAATAGTTTTCCCTTCATTTGCAAAGGAAAATGGTTTTCCATCATAAAGAGAGCAATTTCACTCCAAGGGAAAATGGTTTTACACTCATTTACAAACGAAACAATGTAAAATTGAAAATAGAAGAAAAAAGTTTTCCAAGAAAATGTTTTACATTTTACCAAATGGACCCTCAGTAACAAATTTCGGCCTAGGTACCATAATGCTTTGTTCCTAGTCTTCTAAATGTTATAACCAGTAGCAACTAATGCAGCATAACACACTTGCTGCTTCTTCATACTTCAATAATTTCTTCCCCATTTCTTCCAAGCTGAATAAATACTTTCATGAGCTGAATAAACAAGTTCTAAGAAATATTGTTGTTATGTGGCTTTGGTAACACGATAACGTCTATCATACGTGTATTACTTTATCACCTATATTTTTGGTGCATGATTCTGTTTTATTCTCTTGGCTTTCTTTTGGTTTTCAATTACTTTTAGTAGTACATCTTATGTTTTTCGTTATTTGTGTGAGGCTTTTGGACAAGCTAAGGAGTTTTGTATAAGGTCTCCCTTGTAACAAAATATACTAGGCTTATATTGTACGCAATGCGTGCGTTAATTTTACAATAATGTCTTATTATCCCAACTAACACAAACGACCACTATGAGCCTTTAAATAAATAAAATGATAAATTATCCTAATCGACACATAAGACAATTATAAAAGGCAAAAAATAAAAAAAATATGAGATTGTCCTCCTTTTTTTGGGTATGTTTATGTTAATGTATGTTCTTTGAAATTGTGATTGCAGTTGGAAGTTTAGTTAGAAAGAAAATTTGAAAGTTCTTACTTTTTAATTGTTTGAAATTGGCTTATATAATAGATATATAATAGCTCATCCATTGGCTTATATATATATATATATATATATATATATATATATATTATGTATATATATATATATATATATATATATATATACACACACACACACACACACATACATATATATTATTTTACTTGAATATTTAGAAAAAAAATTACATATCATTGAAAATTTCAGAAAATAGCATTGCGAACATAATAATATTCTGGAAATTATTGTTTGATATCTCATTATACTCAATATGTTCTTATTAGATGGTTTGTTCAAGACCCTCAAACTTAAAATATTGGATCCACCTCAACCCCTAGTTGTCCCAAACCATGAAGCGAAAAAGTATACAAGTGAGAATTTAGCGTGCTATATCTACTTTGTTATTCAAATCAAAAATCACAACTTTGAAAATATTATGACTACTAACATGACAGCTTTTAACCATGATTATTAAATAATGTTTTTTTTTTATCTTATATTAAACATTAATGAAATATTTTTAGTAATAAAAAAATTATCGAGCCTGTTTGCGAGCTTTCGAGCCGAGCTTAAGGTAGCTCAAGCTTGGCTCGTTAAGTTCTCGAGCCGATCCCGAACTCGAGTCGAGCCCTCTCAAGCCAAGCTTTGACCGAGCTTTGACCGAGCCGAGCTCGAACAGTTTGCGGGCCATTCTGACTCATTAACACCCCTACCTATGAGGCTATGACACATCCTACTATTAAAGTAGAAGATTCTTAAGTCTTAACCATTATACTCTTTTCTGAGCCATTCTCAGCAGAAAAAATATAAAGACTATATCCCAGCAATCTGGACGCTGAATCACAAATGACAGACCAAAGGCTGCAATTGGTAACACCCACACACAAAAAAAAAGCTCTGGAAAAGCATGGAAGAAAACTTTGAGGGAATACAAAACATGAATGAGCACACTAATTTTCAAGTAAAAAATATTTTAAGCTAAATGATAGCCATCACGACATTCCTTCTACTGATGTTACAGGTAAATTTTCAACGGACTTTCACATTGCCACAGCCATAGTTTTACCTGGATGATAGGAGATTGTAATTAATAGTAAACATACCACATATATGAAGCTCATCAACATTATAATGTTTCCCTGGAATGTAACATTTACCCGGTTACCCCCTCACTGGTCACATTACAAAACTTTGGTGATCAAATGTAAAAATGCTGCGTAACAAAGATTGTAATTAATAGTAAACACTAATTATATTACCAAACTTTGGTCAACCAAGAATTTTCTGCCTAACAAAGGTTTTAACAAGTGTTTGAATCTATTATAGCTTCAGCTTAAAATCAAAAGAAAATTCCATCTGACTTAAAGTATACTAAGACAAAACTATGAAAAAAAATAGGTAGGTCACAGCACGATGTAGCATACTGCGGCATAAGAACACATCTTTATTATTTCAATTATACCTGTTATATAAATTTTGAGCTATACGCTTAATATTGAACATAGAATCATTACATGAACCATTGAAATAACTTAAAAACTTACAACCTGCCATAGATTTAGTGACTAGAGTAATATCATATAACAAGCTAGTACCTCTTTGCTCTTAGCAGAAAAATAGGATTTGGATGTTTTCTGCCCAAAGAGAACAGTCTTTATCAACTTCCCTGATGAATTCCCTATTAATAAAAGACCAGATGTTGAGTTGTCATAACCTGAAGCAAAAGATCCAGAATCAGCACATGAAATTGAGGGCATTGAATCAGTATTATGAATTACTTAATTTTCTATAAAAACAAATCATATTTTGTACCAATGGGTAGTGTATTTCTTCTACTAAATTTGGTTAATTGTGGTACATGGATAATCTATCATTCATCTTCGAGGTCATAGACATGTTCAAGCAAAAGGGCTCCAAATAAAAAGAGACTACACTATTAAAATTAGAATAAAAAAGATGGAAAAACAACCAATCAGGCGGTGGCAAGGACACGGGGTGGCTCAAGGGGCCAGCAACAAGAAAATCAATCACGTTATTTTTTTAGGAGTTTTTTGTCAGAAAGGACCTAATAAAATACAAGTTTTGTGGGGAAGGACCTAATAAAATTTTTTTTGTCAAAAAGGACCTAATAAAATACTTCGATGAACAGAACCACTTTATGAATTTCCGGCCAAATTTACCATTTACCGGCGTTGACCCTTTTGTTTACCCCTAGTTGACTCTTTAATGTTCAATTCCTATTTTAACTGACCCAAACAATTGAATTCTATCACTTTTCTCCAACAGCGCAATCTCATTGAAGTGAAGTATCAACTTATTCATCTTATCCTGCAACCTTCATCAAATCCAAGCTATGTTTTGCTCTTCAAGATTTTACTCTCTCAATGTTTAAGGGTTTTTGAAATTTAGGGCTCCTATTATACTTTTTCCCAAAAACGCAAATTAGGGTTCTTATTTACTGTAATTTCTCTTCTCCTCTAATTTTACGGTAATAGAAACAGAAACATTAAAATTAACTAAGGGTAAAAAAAAGGGTCAACGCCGGTAAATGGTAAATTTGGCCAGAATTCATAAAGTGGTTCCTGTTCACAATCGAAAGTATTTTATTAGTCCTTTTTGACAAAAAAATTTTATTAGGTCCTTCCCCACAAAACATGTATTTTATTAGGTCCTTTCTGACAAAAAACCCTTTTTTTAGCTGGGGAAAGGAAAATGATCATATACCAACTATATATAGTAGAAAACATATATTTGGTATTTCCTCGAGAATCATTTAAAGGGGGCTTGAGTAGTCAAGAAAAAGGATAATATGGTATTATACCCCGTATGACACTCATTTGTCAAATGGAACAAAATTTTTCTTGAATTGTTTTGCAATGACTGTAAATAAAAGTCAAAGATATCCCTATCACATATGTTGTATCTCCCAAGTTCGGTTTCAAACGTAGCCAATTTCATGGTCATTTCTAAAGTCACGGTAGAAAATGTATAATAATACTGATTTGTGAGAAAGAACATGATATGTCAATATTACATCTAATGACATATAAATAAGTCTTCTACAACCTAAAAGTGTAATGTATTTGCAAAACAACTTCATAATTAAAATAAAGGAGATTTTTGTCTTTCTATGTAAAGTGCATCATTGATGCTTTGTTTTTGGTTAAATAGTAACGATTATTCTGTATTACAATACATCGTTCAAAGTTTATTAATTTAATATGTATAGGGGTAAACTCATTTGAGTTTCGAGTAGTTATAAGCATATATTAAATCGAGTTGACGTAGAGAATCTTTTGTATGCTTTTATTGTAGTTGGTATATAAACATGCTTATTAAACAAAAAAGTTCCCGTGCAACAAAACTATATATCGCTATTTCCTGAGTCACGAGCAAAAAAGGACTTAAAATTCTTATTTGTGATAAAGAGAATAATGTGTGCAAAACAACCACAAATGTTGTTTATAAGGAAGTGTTCCAAAATGTATAATTCATACACATTTTTGTAATATTGTTAATAAACTTATATCTTACATTAGAAAATTAGTTATCTGCTATTCGTTTAATTGAAAATTTTGTCTTATTAAGCAAATCACTTCCCGTGCATTTTTGCACGGGTCCTAAAACTAGTGATACAATAAAGGCATTGCACTAGACGGTAAAAAATCTTATGTTGCATTAGATGTAATGCAAGCAACGGTTTAGCTCCTCTTGCTTTGGTCCCTTTATTGATTCATATACGTGATGAAAATAGCGTTTGGATTTTTTTCATACTTTTAAATTAAATCGAATTTGAAATATTACTAATCCTTTATGTTATGATATGATTCATCAAACATTTGATATGATTAATCAAATATAGGATATGATTCACGCACATGCCAACTGATATGAATATACCACTTAACTAATAATTTCTAATAATTGTATACAATAAAATGTTTACTATATTCAAAGTTCACTTTGTAAGTTACAAAAGTTATCGTGAATTCGTAACAGATAAAAAAAAATTAAGACATGTAACTCTCAATCAACTATGGTTAAACTTCTTAACACATAACTTGTTATTAGTCTATTGCAATGCCTTTATCGTATCATTTGATAATCAAATCTAAATTCGTTTGTTCGGTAACAGTCACATTTAAAGTTGTTTCTTCGGTAATAGTCACATTTAAACTCGTTCAATTTAACTATTATCGAATGAAAGAGTTATAAAACCCGTTACACATCTCGTAATAGTTACATTTATTTATCTTATTATAAATGTTTCAAAATAAGTAAGAATATAATATGATTGAATATTGTTATGATATGATTCAATCAATTAATACATCCCACTCTGATATGAGTTATGATAGTAATTGTATGGTTGTTGTTAAGGATATGAATTAGCGACCTTTACAATAATGATATGAAACACTTCCTAGCAACTAATTGTTACTTGTTAGCTACCAATTGTTATTTATTAGCAACTAATTGTTACTTATTAGCAACTGATTGTTCCTTGTTAGCTACTACTACTAATTTTAACTTATTAGCTACTAATCGTTAATTCTTATTCTTTGCATATGAGTTTAATATGAGTAATATGAGTTAAAATACTTAAGGTGTTACTTATTAGTTACCTTACCAATTAAGTGAAACACGTCTTAGCTACTAGTTTAATAAACTAATAACCATATAATATTAAGCGAATCAGATTGTAATTGAGTAGAATAAGATCCCTTCAAATAATAAAGCGGGTGAGTCCTATCAAAAATTCAATTACACATATCACAAACTGACTTAGTCATATTATAGCATGAAATTTATATGAGATTGTAAGTGAATCGCGTCAGTAATTGGAGCCTTTATAAATAAAATTAGTAAATCACAACATTATCATATCACAAGTTGATGGACTCATATCAAAAAGTGGTTGAATTTTGTCACAGATTGAGTGAATCATATCTTATATTTAGTGAATCATATCACAAATTGAGGGATCCTTTTTTTAAAAAATATTTAGTGAACTACAAGTTTAGTAAATGTATCATATCAATATCCAAAAAACGATTGAATCTTATCACAAGCGAGTAAAACATATCACATTATGAGTTAATCAAAACAAGAGTTAAGTACCATATGACAGATTGAGGAGTTCGTATAAAAACCTTACTAAACCATATCACATTATAATAAATTCATACCAAATCGACAAATAAGTCCAAATCTTGACAAGGGTTATTTATAAGAATTTTGGCAAAATAATATCATTGGATGTTGGTTGAAGTTTTTTGCATTATCCCAGTTAAATAATCCATATATATCGTATATAAAACTATTGGAACTAGTAAAATCTCAAATAAACTATACATATATAGTAACATAATACGTTATGTTATGATTTTTTTTAATTAACATGAAACTAATAACTTATACTATGATCCAATCTTTGATATGACTTCTATTTCGGTTGATATGATTTTCTCACAAGTTGATATGAATTTTGTCTCGGTTGATTTGATTTTCTCACAACGTGATGTAATCACCTCAGCAAACCTTATCATTATAATAAGTCATATAATAAGGAATTTGACAAAAGCAATTCATTATATTTAAGAGTCATACAATATCACTATAAGGCATACCCTGTTCTTGACATTTTATGGGTCCTAGGCGAAGCGTGAAAAATAGGTCCTATACTGTTTTTATGATTGAATATATTTCAATAAATGACAAAAAAAGATTCAACATAACATGTCTTACTAGTTACTACATAGAAAAAAAAAGTTCTAAAAAGTATTTGTTTAAAATTTATATCTTTTCGAAAAATCACTACTCCTCCATAGACGCCCACAAGCACCCAAGTATCCATAGTTTCGTAGTGCATTTCATGCGAAATATCGTGACTGTTGGCTTGCTTTGTAGATCATGCATCGTATACCTTGAATTAGATTTCTTACTCTACCAATTCCATGACTTGAACCAAATAACATGTTTTAACGGCTCGTTTGGTTAGTGGTAATGTAATATCTTGAAAATTTAAAGTTGAATTACAATTAGGGCTTAAAATTTTGTTCACTAATAATTAGGCTTGTTCTTTTGGACTTATTTTCGGTTCAGTTCGGTTCAATTTCACTCTACAATTCAGTTTCTCTTAATCCAGTTCAGCTCAGAGCAGCAATGATATACCCATACCGGGTATGTGCCAATATCATGACATTTATGTAATTTTTATGACAAAAGTAATATTAAAAAATTATAAAAAAAAATTTCATATTTTTTTTGGGGGGCTTGTTAGTTGAAATCTTAAATCATATTTGGGCTACATCAAATCATATTAGTTCGCTATAAAATCATATCCGAGCTACATCTAATCATATCAAGTAACTGATATGGGAAAAGTTGTCCCATACCGGGTATGTGACTATACTTTCTCCAGCTCAGAGAGCCTGTTCTCCCCAGCTTATTTTCAGTTCAGTTCAGTTCAGCTATAATCAGTTCAGTTCAGCTCCGATCAGTTCAGTTCAATTCCGCTCCATTCTTTTATAACCATTTTGTTAAATATTATTATTATGTTGGTATAATTTATTTTTACTAATTACTCCTATTATTATTATTATTATTATTATTTATTTTTATATTATTACTATTAAGTAATATATTATTATTATTATTATGTTGGTATAATTTATTTTTACTAATTACTCCTATTATTATTATTATTATTATTATTATTATTATTATTATTATTATTATTATTATTATTATTATTATTATTATTATTATTATTATTATTATTATTATTATTATTATTATTATTATTATTATTATTAGGAGGAACGTGGTTTAGGTCAAAGCACAAATAAATCCACGTTTTTTAGCCCATAAACCAATCAAATCGCGTCAAAACAGTTTATGATGCAATTTTCGCGGTCCAACCCAATCATTAATTATTTTTATTAATAAATATTATTATATTATTAAATCTAATTATTAAAAGAGTAATATTAATTTACTTCTAGATATTATTGTTATTATATAATCATCATTAAGTATTAATATATTAATACAAATAATATAAAATAATTATTATTAATTATCATTATTATCATTAATTATCATTATTATTATTATTAATTTATGATTATTAATACTATTTATTTATAACTATCATTTAAAAATATCCAAAATACTATTATTATTATTATTAATTATTATTACTTATCATTATAATTTTGACTACACCACATCAACTTTCCACCAACTTTTACCTACTTTTTATTTTTCAGACTTACTTTTAGACTCATTCCAGTTTTACACTTTATCCCTAAGACTCTCTCCATATTCTCTACAATTACTTTAAGCTATTATTTTATATTTAATCTATTTTATTTGTTTTTTTTTCCTATAGCGTTAATTACTTAATATGTCTTGAGAATATAAAGTTCGAAAATTATGTCCCGGATCCATTAAAAATACAATAGGTCGATAATTTTTTGAAAGGATAAATAGTTTTGGAGAGAAAAAGAAAATTGATATAGAATAATTTTGATGAATGAAAAAAAAACACACAAAGTATTATTTTTATAAGAATTTTGACAAAATAATACCATTGGATGTTGGTTGAAGTTTTTTGTATTATTCTGGTTAAATTATCTATTTATATCATATATAAAACTATTTATTTGGATACGTATATAGTAACATAATACGTTATGTTATGATTTTTTTTAATTAACATGAAACTAATAACTTATTCTATGATTCAATCTTCAATATGATTTCTGTTTCGGTTGATATTATTTTCTCACAACTTGATATGAATTATGTTCCATTTGATTTGATTTTCTCACAACTTGATATAATAAGTCATATAATGAGGAATTTCACATAAGCAATTCATTACATTTACGAGTCGTACAATATCACTATAAGGCATACAAACTTCATACGAAATATTACCAACCCCGTTCTTGACATTCTATGGATCCTAGGCGAAGCGTGAGAAATAGGCCCTTTACTGTTTTTATGATTGAATATATTTCAATAAATGACAAAAAAAAAATCAACATAACATGTCTTACTACGTAGAAAAAAAAAGTTCTAAAAAATATTTGTTTAAAAGTTATATCTTTCCGAAAAATCACTACTCCTTCATAGACGCCCACAAGCCGACAAGTTTCCGTAGTTTCGCAGTGCATTTCATGCAAAATATCTTGACTGTTGGCTTGCTTTGTAGATCATGCATTATATACCTTGAATTAGATTTCATACTCTTCCAATTCCATGACTTGAACCAAATAATATGTTCTAACGGCTCGTTTGGTTAATGGTAATGTAATACTACCTCCGTTCTTTTTTAGTTGCAACGTTTGACAAATTGCACTATTCATATTCTCTTATTTGACCACATTTATTGATTTATATGTTAAACAAAATATAGTCATGCGGGGTCTTGTTTGATTCGTTTCGATGTAAGCTTTCATAATATCAAATTTTTATAATTTTTACTTACATACAATTAGAGATAAAACGATTTGAAATTGTACATTGGCAAGCGTGAAAGTCAAAACGTTGCAACTAAATAAAAACAGAGGTAGTATCTTGAAAATTTAAACCTTTTTAATAAAAGAATGATTACGATTAGGGCTTTGAAATTTGGTTCGGTTCAGTTCCCAGCTCAATTTCTCTATACAATTCAGTTTCTCTTAATCCAGTTCAGTTCAGCTCAGTTCAGTTGATTTCGGTTTAGTTTACTTTAGTTTAATTTAGTTCAATTCAATTTCTCTCAATCCAAAAAAGGGAATATATATATCTAAATATTACGAAGTTTATGTTGTTAAGCGAAACTTTTTTTTGCCAAGAAACTAAATCAAAACATAGTGAATTACTATGATTATGAATTATTTAACAATTACAAAGATATAAAAAAAAAAAAAGAAAGAAAAGAAGACAAATTTCCTTAAGTTTTCACGGCAAACCCAACACCATCATCTTCTTCTCTCCTTTCTTCTTCAATAAGCTTGGAGCCATTGTTGCCCCAAAGGCCCAAAGACAACCTCGTTGCCCAAGGTCACAACTCACCACTCACAGATATGTCCGTTGTAATTTCCGCCCATCATCTTTCTCCTCCTTGTTGACCTGTCCCCTAAAGGCCTAAATTTGGCTGTACTCACCACTCACAGCCATGGCATTTCACTCACAGATTAAAAAAAAAAAAATCAAAATTGTTTGTAGGAAGATCGTTTGTTGGTGGTAAATTAATGGAACTTGCATTTTATTTCCATGTCTGCAATAGATTTTTTTTAGGTAATTTAATTTTAATCTTTTGCTTCTCTGTTTTCTTCCAATGAGACCATCTTCAACACCATGAGACCCACCATGAAAATGAAGAGTTGAAGAAATCATTGCCACAATCTTTTCTACTACTATTTTTCCTAAACTCCTACAACATTTCTCTTCTTCTCAACTTCTTCTTCTACCTCTGATTATTTATCAACGGAACTTTCACATTCTCTCTCTTCTCTCTTCTATCTCCTCTACTTTCTTCAGTCCAGTACTGTTTATATCTTACTTTGTATTGCCACATCATTTCCTTTCTCTGTCTTCCATCAAATTACAAATACAACCTCAACTGATTTTCTGTCCTACAAGCAATTACATATCTGCCCTTTAATATAAGTCTAAATAACAAAAATACCCGGTATGGGCAACTAACTCCCCATACCGGGTATGGGGTCATACTTTCTCCTGGAAAAGCATGGAAGAAAACTTTGAGGGAATACAAAACATGAATGAGCACACTAATTTTCAAGTCAAAAATATTTTAAGCTAAATGACAGCCATCACGACATTCCTTCTACTGATGTTACAGGTAAATTTTCAACGGACTTTCACATCGCCACAGCCATAGTTTTACCTGGATGATAGGAGATTGTAATTAATAGTAAACATACCACATATATGAAGCTCATCAACATTATAATGTTTCCCTGGAATGTAACATTTACCCGGTTACCCCTCACTGGTCACATTACAAAACTTTGGTGATCAAATGTGAAAATGCTGCGTAACAAAGATTGTAATTAATAGTAAACACTAATTATATTACCAAACTTTGGTCAACCAAGAATTTTCTACCTAACAAAGCTTAAAATCAAAAGAAAATTCCATCTGACTTAAAGTATACTAAGACAAAACTATGAAAAAAATAGGTAGCTCACAGCACCATGTAGCATACTGCGGCATAAGAACACATCTTTATTATTTCAATTATAGCTGTTATATAAATATTGAGGAGCTATACGCTTAATATTGAACATAGAATCATTACATGAACCATTGAAATAACTTAAAAACTTACAACCTGCCATAGATTTAGTGACTAGAGTAATATCATATAACAAGCTAGTACCTCTTTGCTCTTAGCAGAAAAATAGGATTTGGATTTTTCTGCCCAAAGAGAACAGTCTTTATCAACTTCCCTGATGAATTCCCTATTAATAAAAGACCAGATGTTGAGTTGTCATAACCTGAAGCAAAAGATCCTGAATCAGCACATGAAGTTGAGGGCATTGAATCAGTATAGCCAAACAATGAACAAAGAATATGATACATGGCTGTCAATCATGAAGACTATTCTTACATATAAATATATTGTTCAAGTTGATTCATTAAGAGCTTTGGAGAAATGGAAAAAAGGGGTAAAGCAAAAATTCATTTAGAGTATAGCTCCCTTGCTGCTACACGTCAATTTATGATCAATTCACTATCACTACAATTGCCTAGCTATAATTTCAGTATCATGGGGCAGGTTTCATATACCTACGAACAAACCCCTTTGTACATTTACATGACTAAAAGCACTAGTTCTATAACTTTACTATAATAATGCTACAAATCCAAAGCGTGGATTATGGACTAGGGTGCACAATGCTCATTGTGCACCCAAAAAGAACATATAATTAATATAAAAGAACACAAACTTTTTTCAACAACTTTTCTACTTTAAAAAAGAACACACGGCTTAATATTAAGAACGTGTAAATCTATATTTATAAAAGAACAAATCATATATAATATTAAAGCAAGAAAAAATTAGCCTATGTGGCAGCTTCATAGAAATTCTGCTCTCACAATTCACCCCACATTCATAGAGCAATGAAATAGATGCCACGTGTCACATCCCATTAAAATGATTTTGTTTGATTATGATATTATTAGTTTCCAAAAAATTTAAAAATCAATCATTGAATGCTTTAGGAAAACCTCCAATTCCCTTAAGTTGAAATATATATCGTGATTTTGGGCTGTAAAAGAAAGATTCCTCACTGGAAGGAAATCTCCACTTTAGCAAATCTTTCAAGGTTTTTCCTTTCCTGTCAAATATTCCATTCAACTAATCTTTTTGAAGTTGAAAAATATTTACAGGATGGTTTTAGATTTGATACTGAAATTGTTTGAGGAAATTTAGTTACACACAATTGAATGACTATATTATAAATCCGTGCAAGAATATACACACATTCCTTCCTCTGTTTACTCTTTTACCTTTTTCGCAGTGTTCATATGACATAATCATCCTATTATATATCATACTTTATGAAAGAAGTATAAAAAACCTCATGGGTGATGGGTTGAATGAAAAAATTGCAAATGTGAAGTAGTATATGATATCCTGATAATATGTTAGCCAGCTAATTAATTTTCTTTTTTCTTATTTCACTTTTGGTAATGAATATAATGAGATGCTAGCCCGTTCAGGAGGAAATGCAAATGCAATAATAATAGTCATGAAAATTTACTTTATTACCAAATAAGAAATAAAAGGATGTTTTGTTCAAAAAAAAAAGTGTCATACCATGACTATAATCAGAGGTTACATATAACAAAAACAATAAAAACAATAACAACTCAATCTTTAGTCCCAAAGTAGTCTAAGGTGGGCTAATATGAATCATCATAACAAATTATATCCACGACCAATACATACTAAGTTTTTATATATAGAAAAAACAGAGTTAGAGCATGTTCTCTTTAGCATAAAACAACTGAACTGAATTAAATTATAACTAATAGTAATGATATTAATTTAGGAATTGAACTGAACTGAAAAATAAGTTGGGAAAAACAGTCCCTTAAAGTGAGAGAAGTAAGACAAGAGACAATATATGAAACAAGAAATTAAATAAGGTAAAAAAAGTGAAAACCAACATATAAGGATGGTTCACTTCAACTTATTTTGACAAAACTATGACGATTTAATTAGAAAAAATTTAGATGATAAGGTGATCCAACGGGTTGCCAACCCTCTAATTATTGAAATTTCCTTGGCCAAGAGTACATTCAGACATTAATTTTATTATTGTTCTCTCTCCAATTTATTGTATATATATTAATTATTATTTTATTGTGTCTAAGAGGGTTAACCTTAGGATCACTCAAAATTTTCCCACGCTCTTACATTCAAATGAAACAAAAAATATAAATACATCCACTTATGAACTTAAGCTTATATTATTAATATCATTTTTAAAGAAAATTACACTTTGAATTTGGCCCATTCGATATACAAATTCTAAAATAAAGGATTAGCAGAGAGAGTGAAACATAGCCCATGTGCTTAAATTATAAAATATAGCTTTCTTTAATGAGCTTCGAGACACTAATTGAGAAGGTGATGAACAAAATGAGTTAATTATATATCAAGCTTATATATCAAAAGAGGGATTTATAAGTATTCAATTTTAGTTGGTCTATAAGAGAGTAAAACTGTTGTTGAAAGATCAGAAGTTATCGAATTAGAAAAATTATTAATTTGCCTATGCACTTTGTTTTGACGGCTTCTTTTTTCTTTGATGTAAAAGATAATATTGAAATGTAAATCATATGGAGAACTTATAAAACACACATACATTATACAAGTACGTGTATTTATATTTGTTTACTATACAAAATTATCATTTTCTAAATTATTCTTTATATTAAAATTGTGGTGGCTTAATATACTCTAAAATTGTTTTTAGGAAGAAACTAATGAGTAAGGATTATTTCAAGTAGCAACGAGGAATAAGGTATTTAGGCAAAACAGTAAAGTGGAAAACCCCATATGATACTCATTACGTCAGATGGAACGGGGAATAAGGTATGATACAATATACCATCGAAATTGTGGTAATTTCAGGTAGCAACGGGGAATAAGGTATTTATACCCCATATGGTACTTATTCCTTCAGTTGGAATAGAATTTCTTATGATGTTTCAAAAAAGACAGTTTCTTCGGCCATGTGTTAAAAGTCAAGGACAATCCCTATCACATGGTAGGTTTGTATCTCCCGAGACCAGTTCTTAGTCATGGCTAATTTTATGTAGCCATTTCTCAGTCACGAGTAAAAATTACCTAATAGTACTAATTTATGAGAAAGAACATGGGAAGTCTAACACTTTAAGGCCATTTCGAGTAAAAAATGAAGATTGTGATTGGAAAGGGTTTCTAAGACAATTGACCCTAAGTGGTTACTGGGATAAGACCAAGTTCGTGCAAATTTTCTCCCTTTTTGAAGCAGTTGAGATCATTAATTTACCTTTGTCATCTCAACCCTTAGATGATGGTTTTGTGGGCTACACCAAAATTGGTATATTATATTAAATCATGTCATCACTTTATTAATTTTTCAAAGAATTCCCGTACAGAAGTTATTAGCGGTTCAATTGTATCGAAAGTATGGAGAAAATATAGAATTCCAAATTTCCTCTTAAGGTTTTGTTGGCTTTGCTTATGACTATGTTATACAACCTCCGTTCTTTTTCTACTACAACAATTGAGTTTTCACGTTTGCCAATGCGCTATTTTAACTATTAATATCTTTAATTACTTTTTAGTAAAATTATACAAAATTGATATTCTGAAAGTATATATCGAGACGAATCTAACAAGACCCCACATGACAATATTTTCCTTACATAAAAATCATAATATATAGTGAAAGGTTTTGGTGGTGAATGGATAGTGTAAAAATCCCATTTTGCAATATTATAGAAATAAAACGCAGGAAGTAACTTCTTACTAAATTTCGTTTTGCACTAGAAAGAAGTCTTCCAAAACATATGAGTATCATGTTATGTTAGACAACTTTATAATTAATATAAAGGTGTATATCTCTTAAACACAAAGTCTTTTATCAAGTTAACGTAAGAATCGTTTACACGTTTTCATTGTAGCTAATATATAAACATTGTTATTATACTAAATAGTCCCGTGCACTATGCACGGGCCTAAAACCTAGTGTTATGATGAAAAGAACATACAGTAAATGAACATCTACACTTAAGGTAAAAGAACATATACCTTTTAAATTTAAATTTGAAAAAGAAATCTTTACTTGCAAAATTTAAGGAAACAAATAACAATAATTTTTTAAAATTATAGACTCTAAAAATGATAAAACGACGTAATTTAGAAAAGGGTGCACCATGCTCTACATGCACTTGGATGCATGTACTTATTTGCGCTACAAACCTGCTAATTAAGTGTATCGATTCAATTCCTTTATTTAACTAACATTAAAGTGGTCAACGCCTACATTATTGCGTTCAAATACCGAAAGTTTCCAATTTTTAATCCCACATTTTGTTCATCATCAAAATTCGCTCTTTGGATCAGTATAAACCACCACCAAATTTTTAACACAAAACACTACTCTCGAACTCAATTTTTGAATGCAATGGAGAGGAACCATAAAACTACCATCTTCTGTCAATGGATCAGTATAAACCACCACCAAAATTATAGATTAACACAAAACACTACTCTGGAACTCAATTTTTGAATGCAATGGAGGAACCATAAAACTACCATCTTCCTTCTGTCAATGGCAGTGCCAATGGCAATGCTTAAAGAGACAAATGAGAGCAAACAAATACTTCACATGCCTGTAAATTAACAACCTTAAAAGGTGTCCCCACAGCCCCATAGCAAGGCAAATGTTTCATCATTATAGAGGCTTTTGAAACTAGCTCCAATTAAACAAGTTACAACTCTACCCAAGAGCCTCAACCATCAGCTTAAGCTTTTGGTTGAGTTGATCCTTTGACATGGTATCAAGAGCCAACGTGACAAAAAGGTCACGGGTTCGAATCTCATCCACCCCTCATTTCTCAGTGGAATATTTAGCGCTAGGTATGAGGGAGACCTGTGCTGCATCCACACTTCAAGCCTAAAGAGCTCTTGCGTGAAGGGGCGTGATAGAGTATAAATCTATTCCTGGGGTCTCAACCATCAGCTTTTTTGGTTGAGTTGGTGTTATGTCCTAAAAATTTCCTAAGCTGAACCTGCAGGTTATGTATCTGTCCCAGCTAGGGATTATCAGGTAGCAGCTACAGCAAGCAGAGACGAAGGGAGTTGAATAAATTCAGTTGAAAGAGCATTGGATACTGATCAAGACCAAGTCAAAATAAGTGACGTTAAGCCAAAGAAATAGGAGGAAGTGGTTAGCCAGCAGAAGAAGAGATCTCCCTAGATTCTAGGGGTTGTGGCACCTCGTAGGGAAGTTAGTTATGCAACGTTCAAAAGGAGTAACGTTATACAATTGTATTAGTATAAATAGAAGGGAATAACACTCTGTACACAAAGTCTTTACATTGCTTTACTTACATTCTTTCTCTCTTCTACATTTACAATATTCTAAGTGTATTTAGTACAAGCTCTAAGCTGCTAGCTGCTAGCTATAAGTTGTAATCTTCTCAAATAGTGGATTGGTGGACTCAATTCCACCCGCGGTTTTTACCTCTTCCTGGGGTTTTCCGCGTCACCATTTCTTGGTGTCTTTGCCTTTTCTTTGCATTCTCTTTTAATTCCGTAGCTAGCATCTTTTGTTGTTTGTAGCTGCATCTCCATTAGCTGTAGATCCTCAGCTAAGTTCTGCCTGATCAGAATTTGGCATAAACAGTTTGGCGCCCACCGTGGGGCTCTACAGCTAAACTCTCATCAAAATCCCAAAAAAAGAAACACTTCAACCCAACTTTGAAATGGCTGACGATTCTGCTGAAGCAATGAAAGCGGCTTTGCTGAAGGCTCAAGAGGACCTTCACCGCACTCAATCTGAGGCCCAGCAGACCATTGACAGCCTCAGAAAAGTTGGATTCTGTCAAAAGTAACAAAACGCCCAAACAGCGTATCCGGAACTAATTCCTAAGTGCTTGATCTCGAAGATTCCGAGGCCAGTGAAGGTGAAGATGGAGCAGCTAGGTCCGACGATGAAGCAGATGAAGCTGATCCGCAGCTAAGAAAATGGCGCTCCTAGAATCTCAGAACAGGAAAATACTTCGCATGCTGACGAAGCTGCCTGGAGCACCTACCCCTGTGGCTGAAGAATCTCCTGATGGCTACGCCCAATCCCCCTTCGTGGAAGAAATCGCAAGAGCCAGGATTCCCAAAAAGATCAACGTGACCCAGCCTCACAAGCTGTATGATGGAGCTGCGGATCCCTATGACCATGTGGCTCAATATAAACAGAAGATGTGGACTCTGTCCATTCCTGAGCATCTGCTAGAAGCCACCATGTGCAAGTCCTTCGGGGCCACCCTATCTGGACCGCTTTACAATGGCTGATAAGTCTTAAGCCAGGTAGCATCCAAAATTTTGCTGCTTTAATTAACAAGTTTTATATGCAGTTTGCAAGCAGCAGAGTCCTAGAGAAGCACACCGGCGACTTGTACCGCATCACCCAGAAAGCCAATGAAGCTGTGAGGCAGTACCTGGATCGATTCAACAAGGAAATGATCTCTGTCAAGAACCTGGATGTTCCCACAGCTATCGAAGCATTCAGGAGAGGACTAACCTATAAATCTAGATTGTATTATGAATTGACCAGGTACCCATGTGGCACATTCGAAGAGGTCAGGGCCAGAGCTATGGCTGAGATACGTGTCGAGGAGGACGAGGCTCCAGGTACGTGAGCGAGCCTAGCTACGATCGGAAATCCCAGAACCAGAAGAAGACTGATTGGCGCCATCAGCCATATCAGAAGCGCGAAAGTAATAACGTAGCCAGCAAGGCCACAGGTAAATCTCTAACAACGATTACCCTTCCATTGCTTCCTACTGTTTTAACGTGGATGCAGGAGGCGTAGTAAACGCACTAGAAAAGCTGGGAACCACAGTTAGGTGGCCTCGCAAAAGCGACAGACCAGACAGCGAGAAGGACACCACCAAGTGGTGTCTACATGGCGACCATGGCCATCGAACAGAAGAATGCAATGCTCTCAAAAAGGAAGTGGCATGGCTGCTCAAGAAGGGCTATCTCGAGCACTTGATGGGGAAGAAGGGGCAGCAAGAAGATAAAGCTGGCCCCAGCCAGCAACAGCCTCATCCGCCACCTGAGCCCCTACACGATAAGGTAATCAATTCTATCTCTGGAGGTTCAGAAATATGTGGACTAACATACTCTGCAGCCAAGAGATTTGCTCGAGAAGGTTCCAAAACTGCACCTAGCCCGCTGAGGAGTGCTGAAGAGAAAAAGCTCAGAAGCATGACCATCAGCTTCGACGAAGAAGATGGAGATGAGGAAGCTGATAATCATGACGGCCTCGTCGTATCTCTCACCGTCAGCAATTGCCTCATGAAGCGAGTCTTGATAGACAATGGCAGCTCAGCTAATATCATTTTCAAAAAGTGCTCTAGAAAGCATGGGGCTGCAGGAAGCTGATATCCTCAGGAAAGCAACCGTTCTGTTCGGGTTCAATGGCGAGCCAGCTACAACGCTCGGAGAATCGTATTGCCCACTTATGCAAAAGGAGTCAACCTCCAAACCAGGTTCAATGTGGTAGATTGTCCCTCAGCATACAACATCATAATGGGGACACCATGGATCCACAAAATGCGAGCTGTACCTTCACCTATCACCAGACTATTAAGTTCCCTACCAAGTGGGGAGTCAAGAAATCAGGGGCGATCGCAAGCTGGCTAGGGAATGCTATAGCATATCTCTAAAAGCAAAAAAGGAATCTATCTAGCAATTACAGCAAGGTCCAGCGCCAGCCAAGCCAACAGATCAAGATGTAGATGAAGTGGCGTTGGACCCAGCAAAGCCAGAGCAGACCGTGCAGATTGGGGCATCCCTGCCAGCTGAGGAGCAGCGGATTATTGAATTCTTAAAGAAAAATGTAAGCTGTTTTGCGTGGAGCCATGAAGATATGGTAGGCATTGAGCCTGACATCATCACCCATAAGCTAAACGTCGATCCCAACTCAAAGCCCGTGAAGCAGAAAAGAAGGAAGTTTGCTCCAGAAAGAAATATGATAGTCAACGAGGAGGTGGACAAGCTACTCAAAGCTGGCAAAATCCGAGAAGTCAAATATCCCGACTGGCTAGCTAACGTGGTGGTTGTTGGAAAGAAAAATGGCAAATGGCGGGTGTGCATCGATTTTACAGATCTCAATAAGGCTGCCCCAAAGATCCATTCCCGCTGCCACATATTGATGCATTGTGGACGCTACAGCTGGCCATGAAAGGCTAACGTTCCTAGATGCGTACTCAGGTTACAATCAGATACTAATGGATCCTGCAGACCAAGAAAAGACCGCCTTCATGACTGAAAGAGGCATCTATTGCTACAAGGTAATGCCCTTTGGGCTAAAAAATGCGGGTGCCACCTACCAGCGGCTAGTCAACAAGATGTTCGAGAAGCAGCTGGGGGACACGATGGAAGTCTATATAGATGACATGCTGGTCAAAACAAAGAAAGCAGAGGATCATGTGGACCACCTGCAAGAAACCTTTGAAGTCTTAAAGAAGTATGGGATGAAGCTCAATCCTAGCAAGTGTTCCTTCGGTGTCCCAGCAGGCAAGTTTTTGGGCTACATAGTCACCCAGCGAGGAATAGAAGCCAATCCCAGCCAAGTGCAAGCACTAATCACATCCAGTCACCGCGAAACCTGAAAGAGGTCCAGAAGCTGACAGGAAGGGTAGCTGCCTGAACAGATTCATATCCAGATCATCCGACAAGTGCCACTTGTTTTACAACGTGCTAAAAAAGAATAAAGGATTCAACTGGACAGATGAGCATGAAGCTGCATTGCAGGATCTGAAGGCCTACCTGGCTCAACCTCCCCTACTATCAAAGCCATCCACAGGAGAGACTCTCCAGCTGTATCTAGCTGTTAGCAGCAAAGCGGTAAGTGCGGTACTAGCCAGGGAAGCTGAAAATCAACAACTCCCAGTTTATTACGTTAGCAAATCCTTGCTGGATGCTGAAACCAGGTACACATCACTTGAAAAGTTAGTATTAGCTTTATATATGGCATCTCGTAAGTTGAGGCACTATTTTGAGTCTCACCCCATTCATGTTATGACTAATTACCCCATCAAAGCAGTATTACGAAAACCTGAGCATTCAGGGAGAATGGCCAAATGGGCCATATCCCTGAGTGCACATGACATTAGGTATCTACCCAGGACAGCTATAAAATCGCAAGCCCTAGCTGACTTTGTGGCAGACTTTAGCCCTGACTTAGCAGCTACCGCTGAGGAAGAAGTGCGCCACGTTAACAAAGTAGGTAAATCAGGCTCATGGCAGCTGTATGTGGATGGATCTTCAAACTTCAGAGGGGCTGGTCTAGGTATAGTGCTAAAGTCGCCACAAGGGGACATGATAGTACGCGCTATCTGCTGCGATTTTAAAGCTACCAACAATGAAGCTGAATATGAGGCCTTAATCGCAGGTATGATACTAGCACATGATTTAAAAGCTAACAGTTTGCGTGTCTTCAGTGATTCGTTGCTAATAGTAAGCCAGGTAAATGGAGAGTACGCAGCTAAAGATTCTAAAATGGCCTCTTACCTGGAGCTAGCCAAAGACAAAGCCAAGTTATTCGAAGAGTTCAGCATAAAACAGATCCCAAGGGACCAGAATACCAAGGCCGACGCCCTAGCTAACCTCGGATCAGCACTCAGAAAATGCGATTTCAAATCAATACCTATAGCCCACCTAGCTGAGCCAGCTATCAGCAAAGAGGTAAACATGGTGCAATCAGATGACAGCCAGGCAGGAAGCACAGCTGGACCCAGCCAATCATCGATTTTCTGGAGAGGGGCATCTTGCCAGAGATAAGCTGGAAGCTAGGAAGCTGCGAATGAAAGCCACAAGATATCATGTTATTTCTGGCACTCTATTCAAAAGAGCTTGCGCCAGCTACGATCTATTACAAAGATGCTTAGAAAAGACCATGGGAGCCCAACTCAAGGAGTTCCATGAAGGTGAATGCGGGTCTCATGCAGCTGGAAGAAGCTTATCAAACAAAATCCTAGCATACGGGTATTATTGGCCAACCATGCGTGCTGATGCTAAGAAGTATGTGCAAAAATGCGAAAGCTGCCAGAAACACGCAGGCATGACACATCAGCCAGCTGAGATATTGCACCCCACCTTAACACCCTGGCCTTTCATGAGGTGGGGCATGGACATTGTGGGGAAATTACCTGTAGCTCCAGGGCAAAAAGTTTTCATGCTAGCACTCACGGACTACTTCTCCAAATGGATCGAAGCTGGGGCATTCCAGCAGGTGAGAGATAAAGAAGTAATATCCTTTTTGCATACTAACATTATCTGCAGATTCGGGGTACCCAGCGAAATCATTTGTGATAACGGATCACAATTCATAAGTGACAAGACAAGGCAATTCTGTCACGAATGGAACATCAGCTTGATAACTTCCACACCTAGATATCCGCAAGCTAACGGACAAGCTGAGTCCAGCAATAAAGTAATTATCAAGGCATTAAGAGGCGCCTAAAAGCTAAGAAGGGAAGATGGGTAGAAGAGCTACCTAAGGTGCTGTGGGCAAACAGAACAACACCAAGAGGCGCCACAGGAAGAACTCCTTTTTCACTTGTGTATGGATGCGAGGCGGTGCTACCTGCGGAAGTAGCTGTCCCTACAGCTAGATATGGATTGATGACTCCTGAAGCCAACGACAAGGAACTTAGCTACGACCTAGATTCCATCGAAGAGTTAAGAGATAGTGCATTAATACGAATGGCTGCACACAACAAATAGTGGCTCGTAGCTTCAACAAGAATGTCAAAGCTAAAGTATTCAAGGTAGGAGATTGGGTTCTAAGGAAAGTTTTTCAGAATACCCAAGAAGTCAATGCGGTAAATTAGGAATCAGCTGGGAAGGCCCCTATCTAATCGATCAAGTAGTTGGAAAGGGGGCTTATCGCTTAACTACTGAAGATGGAAAAGCAGTACCTAGAAGCTGGAACGCTTCTCACCTCAAGCTATATCATTTCTGACCTGGGGCATCAACCAGGTTACCACCGGCCAAAGACGCCAGAATCTTTAAAGGCAACCACTGCTTTGAAAGCATTGGTCCACCAGGTAAACAACAACTTAATTTGCTAACAACTTAAGTATTTTATGCTCGTAGCAGCAAGCCATCTAAAGTCCACTTCATACGCAGGTAAACGCAAGGGGTTGCAGCACCCAGGTGGGTAGCTGGAATTTCGAGATTCAGCTACAAGGTCGTAGCACCAGCATCAAGCAGCTAAGGGTTAGTTCACCCAAACTTAGCTGAATGGTCGTAGCACCAAGAAAACGGGCCCAACCTGAGTTGAACAACACTTACCCCAGGTAAATAGGTTGTTCTAATATCTAAGATCAAAAAGCATGCATGTAACTTAAGTATTTATCAAAGTATCAATAGCTAAGATCAAAAGGCAAAGCATAAGTTCAAACGATTAAATTACTAAAAGGAAATATGTTCTTACAAAAACGCATTGCCCCCGTAGGCAATGGTAAAAGTATCCAAAGCTAATTAAAACTAAAATGTTCCAGAAAGAAAGCTGATAAAGTACTAAGAAACTAAGAAGCTACGCTGGCATCATCACCAACAGTTTCGTCTTTGCTAGCTGGAGCGGCACCTTCTGGCTGGTTAAGCAGTGGAGGAGATCCAGCTGTAGATTGTTCTGAATCATCTGCCTTCCACCAGTAGCTAGGGCCTCCAAGGCAGCCATCGAGTCCAGCTTGAGGAACCTGTCGATATAAAAGTTGATACCCTTGTCGTCCAGCTTCTTGAATTTTATCAGGTATGCCAGCTTCGCAGTTTCAATAATTTTTGCCTCAGCCTGAACATCTAAAACCCTTTCTTCAGCATCTCTGACAACTGTGTTCAGGCCCGCATTTTCTTTCTCCGCCTCAGCTATCTTTTCATCTTTTTCCTGCCTCTCTTTCTCCATTAATTTTTGCTCAGCAGCTAACTTGCTCTCAGCATCCAGCCGAGACTGTTTCTCCCTCTCTAGCTTAGCTTGGTGGCTCAAATTGTCCTTTTGCAGACGAGCCACCTTATCCTGAAGGGTAGCGACAGTCCGCAAGCTGTCCCTGGCAGCTATGCAGCTCTGGGAAAGCTGGCGAGCAATGAAAATCATAAGTAAAGCGGCAGTAATCATTTTCTTAATCTAAAGTAGGTCAAAAGACGTTACTAACCTGCAGGGATAGCTGAACAGCATGTTCAGGATGACCTCAGGGTCTGTCCCTTTAACCTCTTTTGTGCAGCTGGGAATACGAGCTTGTCAGCTGCAGGCCAGATCCCACCTTCTAGACCTTCTTCAGCTAGAAAGTCGCAGGAAAGCTCACGAGGACTTCATCCTAGGAGAATCGTCGTGATGTCAATGGTGGTTGGGATGGTAGATGAGCGAAGGTGCTTGCGAGGAACCCTCTCAACTGAGTCTGCCCAGAAGAGGCTCTGATCTCTTCCTATTCTTCAGCCTATCCATAGCATCTTCATCAGACAAATTACTAGACCTTGCTGGAGCTGCATGGATGAGGAAAACCTAGTTAGCCTAATATCCAAGAATTGTGAGCAAAGTAAAACCTTCACCTAAAATCAAAATTACCTGTCGACATTGAATTGGTACGAGAAGAAGCCTTAGAATCCAGAGGTAAAACTTCAGCAGGAGCCGTGAAGGTGCGTTCCTCGATAGGGAAATTAAGCAAGTCCTGTAGCCTCTCAGCTTGTTCAGGAATCTGGGAGATAATAGGGCCAAGACCTGCAAGAGAAACAAGGTAAGAACCTTGTTAATTCATTTTTAGAAACAAAGCACAAATTGGACAGTTAGGTACCTTTAGTAGACCAACCCCCAACTAGAGGGCCCCCAGCTTCGCCCAGCGAATCTTTCACTACAAAGAAATACCTAGTCTTCCAAATAGAGTCTGATGCAATTGTACCTTCTATTAATGGGGGGAAGGGAGCCTTAGCCCAAAAATGATAAACCCTTGCCCGATTTTCTAAGCTATAGGCAGTCAGTAGTTCGTTTAGAGAGAAAGGATTATGCCATGTCTTAGTTAGGGCTTCTAAGGTTAGGCAGGTTTTCCAAAAAGCTGGCATAGCTGGCCAGGAGAAAGGTGCAGACTTCCATGAAAGATCTAGTGAGGGGGGAAAAGGTGTAATTGTATCCTAGGTAAAAAGGGTGCTCGTAATAACAAATGTAATCTTCAGGGCAGGTTTCGGGCCTGCATGTGGGAGTAGGGAGAATAATTTGAGCATTTTCAGGGAAGCCTCCCAGAACTTTAAGCACCTCAAGATCTCTCTCAGTGACAGACGAAGCAACGTCATCTATGGCTCTACCCATTAGAAAAGAAGAAAAAATCTACAGAGTTTTTGAGGAAGAAAGAAAGAGAAAGAAGTTTTACCTGAGAAGGAGATGAAGTCGTAGAAAATAAAGTGAAGTTCAAGAAAAGAGGAGGAGTCCTTTAAATACTGGTAGCTCAACGGTAGTTTGGGCTAACGGATAAAAATTTATTGATGCGTGAAAAAATTATCTTTTAGCTGTTGATAAGTAATCATTAATCTGATGAATTTTTTCTTTCCCCAAGAAAATTATCTTTCAGCGGATTAAAGGAATTTATCTTCTAGAGTAAAAGTTGTTATCTTCACACGTTTTAATTCCTCAGATTAAGAGATAAAATTTTGAGAAATACCAGTTTGTTTAAATCTTAAGTCCTTTTGCTAACAGTTTGTTTTTGATTGGTAACTTGCGATTTTAACTCAGCTACGCCTAGGTTGGCATCACAAGTTAGGGGCAATTGTTATGTCCTAAAAATTTCCTAAGCTGAACCTGCAGGTTATGATCTGTCCCAGCTAGGGTTATCAGGTAGCAGCTACAGCAAGCAGAGACGAAGGGATTGAATAAATTCAGTTGAAAGAGCATTGGATACTGATCAAGACCAAGTCAAAATAAGTGACGTTGAGCCAAAGAAATAGGAGGAAGTGGTTAGCCAGCAGAAGAAGAGATCTCCCTAGATTCTAGGGGTTGTGGCACCTTCGTAGGGAAGTTAGTTATGCAACGTTCAAAAGAGGAATAACGTTATACAATTGTATTAGTATAAATAAAAGGGAATAACACTCTGTACGACACAAGTCTGGACATTGCATTTACTTATATTCTTTCTCTCTCCTACATTTATAATATTCTCAAGTGTATTTAGTGCAAGCTCTAAGCTGCTAGCTGTTAGCTATAAGTTGTAATCTTCTCAAATAGTGGATTGGTGGACTCAATTCCACCCGCGGTTTTTACCCTCTTCCTGGGGTTTTCCGCGTCACCATTTCTTGGTGTCTTTGCCTTTGCTTTGCATTCTCTTTTAATTCCGTAGCTAGCATCTTTTGTTGTTTGTAGCTGCATCTCCATTAGCTGTAGATCCTCAGCTAAGTTCTGCCTGATCAGAATTTGGCATAAACAGTTGGTCCTTTGACAGTAATTAATAGTAAACATACCACATATATGAAGCTCATCAACATTATAATGTTTCCCTGGAATGTAACATTTACCCGGTTTTCCCCTCACTGGTCACATTACAAAACTTTGGTGATCAAATGTGAAAATGCTGCGTAACAAAGATTGTAATTAATAGTAAACACTAATTATACTCATTTGCTAAATCCCGCCCTAGATTTTCCTACTAACGCCCTGTATAAATACGTATTTATACTTTAACACTCACTATCTCACTCTCTTTCACTCTCCCTCACTCTTTATAACTACTTCACTACATCTCTTTCATCAACAAGGATCTCCCATCAAAAACTCCGTCAATTTTTCCGGCAATAATAACTCCGACAACTTTTCCGACTAATTTTCCGGCCACATTATTGCATTATTAATATTAATGAAATTTTATAATTCTTTTAATGCACAAAAATCGGACTATATTGACTTAAGAAAAAAAAAGTGTCCAGGCACCTAAATTAGGTGCCCGAACATGTGGTCAGGCACCTAAATTAGGCGCCCAACCACAGGTACAGGCACCTAAATTAGGCGCCTGTACCTGTGGTTGGGCGCCTAATTTAGGTGCCTGTACCTGTGGTTGGGCGCCTAATTTAGGTGTCTGTACCTGTGGTTGGGCGCCTAATTTAGGTGCCTGACCACAGGTTCGGGCACCTAATTTAGGTGCCTGGACACTTTTTTTTTAAAGTCAATATAGTCCGATTTTGTGTATTTAAAGAATTATAAAATTTAATTAATATGAATAATGCAATAATGTGGCCGGAAAATTGGCCAGAAAAGTTGTCGGTTTTATTTTGCAGGAGATATTGTGGTCGGAAAGTTAGCCGGAAAAATTGCCGGAGTCTTAAGCTGCCGGAGATATTGTCGTCGGAAAGTTAGCCGAAAAAATTGCCGGAGTCTTGATGGGAAAGTTAGCCGGAATAATTGCCAGAGTTATCTCTCTCACTCCCTCACTACATCTCTTTCATCAACAAGGATCTCCCATCAAAAACTCCGGCAATTTTTTCCGGCGACAATAATTCCGACTAATTTTCCGGCCACATTATTGCATTATTAATATTAATGAAACTTTATAATTCTTTTAATACACAAAATCGGACTCTATTGACTTTTAAAAAAAAAAGTATCCATGCATTTAAATTAGGTGCCCGAACCTGTGGTCAGGCACCTAAATTAGGTGCCCGAACCTGTGGTCAGGCACCTAAATTAGGCTCCCAACCACAGGTACAGGCACCTAAATTAGGTGTCTGTACCTGTGGTTGGGCGCCTAATTTAGGTGCCTGACCACAGGTTCAGGCACCTAATTTAGGTGCCTGTACCTGTGGTTGGGCGCCTAATTTAGGC
The DNA here is from genome assembly GCF_026745355.1 of Beta vulgaris subsp. vulgaris. Classification (NCBI taxonomy): domain Eukaryota; kingdom Viridiplantae; phylum Streptophyta; class Magnoliopsida; order Caryophyllales; family Amaranthaceae; genus Beta; species Beta vulgaris. The sequence goes on along the minus strand of NC_079202.1, from coordinate 8,437,865 downwards.
GCCTGACCACAGGTTCGGGCACCTAATTTAGGTGCCTGGACACTTTTTTTTTTTAAAGTCAATATAGTCCGATTTTGTGTATTAAAAGAATTATAAAATTTAATTAATATGAATAATGCAATAATGTGGCCGGAAAAGTTGTCGGTTTTATTTTGCAGGAGATATTGTCATCGGAAAATTAGCCGGAAAATTGCCGGAGTTCTTGATGGGAAAGTTAGCCGGAATCATTGGCGGAGTTATTGTATATGAAAGAGATCTAGGGAGGGAAATACAACCCATGTATACAAATACAAAAATACAGGGCGTTAATTGGAAATTTTAGGGCGGCATTTAGCAAGACCCTAATTATATTACCAAACTTTGGTCAACCAAGAATTTTCTGCCTAACAAAGCTTAAAATCAAAAGAAAATTCCATCTGACTTAAAGTATACTAAGACAAAACTATGAAAAAAAATAGGTAGGTCCCAGCACCATGTAGCATACTGCGGCATAAGAACACATCTTTATTATTTCAATTATAGCTGTTATATAAATATTGAGCTATACGCTTAATATTGAACATAGAATCATTACATGAACCATTGAAATAACTTAAAAACTTACAACCTGCCATAGATTTAGTGACTAGAGTAATATCATATAACAAGCTAGTACCTCTTTGCTCTTAGCAGAAAAATAGGATTTGGATGTTTTCTGCCCAAAGAGAACAGTCTTTATCAACTTCCCTGATGAATTCCCTATTAATAAAAGACCAGATGTTGAGTTGTCATAACCTGAAGCAAAAGATCCTGAATCAGCACATGAAGTTGAGGGCATTGAATCAGTATAGCCAAACAATGAACAAAGAATATGAGACATGGCTGTCAATCATGAAGACTATTCTTACATATAAATACATTGTTCAAGTTAATTCATTAAGAGCTTTGGAGAAATGGAAAAAAGGGGTAGAGCAAAAATTCATTTAGAGTATAGCTCCCTTGCTATAAACCACCACCAGATTTATTAACACAAAACACTACTCTGGAACTCAATTTTTGAATGCAATGGAGGAACCATAAAACTACCATCTTCCTTCTGTCAATGGCAGTGCCAATGGCAATGCTTAAAGAGACAAATGAGAGCAAACAAATACTTCACATGCCTGTAAATTAACAACCCTTAAAAGGTGTCCCCACAGCCCCACAGCAAGGCAAATGTTTCATCATTATAGAGGCTTTTGAAACTAGCTCCAATTAAACAAGTTACAACTCTACCCAAGATAGCACCAATCAACCCCAATAGATAGGCATAAGATACCAAAGAGTGAAGATACTAAAACAATATAACAGTCTTACTTGGATTAGAATTTTCTTGTCAATAGGTACCAAAAGACGATGTGCTCTCTATAGTAAAGTTTGTAGGTATTACAATTAGCTATCAAATTTTATACACCCCATAACTGCAACAAACACATTAGATACTTTCACTGCAGATGTATATCAGGAGGGAGAAGTGTATACAAAGTCCAGTAGCAACGAGAATGATCCTAAAACAGAAATCCTACACCAATCAACCAATCCTCTGTAAAAAAGAGCAACTAGTAGTTGATTTGGGATGCTTGACCTTGATATGAGTGAACAAGGAACGAGCATCAACAAACTCCCTGTTTCCACAAAAAAAAAAGTTAAACTAAAATAAAACGAAGTAAAAGAGCAATAGCATAAAATACAATCACAAAACACAGTTTAAACAATTACCTCGTGCAATAGATGCACGGATATTCAAAGACGACCTTGGAAGCATGTTTCGCAATGAAATGGGGCCGGAAAGAATAATTGTCCGAAAACAGCAAAGCACACTCCACACAATAGAGCTTATCCCCAAGCCTTCCCCAGGTACTCTTCGAATACTCCATCTTCTTTGCAAGATTGTAGAGTAGCTCCTTGTGTGTTGGTGGTCGGTGGAGGGACCTTGTGAACTTTTCGACACAAGTCGGTATTAGGGTTCAACTGGTTGCAGCAAGGACACTGAAAGATACAAATACAGTATCTAATTTGAGGTATTTGGCAATTAGAATCTTAGAGTTAAACGAGAGTTTGAATCACTTTTACAATTTTGGAATAAAAACTCTCAAAATGAAAAGCTTCTAATAGGAGCTTTTTCTTTAGAGGATTAGGTAAAACTATGTTCAATGACTATTATGTCTCTAATAATAATACTACCTATGTATATTAAAATGGGTCTTTCGTTGAGCTTCTAACAAGTGAATAAAGTAAAACAACAAAAGGAAGCTCCCTAACTTTCTTTCAACTCTTGTTGTAGCCATGGCGAGAAAGAAAGGGGGCCAAAAGAGAGGTTTGACATCGGAAAACGACAGCTACACAAGAGGTCGTGGAGGCCATGAAGGGAGCTCTTCCTCTTGGTGCGCCCAAGGAGCCAGGCGTGAAGAAGATGGTGTGGTTCAAGTGTCAAGGGTTGGGACATGTAGTTCGAAACTGCCCTAATCGTACCATGGTGACAAGGGAAGAATACTATAACTTCTTGGTACAAAGCAGGATGGAAGAGAGTGAATCAACACACTATGTAGAAGCACCACACGACATAGGGGGTATAACTAGTGAGGAGTTTTGGACCAATCAAGCCAAGTGTAGTCCAGAAGAGGCGCATGAAGTGTTGGTGTTAAGAAGGTCCTTGTTGGCAGAGTTGCAAGATGAACAAAGGCAAAGTATTTTTCATTCAACTTGCTTAGTAAAGGATCAAGCTTGTTCCTTTATCATTGATAGTGGATCATGTACCAATGCTTGTTCCTTAACTATGGTGGACAAGATGAAATTACCTACAAGAAAGCACCCTAACTCTTACAAACTCAACTGGTTAAATGATGAAGGTGGTGTGTGGGTGAGAAAGCAAGCCTTGGTTAATTTCAAGGTGGGTGAATATCATGATGAGCTATGGTGTGATGCCATCCCTATGACAGCATGTTCATTACTACTTGGGAGGCCATGGCAAAGTGATAGGTTTATGCTTCATAATGGCAAGACTAATGAGTATTCAGTTCTCATGGGTGCTAGGTGTTTGATACTCGAACCTTTGCCTCCAAAAAGCATGCTTCCACGCAAGGTAAAGGGAAGAGGAAGCAAGATGGAGCTCATGTGTGTGTGAGTTCGTGCCATGGTGAAGTCCTAAAAACAACAAGCAACAAGAATGAAGGTAGGCAACAAGTACTATAACTACGCAAAGACACTAAGTTGGACCTAGGAGACAAGGTGTGGTTGTCACTTGCAGGTCAAAAAACTTCATGTGAGTCACAAGAATGGAGAGTCTATGGATGAAGGTCCCTTTGAAATTGTTGAAAAGATAGGTTATGAAACGTGCAAGGTGTTGCTAGGAGATGGCATATGTGCAACGTTTCCTTCATGTGACTTAGTCCCATGCTTCGAAGACTAAAACTTGTGGTCAAGTTTTTTCCTACAGGGGGAGTATGATGCGTGGCTAAGGTCATTTAGTGAAGAGTATTATTTCTATTAGGACATCTATGTAGTGTCCTAGTTTTGTTAGGAGACTATGTAGTCTAATTGCTTTTTAATTGCTTTAATTTGAGTATTTGAGTGATGAATTCCTTTGTCATTGAGTGTTATTAGGAGTCTTACTTTGGTTTATCTTTATTCTAGGCGTGTGGATTTTAGATAAGTTTGTTATTTATCTTTATCCTTTAAGCTTTACTAGTTTTAATAAGTATGGAGTCTTGCAATATAAATAGCCTATTTCGACCATCATAATAAAAAAAGAGATTGCTTGAGTTTAATTTATTCCTTGTGGAATTAAAATTTTAGGAGAGAATCCAAAGTTTTAGCAGTGAATGCACCCCGAGTTATTATCAACCTTGGCTAGGAAATGATAATTTCATATCTTGTTACTAAGTTTCGAAATCTTTAACCATCACACGTGAGTGTTATGATCAAAGAGTTCGAACCTAAATTTTGAATAAGCATTCAAGATTCACTTTCTTGGTTCAAGACTCAATCAAGAAACAATAAAGATACATTCTTTTATTCAAGATTCAATCAAGAAACAATAAAGAATCAATCTTTAAATCAAGAACTTGAATATAGCCTTCAATTTCACATCATGCTTAACCAATCTCTAGGTGGGAAATTGTTGGCTTTGGTAGAGATGGGTGAAACAAGCAAGGCACGAGGAAGAAGAAGTGAAGAAGAAAAAGCAAGAAGGCTACCAACCCAGCAGCCCAGGCGAGCTCCCTGTTGGCTCGAGCGCGTAGTTCAACCCAGACAAGCGATTCTTGGCCAGGACAGATGGTCCATGTTCTGTGGTTTATTTTCGTTTAGGCAAAATGTTGTGTGACCTTGCACTCAGGCGGGCGACTTTGCTCGGTTGGGTGATTCTTCGGGCTATCCCGGGCAGCCCAAACTACATGTATTTTTTTAGCGGGTTAAGTTTTAATCATGGCCCTTGGATTCCTTTTAGTTGTAGGATTATAAATACCATATTTTCTTGTTTTAGGAAGAGTGACACAAGATCTCAAAGTTGAAACTTGATATCTCATATTTTTCAGGGGTTTAGGAGAGAGAGAGTTTGTGGAAGATTTGTATGCTCACCATTGTTTTTCATTGATTTCATATTGGAAGTTTGTGGGTTTTTCTCCCGGAGCTCCGGTTTTTCCAGCTTAAATTGGTGTGTTCTTAATTTTTTTCTCTTTCTTTTATTGCTTTACTTGGTTGTTATTTCAATTTTTTCATGCTTCTTCTTAATTATTATTGATTGCACAAACTAGTTAGCACTTGTTTCTAAATCACATTAAGTTACAATACTACAATATATACCACGATAGCAATGAAACTTTTGAGGTGAAATTTAATATTATTTTTATGATACTATAATATATAATGACACATATAGATATATAGCTAGAAGATAATTCATCGATGTAAGTCCTATTGACTATCAATCGTAGAATAATAGCAAACAATAATAGAATATCAAATAAGAAAGCAGGAAAGAACACACCAGAACTTTTACGTGGAAACCCAAGAACTGGGAGAAAAACCACGAATATGCATTAGGAATCAATGAATGTTTGAGAAAGATTACAAAAGCGCTCAAGAATTCTCTCTAAAGATTTTTTCTCTCTCAAATATGTGCTTAATGATGAAGAATACATTAATGACGTAATTAGGGCACCTATATATACCCCCACTAAAGAAAACGCGTAACCAACCCGCGTAAAATTAAGCCCCGCCCGATCAGGTCGGGCGAGACCCGACCGATCAGGCGACTGACGCCAAAGATAGAACTGCTCCCGGGCCCGATCGGACGTGATGGCCCGATGCCATCGGGCGAGACATCGCTTCACTCTTCCTTTGCATCGATGCGAGCCCGATCGGGCGAGGACGCCCGACTCATAGTTCGGTCCTCCGCCCGATCGGGCGAGATGGCCCAAAGCCATCGGGCGAACTCACAAATCCACCAAACTGCCAGTTTCGTTGTTATGTTGCGGGCCCGATCGGGCGACTACCTCTTTCCTCCGTTTGACGCATTTCTTCTTCTACGCAACCTTTCTCCACCCTCATACACCCCATGAGCTTCATATGTACCATATACGCAACAATCTCCCACTTGGAGATAGGTGTAAGTGAAGAAAAAAAACTCCATACCTTCATCATCTTCTCATTCATCTCAACTCATAATCCACCATCTTCGCCATCAATCAACGAAGACCAACTAAGGTCCTGCACAACCTTAGTTTATCACAACTCACACTCTTAGTGAGCATATCTGCTAGATTCTTAGAACCCAAAACGCCTACAAATGTGTTTAGTCCTACAATGATACATGGGATTCTTAGCCAAATGCACTGCACTTTGACTATCACTGTAAAGTATCACCTTTTCCTGTTTAATGCCCATCTCCTCATGAAAACCAATCAACCATACCATCTCCTTACCTGCCTCCGACATAGCCACATATTCAGACTCTGTAGTAGACAAAGAGATACACTTCTGTAACTTAGACATCTAACTCACTGCAGTACCGCCCACAGTAGAGACATATCCTGAAGTGCTTTTGCTTGTATCGATATCTCCACTGAGATCAGCATCAACATAACCCTCTAGCTTTACTCCCTTCTGCCAGAAACAAAGCCTCTTGAAGTGTCCTTCAAATACCTTAATAACCACTTTACAGCCTCCCAATGTTTCTACCTGGATTTGAAACAAACCTACTAACAACTCCCACTGCAAAAGCAATGTCTAGTCGTGTGCACACCATGGCATACATCAAGCTACCAACAGCTGAAGCATAGGGAACAGTGGCCATCCGCTCCTTTTCTACTTTTGTAGTTGGTGAATGCTCCATTGTCAATTTGAGATCACTAGGAAGTGGTGAATTTCTGGGTTTAGCATCTCCTACATTAAACCTCTTCAGCACCTTAAGAATATAATCCTCCTGAGACAATTTCAACATTCCAGTAGACGTGTCCCTGAAAATCTTCATGCCTAAGATTTGTGTAGATTCAACCAAATCCTTGATCTCAAATATTTGTGACAGCTTTCCTTTCACTCCATTTATCACTTCCATACTAGTACCAGCAATCAGCATATCATCAACATACAGAAGTAAATAAACATAGTCATTTTCATACCTCTGAAAGTAACAGTAATGATCACTATCAGCTCTCTTGAACCCACTGCTACACATGAATGTGTCAAACTTTATATACCACTGTCTAGGAGCCTGCTTCAGTCCATATAAGCTCCTCTTGAGCTTGCACACCAAGTTCTCCTTCCCTTGAACTTTAAAGCCATCTGGTTGCTTCATGTAAATTTCCTCCTCCAGATCACCATGTAGAAACGCAGTCTTAGCATCCATCTGTTCTAAGAACAAATTTTCAGCAGCAACAATAGCCAACAAGATACGAATAGTAGTTAACTTCACAACAGGAGCAAATATTTCATTATAATCTATACCCTCCTTTTGTGGGAACCCCTTTACTACTAATCTCGCCTTATACCTGACACTTCCATTAGGCTCTTTCTTTAGTCTGAAGATCCACTTGTTGCTAAGTGCTCTCATACCTTTAGGTAATGCAGACAACTCCCATGTCTGATTCTTTTCCAGTGACTTCATCTCATCTTTCATGGCTAGCTCCCACTTAGATGAATCAGTCGAACTTATTGCTTCCTTGTATGATTCTGGTTCACCTGCATCAGTTAGTAACAAATAATACATAGAAGGTGAATATCGAACAGGTTTTTTGGACACCCTTGCGGATTTTCTCAAGTCAACTTGAGAGACAATTCTCCCTGTACTAGAACTGGAGCCTCTTGGTTGTATGACAATTGTACCCTATGAATTACCAGACTGTGAGATATCTGACTCCTCAGAATCAGACCCTGCAGGAGTGTGAACTTCATCTCTATGTTGCTCACCCAATTCTGGAACAATAACATCCCTAACATCAATGCCACTTATCTCCACAATCTCCTTCTCCTGAACTCCCACTACTTCAGTAATCTCAGATTTATCACCAAATACGTCCTTATACAACTTTGTCTCATCAAATGTGACATCACGTTGTCTCAAAATCTTCTTACCTTTTGGTTCCCAACATCGATATCCATACTTCTCAGAACCATACCCAATAAAATAATATTTAACGGCTTTTGGGTCTAACTTGTCACGTTTCTCAGATTGAACATATGCAACACAACCAAATAGTTTTAGAAAAGTAAGATTTACCTCCTTTCCACTCCAAACCTCCTCTGGTAATGTGAACTCTAAAGGAACTGATGGTCCTCTATTGATCAAATAAGCTGCTGTACTAACTGAATCTGGCCAGAAAGTCTTAGGTAACCCTGCATGCAACCTCATACATCTAGCCCTCTCAGTCAGTGTCCTGTTCATCCTCTCTGCAACTCCATTCTGTCGTGGTTTCCCTGGAACTGTCCTCTTCAGAATTATACCGTTCTCCTTACAGAGTTTTGTGTACTCTGTCAACTCATACTCACCTCCATTATCATACTAAATGCACTTAATCTTTATTCCAGTTTGATTTTCGACCTCAACTTTCCACTTCTTGAAGGTCTCATGAAGCTCAGATTTCTTCTTCATGAAGTAGACCCACACCTTCCTGCTGTAGTCATCAATGAAAGTAACAAAATACTGTGAGCCTCCAAGAGATCTGGCTGGTGAAGGACCCCACAAGTCAGTGTGCACCAATTCTAGCTTCTCAGTTTTCAACTCTTTCTTAGCTTTTGTGAAAGTCACCTTTTTCTGCTTGCCATAAACACAGCTCTCACAAAATTCCATGTCAACTGATTTCAACCCTGACAACTTGCCACTTGAAGCTAAAATCTTCATCCCTTTTTCACCCATATGACCAAGTCTAGTATGCTATAACTTGGTCTCATCAACTGTAGCTGCACCAATCATGTTTGTACACCCTGCAATAGTGTATAGGGTTCCCATCTTAGTACCTTTAGCCAAAATCATGGAACCTTTGGAAATCTTCCACTTTCTCTCACAGAACACAGTTTTGTAGCCACATGAGTCCAGTTGACTCACAGAAATCAGATTCTTTGCTAGGCCTGGAATGTACCTAACATCATGCAGTTTTATAGTTCCTCCATTCGTAGTCCTGACAACCACATCTCCCTTCCCCATTATATCCAAGGTCTTATCATCGGCAAGATGGACCTTTCCTAACTTCTTTGCCTTGAAGTCCTGAAACAGCTCCCTCATGGGTGAAGAATGAAATGATGCCCCCGAATCTAGGATCCACGACTCTATAGAACTATCAACACTCAAAACCAGAGCATCCTCAACCTCATTCAATGCAGAAAATATTGATGAGTTATCACTATCCTCCTGTCTCTCATTATGATCAGATTTTCCACCCTTCTTCTTGGGATGTGGACAATCCCTCTTTCAATGACCCTTCTCACCACAATTCCAACAGGTAAAATTTGCTCTGCCCTTAGACTTACTTCGCCCCCTTGACTTTGATATCCCTTGTGAATTCTTCCCTTTCCCTTTTGTTTTCCCCTCCCTCTACCCTCTGCACTGTATGCTCCAGATGATTCTCCACTCTCTTTCCTTCGAATGCTCTCAGTCAAAATAAGATCACGGATAACATCATAAACCAATTTCTCTTTACCAGAGGAATTACTAACAGCAGTAACAACAGTTTCCCAAGCAGTTGGTAAAGAGGACAACAAAATTAAAGCTTTCACTTCATCCTCAAAAGCAATATTAACAAACGATAACTGACTTATTATAGAATTAAATTCATTAATTTATTCAGCAGCAGAACTACCATTATTCATCTCTAAATCAAATAGACGGCGCATCAGATATACCTTATTCATAATCGAGGGCTTCTCATACATATCAGACAGAGCTTTGATCAATCCAGCCGTTGTTTTGATGTCCTTAACATTGAACGCCACAGTCCGAGCCAATGTCAAATGCACCACCGCTAGTGCCTGCCTATCCAGTACCTTCCACTTAACCTCTTCAATGTCAGCAGGCTTTTCAGACAAAGGTTGATACAGATTTTTCTGATATAAGATGTCCTCTATTTGCATCTTCCAATATCCAAAATTTGTCCCATCAAACTTCTCAATTCTAATCTTTGAATCCTCCATTGTTAATTATTCTAGATCTAGACAATAATCAAACCTAGCTCTTGATACCACTTGTAAGTCCTATTGACTATCAATCATAGAATAATAGCAAACAATGATAGAATAGAAAATAAGAAAGCAGGAAAGAACACACCAGAACTTTTACGTGGAAACCCAAGAACTGGGAGAAAAACCACGAATATGCACTAGGAATCAATGAATGTTTGAGAAAGATTACAAAAGCGCTCAAGAACTCTCTCTAAAGCTTTTTTCTCTCTCAAATATGTGCTTAATGATGAAGAATACATTAATGACGTAATTACGACACCTATATATACCCCCACTAAAGAAAACGCGTTTTCGGAACCAACCTGCGTAAAATTAAGCCCTATCGGGTGTGATGGCTCGATGCCATTGGGCGAGACATCACTTCACTCTTCCTTTGCATCGATGCGGGCCCGATCGGGCGAGGACGCCCGACTCATAGTTCGGTCCTCCGCCCGATCGGGCGAGATGGCCCAAAGCCATCGGGCGAACTCACAAATCCACCAAACTGCCAGTTTCGTTGTTCAGTTGCGGGCCCGATCGGGCACCCTTGCCCGACCCGATCGGGCGACTACCTCTTTCCTCCGTTTGACGCATTTCTTCTTCTAAGCAACCTTTCTCCACCCTCATACACCCCATGAGCTTCATATGTACCATATACCCAACAATTGATCCCCTAGAGAATTGTCAAGTAGCTTTTTTGCTCTAAAAAGGATGTGAAACTCGTGCTCACCGATTGAAGAGGTGGACAATGTTGGCCTTGAGCCTTGAAGGGAGGATTGTGAAATTTTCCGCGCGCAAGCTCCTACAAGCCACAAGGGACTAGGGAGTGCCTTTGGAAAACATCATGGATTTTGATTTTTGTTCATGGTAAAAATGTCGGCAAAGGTAGAAGAACTCCTTCAATGGTCACAACTCATATGGGCAGATGGGCTTGCAAGTATCCTAGGTTTTTGACGTGGTTCTGCAAGTTTTGCGGTTTATTGCTTGTTTGCTACCAAGTTTCCATATCGTAGATGGTTTGGAATTATAGCGTTCTATTTCCTATTCTATTGTAAATGATTATTGATTAACAAAATTGTGTCTTAATGGATTACAAATCTTTTTAGAGGCTAGTATAAAGTTTTTCTTAGAAAGGGGTCTCTATGCATCATCTACATATAGGGGGTTTGGGGTCGTTGTTTGTTGGTTGGACGAGTAAGAGATGCAAACATTATTAGGAGATTTTGTAGGGTTCTTGTTTTGAAGGTATGATGTACAGTGTCATAACACATTTGAGTGTCACACGTTGATAAAGGTAGAGAGATGAGTTGATTTTATAAAGCAAAGAGACTACTCTCTTTATTGTCATATGGTTTTAAGGTGTAACCTCCTTAGTTTTGTGAATTAGATTATTTCTCTTTATGATGGTTGCGGCTCAAGCCCATACTTAACATAGAATCATAGTCAAGCCTACAGTTCGGACAGTTAACTTTGGGCAAATTGAAAGAAAAAAAAAAAGACATGATATATAGCGCAGAGCACATGTGAGCATTCCAAATTGATAAAAGAAGATATAGATGAGTTAAATTTATAAGGCAAAGGAAATCGATTAGTATATTGGTGGTTCTTTTTCCTTTTTTTGTTAGTGAGAGGTATTGTAATGTATGTAATTTGTTGTAATCTTTAATTTTCACACCTTAGATTTATCGTATTTTGTATTGTTTGTGATTCCTCTCATATCCTTTCATCATAAGTTATACTTCCTCCGTTTCTAAATAAGTGCAACATTTGCATAGTGTTTACTATTCATAGTTTAAACTTTAATTAGCTTTGGTGATTTACATTTTAGGAAAAACATAGTCAAGTGGGATCTTGTTCGATTCATTTGAATGTGAATTTTTTTAATATCAACTTTTCATAAGTTTTACTTATTGGTAATTGAAGATATTAATGGTTAAAATAATGCATTGGCAAACGTAAAAATAAGAAGTGTTGCACTTATTTAGAAACGGAGGAAGTACGAGGCATCTAAACCTTTGCCTTGGGTGTATCTATTTCTAGGTACCCTTGAGTGTATAGATGTATGAATTTGTAATGCACTCCCTTTATTCCTCACATGATTGTCTATCTTCAAGTTTTCAAGAAGCATTTGATGGTCAATTAGTTATACACTGTAAATGTAAAAGTCAAATCTTTTAACTAAAAAAAAAAGGAAGTATCATTTTCAAATGATAAAGTAAAAAAAAAAAAAAAGTAACTTCTCACTCTCTCTAAAAAAAACTCTAACTCCTCTATTAGTCGCAAGGGTTGCTATCGTAATCTCTTTTATGGCGGTAAGTCCCAAAGCCATCTTTAATTCCTTAGTTTTTAATTATTTAGTTATTAATAATCCTCCTTTTATTTCTTTATGAGGGTTTTTTCCCAATTTTTGAATTCGTTCTCTCATTTAGTGGTAGTTTGCAGTATGATTTTCTTTTCTTTTCTTATAAAAGATTAGTATTTGGTAATTGTAGTTTGCTTGGAAAATTAATTTCTTTGATTGTTCGTTTAGCAAGGAATAAAGATCTAGGGTTTCGTAATCACTATAAGTATCTATAGGATTACATAAGTATTTTCACCCAAACGACTAGCATCACTGGGCCTTAAGTCGAATTAGTGTTGTCACATATTGTAATGCTTGCTGAAGTTTTTTATTAAGGTTATTGTTGATCGATTCTGCTATGTACTTAGTTTTAAGGTGTTATGTATTTTTGTTGGAGTTTTATATTTCTTAAAAATTATTCGTAAATACTACCTGACTTTATATTATCAGTTAAATTCTATTTCTGAAAAAACAAAAGCAAAACAAATTATAGTTCTTTATTATAAAACTAGTTTTGGGACCCGTGCAAAAATGCACGGGAAGTGATTTGCTTAATAAGACAGAATTTTCAATGAAACCAATAGCAGACAACAAATATTGTAATGAAAGAATAAGTAAAAGTTATATTAACAAACATTACAAAAATGTGTATGAAGTTATACATTTTGGAACACTTCCTTATAAACAACATTTGTGGTTGTTTTGGACACATTATTCTCTTTATCACAAATAAGAATTTGAAGTCCTTTTTTGCTCGTGACTCGGGAAATAGCGACATATAGCTGACCATGACTGAAAACAGGCCTTGGTAAATACAACCCGACGTGCGACAATGATTGTCCTTGACTTTTATTTATTGTCATCGCAAAACACACAGTCAAAGGAAATTGCCGTCTTTGAAATCTGATAGGAAATTTTGTTGAGTCGGACGGTGTTAGTGTCATTCGTGGGATGAATACCTTGTCACCAACATTGCTCCCTGAAATGACAGTAGCTTCAATCACTCGATTGCCTAAATGCTTGACTATCAGCCTCGTGCCATTACACAATCCAGATGTCTGATCAATATTACGAAGCAACATGATAGGCGCACCAACTTTTAACTTAATACTATGATTTGGCAGGCCTGAGCACTTTATTGTGTTTAAGAATTCAGTAGAATATATATCATGAGCCCCTAAGTTCCCTTCATCTTTACTAATTGCATCACAACTCAAGTAAATTTTCTCATCACCTGGAATTGTGGATAACACATGATCATTTACCTTCTCAACTATTTCATTAGTTGGAGCTAGAATTGCTCTTTCTTGGAAGTATTTGGCTTCCCAAAGGTGATCAGTGAGTGAAGGGTATGTGCTGTCGACAATCGATGATATGGGGTCATCTCCACCGTCTATAAGAATATCTTCAGTGATTTCAATATCGACTTCTCCATCATTGGGCCCTCCAGCTCTGCCATCACCAACGCTTAGTATCCATTCTGAGAAGTCCCTTATTTCATTAGCGGTAGACGAAGAAGAACATGATTGAAGTCTCATATTGCGTGTCAACTTCAAAACCTTACATGAATCCCATAGAAACGAAGAGTTCAAGGTCGCAAATACTATATCTTGCCTTGTACCCTTGGGTATAACAGGCAGAATCTGTCTTAAATCACCACCAAAGACAACAACTTTACCTCCAAATGGTCGATGCAAATTATCTCGATCAACAGCTTGCATAATAGCCTTTAAACTCATATCAAGTGCTTCAAAGCAATATTTGTGCATCATTGGTGCTTCATCCCAGATAATTAGCTTTGTTCTCATGAGCAATGCAGCTAAGTCAGAACCAGGCCTAATAGGTACACACGTAGAGTTTTCACAAACATTGAGTGGAAGCCCGAACCTTGAATGAGCGGTTCGACCTTTTGGAAGAAGTAGGGACGCAATTCCACTTGATGCTACTGGCAAAATAATTTCACCCATCTTCCTAATTGCAACACACAATGTCCTCCAAATTTATGTCTTACCCGTGCCTCCATATCCGTATACAAAAAACACACCTCCTGATTGGCCATTAACAGAGTGCATTATTTCGTTGAAAACCATTAGTTGTTCTTCGGTTAGACAGGGAAACAGTTTGTCATATTCTTGAATTAATGAGGGTATGTCATATGAAAGCTCATCCGCTATTAGCTTATATTGACCTCTAAACACGACTAATTCATCTGGAAATGGCATCTCACTGAATTTTCGAAGACTACTGCCATTACTTTGAAGTTTAGCTTCAATATCTGCCAGTGCAAACGCTTGAATTTGTTCATCAGTTAGAGTTAAATCTGCAACGCGATAAAGAAGATTTAATATTAGCTGCCTTCAGATATGTCATCGTGATCTTTTTTTCGTTGAACAATTATTAAACATGCAAGTAAGCGATAAAAAAAAGTAAGTATGCATAGTACTGTAGCATGTACCTTTCGACCTAGGTGCCCATTCTCGCGTAGGTTGTTTCCAAACAAATTTTGTGGGGAACTCTACATACGTCAACTATCTTGCTTCTTCATACTTTTGGTTGCATTCCATCCACGATAAAAACTTTGTCTTATCAACATTAGGTCTATCAAGTACATCTTCCACGTCCATCTGGTCAATGTAGACGACTGTTTGCTCCCCAGGTAGATGGAAACTCAATCTCTCAACAGCAGGGGTTCGATGGTGAATAGGAAATCCATATATCCTCCACACTGCCTCACAAGCAGATATGTAACGGCAGTCGTAATACATTTTAATCTCATCAATCTTTTGTGGATCATCGCTGCTATTTCTGTTTTGATAAGCAGCAGTCGTTACTCTACCGTAACCCTTATTTATGTACTTGAACAAATACTTTATCGATCTGGATTGATTGCACCATTCAAATTTTATATGGGCACGATACTTACGAAGCAGTTGTGGATTATAAGGAACAACAAACCTATTATCAAGATGCACTCCGTTTTTCTCAACCGAGGTTCCGTTATCTCTTCTTCTATAAACTGGATATCCTTCCTCATCAACCTTTGTTTCGTCAATAAATCTTTTAGGAAAATGCTTTGTGCACTTATTTTGATCCATGCAAGGTGCATTAGTGTTAGAGGGACCACATGGACCATGTAGCATCATTTCCGTAACAGTCTCATATAAATCCAGATCCTCAATTGGATCTGGTAACTCAGCGCATATAATCTTGTCAATATCGCTTGCCTGTGGATATTTGTCAGCGGGGTGCAGGAAAAGAAGTATATGAGCATGCGGAAGGCCACGCTTTTGAAACTCAACTGTATAAACAACTGGAGAAAAAAGAAAATATGTATGTATCATTATTTGAACAACCTTATAAGTAGACCAACTAATCTTGAATGTGTAAAATGTTTTGTAAAGTAGTATGAAATTCAATTAATTCAAAAGAATATATATTAAAGATGAGAAAAAGATGTAGAAATCAGCATCATTATACCGCATTTGATTTATACGTACCAGCTTTAACTCGGCCAAATATCTCATTCTCCTTTAAGTCTTTAACCAATTGGTCGAGCTTCATTTTAAAGACTCGACAGATGATATCCGGTCTGTCCTCGGGTCTAAGTCCCCTTTGTTGAACGAATATGCTTATTTCTGGCCATTTAGCATTACACGTAAAGGTTATAAACAAATCTGGATAACCATACCATCTATAAATTGCCATTGCATCCTGATAGTTCTCTCTCATGTAGCTATATCCACCTGTGAATGACGCTGGTATAACAACGCGATTGCCATTGGAAGATCCCTCTGTATCACCTCTTTCCACAGCCCCTCTTAAATTCTTCACATTATCTGATCTTAAACTTTGTTGGTTATTCTTTAGAAAGGAGAGCCTCTCTGCCTCAATCATAGTGTAGCCGTCAACCAAAAATTGTTGATACAACCGACGACATAATAACAAAGTATCAGCTTCATGTTCACGATCTTGCATTCTGTATGCAAACCACTCAGGCATAGTAAGTCGTTCTCTTTTATTCGTAGAACTACTTGATGCGGTCTTATCTCTATGCATAACATCTACTCGATATCCATCTTCCCCATATGGGAAAATCAGTGGATATTGTAACGGTAAATACGATGGGTGAAGCTCAGATATCTGCCTTAATCTTCCATTTTTCCTTTGGACTACTATATCCCTCTAATCTCTTGTATCAATGTCTCCAACTATAAGCGCGGCCACTTCGGATGTTGTTGGAAGGTTATAAATCCTTCCTTCAGAATCCCTTCTTCCAATTAGCCTAAGTTTTAAGTCTTCGCCGTTGTTTGATTCGAAACGATCTCTAGCCATTCTAAAACTCTTGGCCAATGGGTTATGCTGATCAATCATATCCTTCAATTGTGCAACGACACGATCTTCAAATTTATTAGGGTCTTTAGAACTGAAGCAATATAGTACGTTCAAACGTTAGCATTGCTTTATTATGAATGAGGATGTATATATTACATTTAATACAAATGACATGTTCAAATATTTGCAGTAAAATAGCACGATACCTTGCCGCATTCATCCTATTGTGAACCTCTTCTTCAATGTCATATATGTATAGTTGAGAGAATTTAGGACGTGCTCCATCGTTCGGCAACAAACTGCCTATCAGGTGATGATTTTGACCTCCAATCTTGTATGTATATGGACCACGACCATGAGTAGTTGGTGCAATTATTCTACCTCCCATAGAAGTGAACGAATACATCATGTTATACCCCCTAATATTATTAAGGAAGTGCGCACTTCTACTATGTCTCTTCTTCAATAGATCTTCCAAAAGTTGGGGTGGACGCTTAAGTAAAGGTAATTGCACTTTTCCTTGCATGCAACACATCCCAAACTTTGGTCGTCCATTCTTATTTCGTTTGTTTACTCGTTCACCAAACTACATTTGTGCTCCACAGAACTCGCAAACACAAGTGGAATCTCCAAAATCTGAATAACCTTCTACAGTAAAGAAACAATTATAACTTTAAATAGTATTTTATATGAACTTGTTAACATGATAGTATAATATGTAAGTCTAATAACGCACCATTGACTGCAATGTCACCATCATTACATGCCTCTACAAAAAGGATATATGATACGTATGCGTTATAGGATTTACATGTGTTCTTATTTAAAAATTGAGTTAAAAAAAAGAACGATATAACAAAGAATATACCAAAATAATATATGCCTTACTGCATGACTTATACCTGGACCAATTATTTCTGCTCGCGCATTAGAATTTGAATAGTTGTCAACATGCATATCATTTCCTTCAACATCATTGTCATCTGTATATAAACTATTTGTTTTAATGCATAAACAAAGAAGTTTAATAACTGTATAATTTATCTGCCTACTATTTATGGTGCTGTATTAGTTAATTAATATTTACTATAACATACCTGGAATGATTCTCTTTGAAACCGATTGAAGGACTTGCTTACTTCGGATAACACGTGTCTTTGATCTAAATGAACTGCATAATGTCATAGGTTGTATAACTTCCGTTGACAGTGGACATGGCGTAGACGCTATGTCATGCGACAATAGGTGATGTTAGTTGGTCACAACGTATTATATATTTATGATCATACTATGCCAAACTGAAATAGTATAAACATGTAATATTTCTAATAGATTAATTTATTACCAGAACTTCGTTTCTCTTCAATTATAAGTTTTCGTTGATGCCTTGCTATCTTTGATGCATGTTCTTTATCTGACGCACATAATTTTTCAAAATATTATTAGATTGTTTATACAGTAACGTTATTAGACAAATTAACAATCAATAAGGGAATAATTTATTATAAACTAACCGATACTAATATCTGTTATAGCACTTAATGGCGATTGAGTTGTGATGTCCACATGACAATTAATATCTTGTGAACTTGAAGATGGTGCACTTGTCGAAAATACTGCATTAAGAGTAATGTTACATTACTATCTTGCAAGTAATACGTTTTCAAAGTAAAATACACTATATACACTCACCATTAGGAATCAGAGTTACGTAAGAATTAGTAGAGAAGTTTATAATTGTCGACGATAAAGGAGATAATCCATTACTTGAGGAAACCGCTTATAATGGCAAGACAATTAAAATGTTAGTTCCATATATAAAAACAAAAGGATAACTAATTATTGTCCAAAATCATTGGATGATATGTGTTAATTACTTAATCTAATTGCGATTTATACCTGATGAAGATCCATTAAGAGGTAAGTTGATTGGCGTGGTGATATTATTTTGTGGTCGTATAGGAGTAGAGGAACGCGTAAATCTTGCACGCTTTTCTAACATAATGAACTTCCTCTTTTGTCTTGCATATTTTTGTTGAGCTTCTTTTGATAACAATTGATTGAGTGAAGGAGTGGTAACTAAAATAAGAAATGTTTTCCACGGAAATAGCATGAATTGGTAGATATATTTTGATCGTTTTGAATTCATATGTACATTCAATGAAATTAATCTTTTAATTCTACTTATGTTATAGTAAGTTGTTCTTGTCAAAGCATAGAAATAAGCAAATTAAAATAGTTAAGTGGTTCATCTAAGAATTACAGTGTAGTATACTAAAAGCGAAATTTGAACTGCCACGTTTGCTCAGTGAATAAACATTAAGTCATTTATATTGTTGATTGACAAATAAAATAATATAAATTTTGTACTCCCTCTGTTTTTTTTATCTTTCTCACTTGGAATCTTGACACTATTCATGCATAGAGAGAATCTTCTCAAATGTTCTCAATTTATAAGAAAAACATAGTCATGTGGGGGTCTTGTTTGATTCGTCTCAATTAGTACTTTATTAATATTCAATCGTTATAATTTTTATTAATATATAATGAAAGATATTTAAGTTTTAAAACGTGCATTGGAAGACGCGCACAGGAAAGTGAGAATGATAAAAAAAACAGAGGGAGTATGAATTAACAATTTTGTTAAATATGTATGAAACAATATTGAATGGATGGTAATAACATATTTATTAGTTTACATAAAATAACACTTATGAATGAAATAAAATTATAATGCTTAATAAGAAGGACATGACATTTCTATATTTTCAAATAAATGTGTAAATTCATAGTATGATTTCCAAGCCCAATATAGATACAAAATTATATATATAACCTGTTTTAAAGCACATTACACATTCCATCTAAACATAACCTTCATATGATACTCTTTATATACTACCTAATACTACCTACCCTAAACCTTAAATACCTAAATATATTACCTACATATAACGTATACCACAGTAACTATAATTTTTTTTTATAACATATTCGCATGATTTATAAATAGTTGCGACAAGAATTATTTATTGAGGATTAATTGATTTATTTAAATTGGCCGTATAATAATATGCATATCAAATCCATAGTAAATGACGTCAATATATACTCTTTATCAACAAAATATAAAATGGTAATCCATAGTTTACATAAAAATAAGATTTCCAACCCCAATATAAATAAAAAATCGATATATATATAACTTGTTTTAAAGCCCATTATACATATCCAACTAAACATAACCTTTAATGTGATACTCCTTACATACTACTTAATACTACCTTAACTAAACATTTAAAACCTTCTAAAAAAAAGAAACACTAAAAACCTAAGTATCAAGATGAGAAACCGAAAATTTACAACAAAATTCATATATATTGCCGCTTCATCTTCTCTTCCTCTCTCTATTCTCTCTCTCTCTCTGTCTCTCTCTCTCTCGAACATTCATCATCTTCTCGTAAAAATGGCAACTTTCCTTTGCCAATATTTCCAGATTTCTTTCAAAGACATTACACAACAAAAAAAAATTAGATGCACAAAAAAGATAGCAGAAATATGAGAAAAAGTTGGTTATTGAAAAGGTTTCTGATTTAATATCAGAAAAGGGGATTTAGAAATTGGAAAAATTATTTTTGGGAAGTTATTATCGCATGCACGACGGATTTGATGTTGATTTCCATTGAAGAAGAAGTGGAGAAACGATTTATTTCAAGGATTGAGGATTTACAGGTGTTGTGGTTTTTTTTTATCAATTTCGTTTTTTTTAATAATTAATAATTCTATATATTCATGAATATATGATAATTTTATAGATCTACAATTTTTCCTTGTTAAAAAACCGAAATTAAAAACATGCATTTATATCCTCAATTTTTATTTTTTTCTGTATTTATTTTCTACGAATATGTATATTTCTTTCGCATGCATCTAAAAAAACAAAAAATAAGTTCAATATCCTAGTATCTGAATATCTAATTTTTGTTTTTCTAGTATCTGAATATCGAATGCATGTCAATTTTTTTTGTTTCGTGTTTATTTTCTATGAATATGTATATTTTTTTTGCATGCATGTCAAAAAATTATGAAATTTATAATAATTCTAAATAGTATTAATATAGTTAAATTTTAATTTTTCTAATTAACCTATATTTCATTAATATATGATTAATTTATCGATCTTAAATTACCTTTGTTTAATTTATTTCCTTTGTTTAGTAATATATTTGAATCTGTTTAATTTTTCACATTAATGTCAAAAAAAAAAACAATTTACAGTTCAATATCCTAGATCGATAAATTAAAGTAAAATAATTACTTTTTGAAAAACAGTAGAATAAATATATATATATTGTGTCATTAATTACAGTTCTATGAATATGTATATTTTCTTCGCATACATGTGACAAAAATGGTGAAATATAAATAATAAGAGTAAATATTATAATATAGGTAAAATTTTGCTTTTTCACTAATTAGTACCTAAATTATTTCATGAATATATGATTAATTTATCGATCTAAAATTACCACTTTATAAAGAACAGTACAATAAAAAGTGCCTGTATATCCTCAATTTAATTTATTATTAGTTTAGTATATATTTCAATCTGTTTAATTTTTCACATGAATGTAAAAAAAAAAAAAAAAAACATGTTATTCATCATAATTAAAGTAGAATAATTACTTTTTAAAAAACAGTAGAATAAATATATTTATTGTATGTCATTACTTACTTATTTGTTAATTATAATTTGCAACATATGTTTATTTCTCACATGCATGTCACCAAAAAACGTTTAGTTAAAGTATATTTATGATTTAATAGATTAATAAATAATCATATATTATTAAAATAATCATATGAAATTTATATGGATATCTACATTTCGCACATGAATGTAACGAAAAATATGGAAAATAATTTATAACTGTATGTAATATCTATGTATAGATATATATATATATAGATATTTATATATATATTAATTAACTATATAAATATATTATTATTAAGATAAATAAGATAATTATCATAATTCAGATGTACGCGGTATATTTCTTAATTACATTGCATGCAAGGTCTTATAATCGGTTTTTATAAACTGTATTGTGATTAAAACTCATTGTTTGAAGCTTTAAAACAGTTAAGTACAACTATCTATATATACAATTTGGGTATCTATATATTACACTACATATAAGTTTATTGCGAATACATGTCGTTCTTTATGTTGCTTATTCATAATTATAGTTAATTTCCTATATAGTTAAATACATAAGTTATGTTTGTCTTTTTCGAGGTTTTGCTTTGGATGCAAAAGATGGTGGCAATTGAAGAAATAATGTGAGAAAACATATCATGATAGTAAGATTAAAAAGGTAGTCTTTTCCTTGCTTCTTTATAATTATTAATAATGATATAATTCATATACACGATAAATTAAAAATATATTCAAATAATTTGACCTATGTATGTTATATTAAGGTATATCATTTGTTTATTTAATGCTTTATTATTGCATAAAATTTCCACAGATATATGCATAATAAAAATGTAAGAAAATAGTTTATATTGTTTCATATCTTCTTCAATCATTGTTGATCTATTTTTAGATTGAACAGAAAATGTTAATATATATATGGGAAATAGTAATACGATCTAACAAATTGTCTTTTGCACTATTATAAATATGCGGTGCAATAGAATACTATCATGACTTCTTTAGTTATAATTCGAAAATATATACACTACAAATATAACAACTTAGCAAAAACCATTAGTATATTACAACATATGAATTATTTTAAATTGAATATGTGGTCCATACATAATAATAAGTATAAATAGTTTTAATACAATGTACCTACAAAATATGTGCTAACATATGTAAGAACTACAATGTCATCTGAATTTTTTTTTTCTTGTATGCACGTCCTCAATCTATAAATATAGTTGATAATATTTATGATATAATAGATTAATAAATAATCGTATATCTTTTAAAAAAATATCGTATTGAGGATATATGGATATCTACATTTCTCACATGAATGTAACCAAAAATATTAAAAATAATTTATAACTGTATATAATATCTATATATCTAAAATAATATATATATATATATTATTTTAAAATTAAAAAGATAATAATTCAAATCTAAGATATAAATTTCGTATTTACATTGCATGCATGGAACCTCATTTATGTTTTTTATAAACTGTATAATTTGTGTATAATTATAATAGACTATATATAAGTTTATATATACAATAAATGTGTTTTTTTTTTTTTGAGGTTTTGATTTGCATGCAAAAGATGGTGGCCATTGAAGAAAATATGTGAGAAAACATATTATGATATCAAGATTAAGAAGGTAGTCTTCCCTTTGCTTCTTTATAATTATTAATAATTACATAATTTATATACATGATAAATTTAAGATATATTCAATTTGATTGACTTATGTATGTTATAGTAAGAACATTACATGATGAATAACTTTATTTCTTTATTAAATGCTTTATTATTCTATACAATTTGCAGAAAATGTTAATATATTGACAAAAATATTGCCTTTATAAATCAACTTACCATTAGAAATGTCAAGTAAAGGTCTTGTTTGGCTTCTACTTCGCTTATCGTTCAAAATTGATTTCCTCCTTTGCATAGCAACTTTAACATCATGAAGTTGATTTGAATTGTTACAAACAAATGGAGTATTGTCACCAATTTCGTTTTCTTTTCCGTAATCTGAATGTTTCTTCACACGTTTATTAGTAGAAGAACTCATTTCTACAATCTATTTATTATTAACGAATAAGAATATGATTTTATTTGAAGGATAAGAACACTGTAAGATTAATTTGTCTAAAGGTGTGAAGAATATATGTACGTTTTTTTGTGGAGATATTATATAGAGTATAGTATGGTAAAGATTCCTTAGTAGTTTTATACCTAACAGTTATTACGAATATAATATAATAGGAATGTTTCAAATTATTTCCGAATCAATCAAAGAATAATTTCCTATTATTAAGCTTTTCAATATCGCGCAACTTTGGAAACAAAATATTACTGATCATATACTAATAACTGTCGCCATTTTAAAAAGTTGATTTGATATGCATTAGAGAACTTTCTTAAATGTGTATAGTTATTTATATATAGGTAATAACGGATGCATTAATAGAAATTGTTTTATAATACCGGATATTTTTTCCTCTCTAAAAATATGTTGTCTAATATTTACTAAATTAGATATTCAGTTTTAAAAATGTGTGTAAGAAGATGTTTAAAATATAAAACATTAGTATAAAAATACATACATATTACTATATACCGTAAAAAAGAAACTTTTTTTATAACATATAACAATGATTTATAAATAGTTGCGACGAGAACTATTTCTGTAGGCGTAAATTGATTCAGGCGAGATATCATAAGTATATATATATATATATATTACTTATATATATATATATATTTATATATATATAATATATAATTATATATAATATATATATATATATATATATAATGTTATTAATGTAATATACTTAAACATTATATATTTAATATTACTTAAACATTATATATATATATATATATTATATATATATATATATATATATATATATATATTATTATTGGATGTATAATTTATAACAGTTAGGTTAAGACATGTTATTTAATGTTTAGTATTTCCTTAAACATTATACAATGAGGATAACCTATATGGCAATCAATGATATATTTAAATTTTTCATAAACAATCATGTCGTAACCACAAGAGTTTTGAAATGAATGTATAGGAGAATAACCAAATCCTGAATAAATATATGCAAATTGTTTAGAAATATAAAACACAACCTAATTACAACGTTCATCTAATAGTCTATAGATAGACTTTATATATAGTTCTTAATTCAGCGACAATATCTAGAGTCCATCTTCTTCTTGAGGCACAACAGACTTGAGTTTCTTGTTAGTTGAAAGCTGCATCCCTAAGCTAAGGGTGAATGTTCATCAAGTAATGTTGCTCTCTTTTGCGGTGTGATGTGGGATAGAGAAGAGTCTGTCTCCGATTGAAAGAGATCCTATTGAATATGTTGAAAAAATAATGGTTGTTAGAAATGCTAAAAAATAATAGATATGTAGATAAATGTGGGTAGACGAAATTAGTTGAAATAGCTAATTATTACCATGTTCTCTTCACATTCTTGCACGCTTTCTGCCTCACTCTCTTTTTTCACAATAAGAGTTCTGTTGAAGAAAATTTACATAAGTAATTACCAATTACTTGTTTACTATAATAAATAATGAAACAAATTGTAAAATCCTTAGAATTAAATCAAATACCTCCAACTTAACATAAAGTTCAAACCACTTGTTAATTAATTCAGGTTCATCGGACGTAGAATTCACAGTGTAGGAATAATTTTGATCAATGCCATTATTATGTGGCACAGTGACCTTAAACAAAAATCTTTTCCCCAATAGACTTTTGAATTCTTCAGGAAACTCATTGTTTTCTACCTACATGTACTTTGATGTTAGTATTTATAAATGTACATAAGAAACCATGTATTATAATTGACAAATAAATAATGTATGATAACGAACCTGATTTTGAGAGGCAACCATTTCTTTTGCTGTTCTACCATCCAATTTGGACACCTCTTTATCAAACATCATAAAAGAAGCATCTCCAGATTTATCAGCAACAATCAATTTTATCTTGAATCTATAAGAATTTTTAAAAATTAACTATTAAACTATAAAAATGTTTCATTTATTGAAACTTGACATTAAATATTAGTGTATACTTTGTTTTTATATTAGTAAATTAGGAAATATAATTACCTTGGTGTTGTACTACGTAACACTACATTCTCCTTTCTACACCGGATGACATCATCTTCCCTAATCACTCCACTCATACATCTGTTGCAATCCATCGTAATACCAACTATACCCAACATCTATGTCCTCTATTGTTGCTAGGCATACGCATACACAAGATTGAGAAATGAAAAAGTATACTAAGGATAATTAGTCATTTTTCTTGTGATGTTAATATATATTGTTGCATGAAATGACAAAATTCTCACCTTTTTCATGTTCATAATGTCGAAAATATCTTTTACATATTATTCTTGCTTCAAAAAGTCATCACTCTCATTCGTCAGTTGAGTTAGTTGGCCAGATATTTGTTGAGTTTTGCAACACATGCTGGAAAACAATCATGTAGCATAATCTTAGACAAATCGTGCTACATGTGTATGCATTTTGTATGGTCCTACTATTTGTATGAGTTTTTTTATTAATAATGCATTTTCCAAGAGATGATTTTCCTATTTATCTAATAATGTACTCAATCTTTCATATGTTCTTATTTTACAACCAAAGTTATTAGCTAATATATAATGTAGACATATTTGTAGGATATCATGCAACAACATAGAGTCCGAAACTTACATATTCGGTGATATGTGATGAAGCGCATGTATAATTTCTTTAACTTTATATGACACAACATAAATTACATTTATATTAATGCTACAATACTGCAATATGTGATCCATAACGTATATTTAATTGGTACAATAAATTAATATAATACTTAGCCATGTTAGTTACTATGAATGAGTAATTATTTTATTCCACCTAATATTAGTTTACTGTTATATGTAATTAATAGTTTAAAGCGATGTAATTTGTTGTTAATTTTAATTGTAATAATTATGTATTTGTATTTGATATGATTAGGTGGAACAAAATACACTCATATTCATAGTTCACCTACATGGTTAAGTACAACTATATTGACATGCTAATGAATATGCTGTTTTATACAAATAATAAGATGTAGTCACAGAATCTCAAATTATATTATTGTGTTAGATAACTTATAATTACATGATATTCTAATACATAGTTGCATGATAAAATAAAGGATTATTCTTGTATGAAATTTATTTTGTTGTATTTTTGAGTGTTAATTAGGGCAATTGATATATAACACTAATCATCGCTAAAACTTTAATTATATAAATGTGGCTGATATGTCATCTATTTAATTGAAAATTAATATAACTTATCTATCTTTAAAAGCAATAATTTCAGATAATTGTGTGTTAATGAACAATCTTGAAGCATATCGAGAATTTTGAACACGAACACCACCTAGTATAAAAAAACAGATAAACAAATTAATATCTAGAACACAAAAAAAAATTTAAATGAATAAAATCGAATCTAATATACTTATAAAATATACGAAATAGTTACGTTAAATTTACAATTTAGTCACTTTTCTTAAAATATCCGGAATAATAAAAGTAAGCCGTGCATTATATTTTACTTTTTGCTTGATTCTTCAATACATACTTAATACATAATTAGTACGAACTTTAAATATAATACACATCTAATACGAAAATTAAAAAGCTAAAAGATATTTAATACGAAAATTCAAATCGAATCTAATATACATTTAAAATATACGAAGTAGTTACGTTAAATTTACAATTTAGTCACTTTTCTTAAAATATCCCGAAAAAAAAGTAAGTCGTGCATTACATTTAACTTTTTGCTTGATTCTTCAATACATATCTAATACATAATTAGTACGAAATTTAAATATAATACAAATCTAATACGAAAATTAAAAAGCTAAAAGATATTTAATACGAAAATTGAAATCTAAGCGTGGATTAAATAAAAGTAAGAATTTACCTTTATACATGATTCGTTTTGCAAACTGTAAGATGACAACAATTGCACCATTAGCTCCCTCAGCATTTATGTAATTTATCATCTCATCAGCATATGTGCCCCATAGAACACATGTTAGGTTGTCATTCCTATTTAGAAATAACAATGAAAAAGTTCATAAGTTCTTATATTGAAATTTAAATAAAATTTTTAAAAAATATATCAAAAAAGATGGTCAATAATAACAATTTGGTATACACATACGTTGTGTCCATCAGCTCAATAGTCATGCACCTCGATTTAGGGTCTTGGTTAGTTCACCATACGCAGTCACTTGCCCAATTATATCTATAGTAGTAAAAAAAAAATTACAACTTAAGGTGTACGTTTCAAAATAAACTAAAATAATAGAAATAAAGGAAATATTATAGAACAAATTAAACATACCAATGAGATAAACATCAGAACCTTTTTTGGCCAAAATATCACCAAATGGAACAAATTCAAAACCATATTGTGGGATATCCAAAGCATTGCATCCACTATGGACGATCCATAATTCATTGAAATGGTGAATTTATGTTGCGTAGTTAGCTCGTATCCAGCATTATCACGTAGCAAAAAATTTGAAATATGTCTAAATCCTCCTTCCTCAATCTTAGGCCAGAAAGCAACTATTAGGTTCCTCCGAATACTGGCATGTATTTTTGTACCCTATAAACACATATAAAATATACGTGAACTATTAGTAAAAGAGACGAATACTCTATAAACACATATAAATTTTATTTATCTATATAATATAATTACATATCACTTACATGTACATCCATTAAATCATTTCAATACTACCAGCTTCCAGATTGTTCATAAAGTTTGGCTTCTCATAAACCCGTATTATCCGTACTTCAATAGTGATATACTTTGTTCCCTTAACCAAATCAGAAACATTAATTATTTTTTAACAGGTGCATCATTTTGGGATGCATTTCGTAGAGAAATATTATATTGAAAGATGAAATGAAGAGGTTTTCGAAAAATATGAATTAAGATTATGAGTAATAGCTTAGTGTGTATTTATATAAAGTGACGTAAAAGATATTTATGAAGTAGTATTCACGTTAATATGAAGCTGTTTAAGGAAATGATTTGCCATTAATCTAAACCCAATTCGTATAGTGATTGTAAAATATGAATCTATTATAATCAAGACAATCTTAATCACAGATTAAAAATTGATTACAGTAAGTTATTACCTTAATTTATATCATTAAATCACTCAAAATCATATCTAAATTACATCAATTAATAAGATATCTCGCCTATTTTAACATCGAGTAACCCATATATTCCTGAAATACAATTTTCTAAAATTGTATTATTATAAAAGATATTTTAAAAAGAATAGTATCATGATTCTTTCTGAATTAACGTTGAGATCTAACATTATCTATATATAATCGTACAGTGATTGTAGAATTATTTACCAAAATATGAATATCTCATAATCAATGACAATCGTAATCACTCACACCTAATGATTTTTTTTTTAAATATGACAATCTTAATCACCGATTTCTGAATTGCTTACATTTAAATCATTAAATAACTATTCCAGGATATTATAAACTGCCTAATTAATAACATATCTAGCCTATTTTACCTTCGAGTAACCCATATATTCCTGAAATACAACTATTAGGTAAATTTGTATTAGTATAAACGATAATTTAAAATTACAATAGTATCATGCATATATTCCTAAAATCAGATAATCAACTAATCAATTACTAATATATTTAGCCTATTACATAAGTACTCCCTCTGTTTTTTTTATTGTTCTCACTTAGAATCTTGACACTATTCATACTTAGAGAGAATCATCTCAATTTTTTTCAATTTATAAGAAAAAAATATAGTCATGTGGGATCTTGTTTGACTCGTTTCAATTAGTACATTATTAATATTCAATGGTTATAATTTTTACTAATATATAATGAAAGATATTTAAGTTCAAAAGTGTGCATTGGGAGATGTGCACAGGAAAGTGAGAAAGATAAAAAAAAACAGAGGGAGTATATCTCTTGTGAAATCTTTCCCCACAAAAATCGAAAATTTTGTTTTTTTGTATAGCTAAAAACAATATAAGACATATAATACACAACCTTTACATAAATTGGCGTAACAATATATAATAGTTGATTACATTACTTACAAATTAATTATTCACTCCATATGTAATACTGATTTAGCATCGAGAAAACGATCCTTTATTTGGTAAGTATATATTTGAATCTTAAATAAGCCAGCTACATAAATTAACATTATTTAGACTTAAACACTTGTAAATGTCCTTAATAAACAACAAAATCCGAAATTTAATTCAACCGTTTATTAATTTTTTAGTATTAGTGTTTAATTAAATATATATAGATTGCTCTGATATGTGGTAAAACTGAATATAAGTTCATCAGAACTTAACAAAAATGATTGTCATTTAATATGGAAAATATATAAGATTAATACAAACTTATCTTATTGAAATTAAAACTCTTATTATGACAACAAACTTAATACAACTGAGAATTAACCTAGAAATCAATATAAAGCAAAAACTTAAAATAACTATTTCATATGTAAGAAAATCTAGTGGAGCAAGCGTAGAAAAAAGGCTGCTTCGCGATTACATAAGTATGCATCACATAAACTTTTGAGATCATCAGGACCCCATGCGAAGTAATCCCATTTTTCCACAATGTTGTCATATTCATGAAGGTGCCCTTGATCACACTTTACGAATTCATCTGACTCACGAACAATGGTATTATTTAACCAAAGGGACACCATCATATCTCGTAAAGTTTCTCTTAATTGAACCACTTCATATATTGCATGCTGGTGAAAAACACTTAGTAATAATGCTACACCCCTTTTTTTTGCGCTCTCCATCTGCATTGAATATAAGCAAAAGTCCCAATAAATATGTGGCCAACACATTGCCCTTTGAATGTGCCAAGTCGATGTTTTTCAACCCTTCATCTAACATCACATATGTGAAATATTGTACCTATAAAAAAATAGTTAGTTATGTTCATAATGTAAATAAATAAAAAAATATACATGTGATAAAATTGTGTTAATAAAAAATAAACAACTTTACCATGCCATAAGGCAAAAGTGCTTCTGGATTCTTGTATTGCAAGCACAAATCAAAAAACTTTGCTTTATTTTCATCATTACGCAATGAACGCATGTAAAGGTGTTCGAAAGAAACCTTCTTATATATCTTCCCATCGTGTGAAATTTTATTAATAGCCTTGCAACTGAAAAACAAACTAATTTCATAAGATGACTAAATTCTAATTTTATATCCCATCAAAACAAAAGAAGTTATAAATATAAAACTCACGTCAATCTGCACGCAAATAAATCAGGAGCACTTGCAGCACCAACGCTGAAAGAATTTCAATAATAATTCAGTAGGAAGGCATGAACAATGTTAGGCTTCTTTGCATTTGAGAATTCCATGCTTGAGAGTGTGAGAAGGAAAAAATCGAAATTCTAATTTGGAGGGTGTATTTTGGTTGAATGAATTGTAAAATCTATGCATGTATATTTAGATATATATATAACATTTATAAAAAAGGCATGATTAGAGATAATGAAAAGATGTGTCTTTTGGCAATAATATTTGAGACAATGGAAAGTCACTAATTAATGGCGAGGTATACCAACATTTTATAAACTGCCAAATATATGTATATATCCCAATTAATGCTGTTTTAATATACTGGAATTAGTAGGAAATTAATTTTTAAAAAAAGCCGACAGTTGACTACTGATTGTATATAATTATTTGAAATATATATAAATTATTAATTAATGCAATAATTTACTTTAGTAATGTAAATGTTTGGTAATAAATCAATTTTCTAACCGGCATATTTTAATCTGTATATATATTAATATATTTACATTGTTATAAATGGTTGTGTCTTTTGGCAATAATTTGTGTATATATGGAAAATCACTACTTATTGGCAAATCATACCAAAATTTCGTAACTGTCAAATCTAAAATATCCCAATTAGTGCACTATTTAATATAGGAAATTCTACTAAATTCATTAAAAAAAATGACGCCAGTTTCTATTATGTTTATATCAAAAACGTGATTAGTAATTGTATATGATTGTTTTAAGTATACGTCCAATATTAATTATTGCAATAATTTGGTGTATTAATTTAAGTGTTTGGTACTAAATTAATTTTCTAACCGGTATATATTAAATTTTAATTCTATTATGATTTAAGAAATAAACGAAGTGGTGGAATTACATAATAAATAACGCATAGCAAAAAATAGTAAACTTACAGTTTAATGTATACACTCTGTAAATAACAAATTTAAAAAACAAATAAAATACATAACAATCATATTTTGTGATCCACAAGTTTGCTATAAGTAGGCAACTTGCAAGTAAATTGATAAGCACACTCTTCCGCCCAGTAAACGTGTGTAACATCCACAACTTATGAACTTAGATTTAAAACATAGCAATGTCGCTTCAAGTACGAAAACATATGCATCTCCAATGTGAGAAAAGTTTGTTCCTTAGTTGTCCATGTATTTAACCTACAAAAACATCATATTAGCGATAATGCGAAATTTATATTACAAAGTTGTATCATTGAAGTTTCAATATTAACATACATACCTCTTCAGTTCGTTTTGGTAGATCAAGAGTGGACAATTGTAATATAAAACATATTTGCTTGTGAGATAGTCCAACACTTAATGACCCACTTATATCCTTAATTTTGATATGTATGAATAGGAATTCGAACTATTTACTTTATAATATCATCTATTCTCCAACAACCCTACACTTGCATCCCTACAATGAAATAATGAATTTTTTACATATTATATAAATATAAACGAACAAATATAAGATATTATAAATAAATATCAGATAGGACATACTCCGTTGTATTTGTGAAACTCAGAAATGGATAAACGCATGAATTTGAGATGCATAGTAATCTATTGAGCGGAAGAGAAGTCTTATTTATCCATATTGTCTTGTGTCGGACAAATTGATCGTTACGAAACCTAATTAATCAATAAAACATGTATTTAAGCGAACACGTTAAGTTGCGCATGGATTGTAAAAATGATCAATCGCATGTAAGTATACATAGTAGCTTACCATGTTTTAGTTGCTTGCAATCTTTGTCCTAGGATTGATCATGATTTGTGTGTTTTCCACGATTGCAAATAAATGCCTATGAAATGTAGTAAAAGACAAAAGTAATTTAAAACAGAATTGAAACATATGTTACCTAAATAATACAATTTTCATGCTTACCGTCGTCATTTTTCAAAACCAATCCTCTTGCTAAAACAACCATAGCTCTTGTAATATTCAGAACTTAATTGTTCTAAATGGTCAAAAAAAATTGTCGACAACGCATAGTTTCATAGCAGTATAACTGATATAAGTAGAAACAACGAATCAATATATTATTATGGCAAAAAAAAAAATGAACTACAATTACATGTAATATAAATCACAAATTATAAAACTACCTCTTGTCAATTAGTATGATATATTGTTTTTTGCTTTGTCGATTAATTTTTGATTGAACACGTCCCATATAGATGAGTACTCCAACAACACCTAACATGTCATTTTTTAAGAATTACACATTTACGAAGATTGTCTATTTCACATGCATATAAATTTATGATACAACTAATTCTAAACGTGGACAAAAATAAAGAAAAAATCAAATAGAACAAAGAGGCGAAAATTGATAGTTCTAAATTGTTGTGATATCGAATATAACTTTATATGGATAACTACATAAATTACATGAATGTTACCAAAAATATTATTAAAAATCATTTATAACATTAGATAGTATCTATACATCTAAAATAATATATATATATATATATATATATATATATATATATATATATATATATATATATATATATATATATATATATATATATATTTGTAAAAATAAAAAAAAAGAATTATCATACTACAGATATAAGATATAGCTTTCTTATTTACATAGCATGCATGGAACGATTTTTTTTTTTAGAACTATACTGTGATTAAAAATCGAAAACGTACATATATTTAAGCTAGAATGTTTTAACAGAATGTAAAAAATTAAGGTTAAATAAAAAAACGTGTGGAAAAAAAAATATGCAGTATATATATATACCTATTTCCTTAGTTTCAACGTGAACTTGCCTCATCAAATAATTTAGCAATGTGAATTCATTTTTTCGCACCTTATTGACTTGAGGATCCATTTCACAAAAGAGAATAAAACAACTTTTTTGTATGTTCAATATATATAAGACAAACAATACCGCAAATAAAAGTATGTGTCGCTTGAAATCACTTAATTTCGGAATCAATCAATAAAAAATTCACTGGAATATTTCGTTTCTAAACTGCTAAATATAAAAGTTTTTTATTAGTGTTTTAATGCATATGTTTGGTAACGAATCAATATATTAAAAGGTAAATCAAATCAAAATCTTTAACACACATAAGAATATCCCACGGTGATATGTTCATTGTTAGATCGAAATATACAAAATAATTATGTTAGATTTAAATTGTAGTCACGTTTTTTTTATAGATCCGAAAATAAATAAATTATGCATTATATTTAATAGAGATAGGTAAATCAAATCAAAATCTTTTTCTTGATTGAACTTAATTCATGACCATGATAACTAAAGAGACATACATAACGCTTAAGCAATTTAGTCATGTACTACAAGATTTTTTCTTTACTAAACAAATTTCATGACCATGAAAAATAAATAGAGATATGTAATACATATTTAATACTAAAATGCAAAGCAATACATGAGAAAACTTGAATACTTCATTCTTTTAGACATTATCTCATGCGTTCATCCCCAATTGTTACACACGTTTAAGTACATTAATCATTTATTAGGGAATCCAAATACTGAACTCTTTCCTTTGCTTCCATCGTTGCAAGTTCAATCTTATTACGAAATGAGATAATCATACCAACATAACCCATGGTTTCCATTTCTTCTTCTTCTTCTTCTAATTTCTCTAGTGCTTTTAGAGAATTCGCAATTTGCTCATCAATGGCAGACCATGCTTCAAAAAATTCCATCATAGACTCATTAATGTCATTGACATGTTTTGCAATTTTAGGATCCATTTAGAAAAATAAGTTGTTTTTTCAGAAATTAGAAGGATACTTAGCTTGGAAATTTAAAAACCGATTTTGATAAATTGGAAGCAAGAGGGGTTATGAAAACCGGATTCTTCAAGTCTATTTTATAGGCAAAAAAATTATCATTTAATGTATTGCATGCATTAGGTGGTAG
Organism: Beta vulgaris subsp. vulgaris; assembly: GCF_026745355.1. Taxonomy (NCBI): domain Eukaryota; kingdom Viridiplantae; phylum Streptophyta; class Magnoliopsida; order Caryophyllales; family Amaranthaceae; genus Beta; species Beta vulgaris. Next base: position 8,403,397 of record NC_079202.1, on the reverse strand, counting down.
ATAATATTTAATGGCTTGCATGCATTGGTTGGTATTTAAAAGTTTGAATTTATTGCATGTATTAATCACCAACCGTGAGTTATAATAGCAAACACGTTTTTTATTTATATTAAGATTGACAAATAAATAGTACAACTCTAATTGCACTTTTTTTGTAATTCAATTAAGAAAATTAACATACTATATTAATATAAAAGAGTATGTAAGACAACTTGCTAATCATTCCTTGCAATATAATACAATAAAGTTTATTTCTACTTAATTGAAGAAGATTTCCGTCGACCAAATTCAATTCTTCGAAACACTCATGGCACACTTTATGAATCCTTGGAGGTAAAGTGTGTAGGTAGTACAACATCATGTTATCACAATCCAAGTAGACCCTAAACGCGAGGTTTTGATGAAAGAAACGTCTTCAATAGTATCCCATATAGGCGAATCATAAACTATATCATGATGGTGAATTCATTTGATACTTTATGACTCAAAAGACGACCACCGAATAGTGTTAACACCATTGCATCAACATCAAAGAAATTAGAATGTGCCAATTTCGGATGCCATGTATCTTCAATTGAGGCGCATTGTGCTTCACATGGACATCATGAATACATCTTCAATCACGGACATATCACGTTTATGGTTATTAGTTTGGTTTTGATTTAGTATTTTCTTGAAACTAATCTCATAAAAGCGCATGAATGAGAAACGCACAAACTGTTTTATGGTGTGCCATGACCATCCAAAAAACGTCATTTGGACTCTTTTTTAATTGTAAAAATTACGAAATTTTGGGTTATGGAGTGGTGTGGTGAGACAAAGGCCAATGAACCATTGATATTTATACTACATATGGCCGAGTATAATTACCAATCTTTTGTATTTTTATTTATTTGTAATGTAAAATTGTTTCCTAAATATTAGAATAATTGGTTGATTTGGTATCAATTAGAACCGTTATTTAAGGTGGTCGAATTTTCTTCATTGATTCCGTAATTGATGCCAAAATGTATCAATTAATATCGTGATTGGTATTCACATTCCTTATAATTTAAACGTGCAATTTACTTGCCATATATTACATAGATTACGCTATTGGAATAAACGTTTCCTTAATTATGAAGATTACGTATATCAATTACAATCCCTAGTTAACATCAATTTCACAATCTTTGAACCGTGTGACACGTGGACACTCTCATTGAGCTTAAAAAAAATACTGATCAAAGGAGCATGCCACGTCATGCCACGTGGGATTGAAATCGCTAACAGAACGACACGTGGCCTGAAGGATTTTACTTTAAATATATATATAGATTAATCTCAAGATTCTTGAACTAACGAAGCCAATCCATGACCTTACAATAAATCATATACATATAAATTATTGAATTAGAAAACGCAAGTGCAAATCTAGTGACAAAGTCCACAATCCATGCTACTTCCACACAATTATGACAAATTGCTACTAACTTCTTCACCTGAAACATAAACCAATGAGAGAATGGGTTAAACTCACAATCCCAGTTGTGGATACTGTATAAAGTACTCTTTTTGTTTTTTTTATGGTTCTCACTTAGAACTTTTCATACTCAGAGAGAATTTTCTCAATTTTTTTCAATTTATAAAAAAATATATAATCATGTGACATGTAGAGTCTTGTTTGATTCATCTCAATTAGTACATTATTAATAATCAATCGTTATAGTTTTTTGCTAATATATAATAAACGATATTTAAGTTCAAAGATGTGCATTGGGAGATGCGGACAGGAAAAGTGAGAAAGACAAAAAAAAAACATAAAGAGTAAGTATGAGGCCAAAAATTAGCCATACAAGTTTTCTGACATCAATCACTCGTATACTTGTACATATAGGGAAAAGATTTGTAAGGGAAAAGATTCAAAGTCTAGATGACTTGCCAGCAATGTCAATGACAAAGCGATAGCGAACATCATTGTTAGCAAGACGTTGAAGAGCTTCGTTAATTTTATCAGGGGTGACCATCTCAATGTCACAAGTAATGTTGTGCTTCCCACACATATCCATCATTTCCTGTGTCTCTATCATCCCTCCTGTCATGCTTCCTTTCACGGTTCTTTTACCTGCATATCAAAATTGATTTTTGGGTTAGCAGATATGCTTAAGTCAAAATGGAGCATCTAATTAAAAACGTCGAGAGTAGCTAATATACTTGTAGCTGAGCCTGAGAGGGACATCAAATCGATGCGAATGGACATACCAAAAATGAGAGGGAAGGAAGGCAAGCCCATGGGCTTGTCAGGTGCACCCACGATATGAAGGGTTCCCTGCACTTTCAGCAACTCTAGATATGGTCCAAGAGAGTGATAGGCTGATACTGTGTCCAATATGTAATCCAGGCTCCTACGTTTTTCCTGTTAAGATCCCACATCAAAGTTGTTAAAAGGACTACTATTGTGCAACTAAATAAATGAGTGTGTTTCAAATCTGAAATTATTTAGACATATATCGATAAATTAAAAAAACTAGCATTGTCTGTGTATCATCTAGTTTCATGTCAACATATCAATCGTATCCTCACTGTTTTAGGCATTTTTAGCTAATAATAGAATAGTGAAGACGCAAAAATAATACCTTCATTTGTTTTGGGTCAGTGCTCACAATGAAGTCATCAGCACCAAGTCGTTGCCTGGCCTCTGTTTCTTTGGAAGGGGAGGTGCTGATGATGGTGACATCGTGCCCGAACGCCTTACCAAACTTCACGGCGACATGGCCTAATCCACCAAGCCCGATGATCCCTATTTTTTTGGGATTCTCTGATGATTCTAGCAGATTGCTGTCTTTCATGGGGCTGTATACTGTGATCCCAGCACACAGCAATGGTGCTGCAGCATCCATTGGTAGGCCTTCCGGTACACGCACTACATACCTATGATCAAATCATTGAATTAGGAGTCAATTCAAAGAGTTGAAAAATAATTGCAACTTTTTGTTGGTGCGACGTACGTGATTCATTGATTATACTATATATTGGTTGGAAACTGATTAACATTATTAAGGTTGTAATGGTCGAGTTCGAGATACTGCTAATGCATATATGTGGATTCTAACTAGTACTAATATGGTTAAATTATAGTTTATGGATAATGACTAAACATGGTAACTCATTTCGCACTCGGAACATCATTTTGTTCAAGGGCTAGGCTAAACAGTCAATAAGACAACAAGCTTCAAGGCTCATTGCCACATCAAGTAAATGCCCTAACATGTTGTTGTGACGATGATTCCAACCATGACAATGCACTAAAATTTGGGGTGGTACTCTACTGAACTACCATCTTTCCCTCACTTATGTGAGCTTATGATAAAGCACATTAATTAAGAAGCTCATTTAACGGGAATTCATTAGCCGAAATAGTGACATACTTATCTATAGTTATATCTATTACCCTAGAATTTTCTAAACACGAAAATGTTACAATTATATTATAATAAAGGAATCAATGATGTATTGACCTAGTAGTTAAGATTGAGGTACTGTGAGCGATAAGTCACAGATTTGAATCTGTCCTTTTTTTTGTACTTGTACTGCCTTTTATAGCTCATATGTATCAATAATAGAGGAAGTAGTATTTATTATACCTCTGATCAGCAACCAACATTTTGGAGTATCCTCCATATGTGATGCTACCATCCCAAAAAATACCATTGTAAGTGAACTGTATCTGATCACAGTAATTCTCCTCAGAATTCTTGCAAAATTCACACTCCAAACACGAAGCAGCTAGACAACCCACCCCTACTTTGTCTCCCTCCTTGAACCTTGTCACATCCTTCCCTACCTTTGTAATGATTCCCGTAATTTCATGCCTATTAACAAAAACAATGTAAGTAATTATTAACTAGATTAGCAACATACATAACTTAATACCTGCTTTTATAAAAATGGAAAATGAAAGAGAGTGCTTTAGTTACCCAGGCACACAAGGGTACATGGTGATTCCCCAATCATTTCTAACATGGTGGAGATCAGTGTGGCACATCCCGCAGTACAAAACTTTGATCGTCACGTCGTTCACTCCATTTTCTCTAATAAAAGATCCCATTCATAATACATTTAGTCAGATAGTCATTTATACACTCTAAATCTATAATAGATCTGAAATTTTATGACCACCTGAGAGTCGAAGAGTGGATAAATGCGATGTCAAAAAGTTTTAGCTTACTTTTGGACCTTACTAGTTATTTCCTCCGTCCCATAATATAGTGTATAGTTTATTTTAAGTTGGTCAAATTTTAAAATATTTGATCATGTTGAAAATAGCAGTTATTATCAAGTTGTAACTAACTGTCAATACAGCTCATAGTTAGTTATTACTAACTTTGTTATATTCTAATTAATATATATATAAGAAAATATATTCATATAGGATCTTATTAGATTCGTCTCGATATATAGTTTCATAATATCAACTTTTTATATTCTTTTATTAATAAGAAATTAACAAATCAAAAGTTAAAGATCTATCCTGAAAACCGTGGAAAAAATAAACAAGAATTATATATGAAACGGAAGGAGTATCTTCCAATATTACACTAATTAGGAAAGTACTAAATGTATTATGTATCACACTTATACTTTATTTTAGAGTGGTTTATTTTCTTTCTTAATAGAGTTATTAGCTTATCTAGAAATAGCACAAAAAAAAAAAAAAAAAAAAAAAAAAAAGCTAGAGTAATACCTTCTTTTGAAGACATAAGGGGTCATCTTTCCGGACGAATCATGAGCTGCCCATCCTGAGACATTTTGGGTGTGATTAGGAGTTGTTTGAGCCATATGTGTTGCTCTATAAGTTATTAGTGTGAGTGTTATTACTTCTTTTTTTTGGCTTTTGAAATTGAAGTGGAAATAAGATTGTGCTACTTCAAGGCTGAACTGACTTGACTTTATAGTTGGAGAACCTGGACCAATGCATGGTTTTTTTTTTTTTAGGCAAGGAAAAAGCTGTTAAATGTATAAGTAAATTCACGGAAATATTCCCATAACAATTTAACAGAACAACAAAAGTTCACGGAAGTAGCGACTGAAAATTCCCTGGTAAAATCCATTAAACGAATTGTATGTGTATGGTGGTGGGTAGTTGGTAGTAAGCAATTTCCATGAAATTTATTATTTGGACATTGAGGGGACCTTTCCAACGCCCTATCTAAATTTGGTTTTATTGTATTCCAACCCCGTATTTATTGGAAAATATATTATTGGTTATATAGGAAACTTATTAGAGCAATTTCAATGGTTGTAACTTTGGACCTGCTTGCAGTATTTGAAAATAGTGAGCAAGTTGCTCAATCATTATTGAAGCAAGATAATTGATACCTGCGTGAGAGCAACACCTGTTACATCAAGCTACTTGCTTGACTTTAAAAAGACAATATGACTTAAAATTGAAAAAAAATAAAGGTGGTGCTCACACTCTATATGATTGGGGAATGTATCTCCATCCACTATAAAAGCACATTTTTTTTTTGTTTTCTAGCTAATTATAATTAAATAAAAAATTAAAGTTGGAAATATTAATTGAGATATGGGACCATTCAAACAACAATGTATTATAGCTTACCATTGAAATACTTTGTAGTTAGAAAGCAATATTGCTTAAAAAGCTCAAGTGTCAAGTAAAGCTAAAAGGTGTTGTACTTGTAGCTCACCATTGGAGTTAGAGCAACTCCAATGATAGCGCAAAATGGTATTTGACTTAGGCTATGTTTAGTTCACCTGAAATTTTCTGATCTGAACTTATCTGATCTGATCAGATCTGATATGAACTTATTTTTTCTGATCTGATCTGATCTGAACTTATTTTTTCTGATATGATCTGATCTGATCTGAACTTATTTTTTCTGATATGATCTTATCTGATCTGATCTGATCTAATCTGATATGGTCTGATCTGATATGATTTGATTTACAAGATCTTATCTTTTATAAAATATATTATTACTATTATATTTTTACTTTGTAATTCATTATTATGCAATACATTATAAGATCTTCTTTATAGTATTACTATTATTATCATTCTATTTCTATTATGACATTTACACAACTTTTATTATTAATAACAATAATAATTATTATCATTATTAAAAGAACAACAATAATAATTATAATCATAATAGTAATTATTATTACTAAAAATAATTATATAACTCAAGTCATTAATTTATAAGAGCATGTACTTATACAATGTTTTACACTTTCCCTTAAAAAAATGTTTCACACTTGAGAAGTCGGCAGACTCAACTCTTTTTTTTCATATAAAATAAAATAAGATATACAAACAACTATGACTTGTGCATAAAAGAAATAAATAGCGTGCAACTTCAAATAGCTAGAGAGATTTGAAATTCGGTAGGAAGAGGTGTACCGAATCTAAATTTATAATTTATATCTCACACTTAGCTCATTTTGAAATGTAATCCGAACTTAATAGTTTTGTTGTCATGGATTTGAGCTATCATATTATATATATTTCTTATTTTTGCGTCAATCTTATGTTCTTAACACGTGGCTTTTAATTTTCTATTATTTAATAATAATTATCAATATTAATAATTAATAAGTACAACAACAACAATAATAATCCTTTTGAACAAATGTACTAGTAAATAATAATACTCCCTTTGTGTTTTTTTATCTTTCTCACTTAAAATCTTGACACTATTCACAATTAGAGAGAATCTTTTAGATTTTTCTCAATATATAAAAAAAATATAGTCATGTGGGATCTTGTTTGATTCGTCTCAATAAGTATTTTATTAATATTCATTTAGTATAATTATTACTAATATGTAATGAAAGATATTTAATAGTAATAATGAGTTTTTAAATATAAGCATGATATGATCTGATCTGATTTGAACTTATTTTTTCTGATCTGATCTGATCTGAACTTACTGTTTCTGATGTGATCTGATCTGATTAGATCTGAAATAAGCAAAAATAAGATGAACTGAACATAGTCTTAGAGTGCCACATAGATTTTTCCTAGCTAACTCAACTTAAAGCCAAACTCCCACAATGGTTAGCCGATATTCTTGTTGTTTGAGTAGGTCCTACTTGAAGCAAAATAGGTTTTTTTCAGAAAAGAATGGATAAATTATTCACCAAAATTCCCACATGGGCCCACAACTTTAGATTAAGCAAATTGATTTAATTAAGCTACATTGACTAGCAAATGAAATTTCAGCTACTCACTCCAATGGTTAAGCTGATTGCTTAATTTTTTATTTATAAGTTCTTAATATAATGCTAATCATTGAAGTTGTTCTTCAATGTCTAAAATATAGCCTTAATTTCATTTTATCATATTCTTATGGTATGATTCACCTTGCCTTGATTTTGGTCTTATAATATTCTTATGATATGATTCTCGTTGCCTTGATTTTGCTCGTATCATATTCCTATGATATGATTTATGTCTTAATATATTCTCATGATTTGAAATTAGAAATACATTGTAAAAACAATTAATCTTTTGACTTTAATCTTACATACTACTTTTAAGTTTTAACCATTCATTCAAATAATATTTCATATTATTATTTATATTGTACAATATTACATGGTGACTTATAACTCCGACATAAAATTAATAATTAACTCAATTTATAAAATAAAATAAACAAGACAATCGTCTCAAAACTCAACTCTTTGTGACTCTGCCTTACCTTTCTTTAGGGGAGCCCTGCCTTACCTTTGTACACTATTTGTTAGGAAAAATAATTGGCACCTAATTTATTTTTTTGACGGGTTTCATCAGGGGCGGGGCAAATATGTGCAAAAATAATGGGAGTCTTGTACAATTTTCTTAATTGGGTCTTTTATTTGTAGTTTAAAAAAGATAGAAGTATGAAATTCGTATTTATACCTGGCTAATGACGATTATCTTCAAAAGTTTAAACAACAAAACATTGATGAATTTCATGTTCTCGTTATTCCTTTCCTTATACTTTTACTACTGATCCAAATATTTTTAATTTTTGTCTAATCTTTAAACAATTAAAAATAAATATATTATGGAGTTCTTATATTTTAAGAGTCCTATTTCGTTATCGTGATTGTATGAGCCAATAACCACTTTGAATTTCATTTATTATTACATCAACCTATCAAAGTGTGACATGGCCTTTACCTACTCACTTGTTGAGACGGTTGGGAGGGGACAAAGGAACCCTTGGCTTCTTAGAAGCTTTCAAGTTTCAACCACTCAGAATATTGAATGGTTTAGTCAGTAAATGGATTTCTTGTTCATTTACGTGGTCAATTGACGGAATAGTAGATAGGACTCAACCAAGCTCACCCTCACTATTTCTTGTTTTTTCTCCTTCTTCCTTACACAGAAATTCTTGTTCAGGACCTAAAAGATGTACGGAAGTTTCTGCAAGATTTACCATAACTTTTTTCTTGGCATTCCATTTCTCGTGTTTCTTCAATTACTTGTCGATTCGTCTTATAATATAATACTTGTTTGATTTTTGCACGATTTCTAAGATATATTTTTTACCTTTAATATTTTCATCAAATTGTATCAATAAAAAAAATATAAAAATTGTTATTATAAAAGTACACATTGAGACGAACCTAACAAAATCTTACATAAGTATATCGAAGGATTTTGTCCTCGATCAAGTGTAACAAACTAAATGTATATGGACAAATATATAGATAATATATTCAATAATATTAGGTGACCGCAACGTTTTTGCTAGAAGCTATTTGCGGTTTGTTGGGCTAGTATACTAGGGCCAACTACTCATATATATTGGGTCATATGAGGTGACACAATGTGACAACTCTTGGATATTACCCGAATCCACTTGTGAAATGGGTTCGACGGCTTTAGATGGGTGGAGTGAGATGTAACTCATAAGATTATTAGGCTCATAATGTGGGTCACATTATGAGGCAAATAAAGCCTCGACTGGACGAGTTTAAGACCGTCTCGGACGTAGTTCAGATTAATTATATAGCGAAAGGGGGACTGTCCGGTAGGTAATTAATCTCGTTAAAGATTTTATAAAAAACTTTGAAAATAAAAGTGTTGAAATTTATCTTTGATTTTGAAAAGATCATTTATTAATATCGTATTAGTAAATGAAATCAGTTTCAAAAATTTGAACAGATATTTTGAATAGTTCGAACAGATGTTGAAAACAATTAAAAAGAAACACAGATATGAATAATAACTTCCTTTGATTGAACTTGAATGAAATTACACAAGGATTGAGTAACAACCAATTTTGAGCGAGAGGCTTTTTTTTTATCTGATTCCTAATATTTGCTCTCTATTTTGTACTGAAGAAAAACACACTTGGTTCCTAGGAGGATACAAATAGGCTATTTATAGTACATAATTTTTTGGTTGTTTGTGAAATGCATTTGATAAGTTTTGCCGCTTGTAAACAGAAGCAGCCTTCCCCTTTGAGTTGATCTGATAACTTGTATTTTGTAAGTATTCCTTTGCTGATAACTTTGATTTTGATTTTTGGATTTTGCTTAAATGGAGCTTTGGATTCATGTGACCTCATGTGGAGTGATACTTTTTGCATGCTCGTGGCTTCTTTTGTATACTTTAGAATATAATCCATTTGTCTTCTTGTGATATTGTCCTTTTGTGCCTTTGGGTGATGAATTTACAATTCATCAGATAATCAGGTGGTATACCGGATATTTGATGAGTCATCATATGAGTACCTGCATTGAAAATGATAGTAAAATATGTCCCTTATTTTTGCCTAAGTGGTATTCACTTAGCGGGATCTTTTTATTTTTAATGCCCTAACTTTTGCCAGGAAGATCCCGCGGACATTTTCTAATAATTTGAATAAGAGTATTTTGCCTTCTTGAGAGAGAAATTTGCCAGCTCTGAGTTGAGATAAGTATGGAGTTAATGGTTCAGAGTGGTTAACACCATTAATAAAATACTCTTGTAGCCATGTAGGAAAAACAACTGTTGTAATTCCGCAATGGATAAAAGTAACTGGGTCTTGTCGTTTTTTCGGATTAATTCTTCAATTTTGCGGATGATGTAGAAAAACCCATATGCTCTTGCTTGAGTTGGATGTAAGACGCCGGGATCCTTGCAGTAAAGATTACACTTTATTATATTAATGAGTATGAAGTAGTAGGCTGGTTTGATTTTGTCGTTCACCATTTCTATGTTGGCGCAAATGACTTCTTCATAAATCCATTCTTTTCTTTGAAGGAAACATACTGTTGAAAATATATATTGCTGGAATTCTGTGAACTCTTAATAAAATTATGTGTCTGGTTCTGGTACTTCGTAAAATTTCCTTACCAAGCCATATTTCCATGTTTGAAAATATGGATCAGCCTTTTGAATGTCTCTTACGGATATAAAGAATCCTCCAGTTTGGTAATATGAAAATATTAATATAGACCGTCCTCGTGTTCGCCAAATGCTATAAGGGGATATTTTTTCTGATGTTAGGAAATTGATATACCATGTGTTGAAGTTTTCTTGCTTTACTTTGTTGATGATGATTTCCTGCATATCGGTTGGAAGCTGATATATTTGGATGATTAGTTCATATATGAAAAGTTTGGAAATTATTTTATGTATTGTAGGTAAAGAATGGGTTTTGGCTGTTTGAGTGAGGTTATTTCATAAGTCTTTTGTCGTGGGGGAAAGTTTTTTGAGTAAATCTTGAATACCTTGGGTATGAATTCTTCACTTTTATGTGAGGTATAGGTTTTTGGTTTTGGAACTGAAAGATGGTTGAGTTTTCTGCATCTGAAATAATTAAATCAGTAAATATGAATAAAAATTAATTTTGATTAATGAAAAGAAATTTTTATGAGAATAAATCTTTTGAAATTGAACAAATATTATTACAACATCCTTTTTGACAAAACGGGGCTGACTCTTTTGAACAACAAGAGGTTGACTCGTTATCTGATTTTATTTGCAGTATATTATCTTCACTATGGTCAGTAACACTAGTAGAATAATTGCTTATTGCTGCAGTGATATTGCTGCGGTTTTACCCATACGCAGCAATATATCGCGTAAAAAGAAAAAAATAAAATAAAATTACCATATTGCTGCGGTTTTGACCGAAAACCGCAGCAATATAGTTTCAATGGAAATATTATGATTTTTTTTTACCATTTAACCAAACATATTTGCTGCGATTTTTGACAAAACCGCAGCAATACATCCTTAAATAATATTTAAAGATGCTGGGCTTTATTTGTGCGCCTCTCACTCTCACACAAGCTAGGGTTTTTCATTCTCTCACCTCCTCTTTCAAGCGGCCTATCTCCTTCCTCTTTCACGCTGCCTCTCTCCTCTCTCCTCTCGCCTCACAACATCTTCGATCCGGCGACATTAGAGGTGGCGAGTGGTGCGGTCTAGATGGGCTGGGTTGCGGGCCTAGGTGGGCTGGGCTGATGGGACGGGCTGGGCGGGCTGTGTTGGTGGTCCAAGGAGGTCGGCCCACGTCGGTCTGGACCGGTTTCTGACGGTTAATGTGGCGGTCTGGGCTGGGCTGACGGGTTTCACGGTTAGTAGTGGGCTGGAGCGGTTTCAAGGGGGCTGGACGGGTTGACCAGGCTTGGTGGCTGGTTCTGGTTCATGGTGACACAAGCACCACCGACTCACCGAGTCACCGACCACCCACACCAAGAAGAAAATAATGAAATTGCAAGAAATTTAACAGTGGGTATTGAGTTCTAGAATTCGAAATCCCAATTTCAGATCTACACTTGTATAACTCCATCATTCAACATATAAACAATTAAACATACATCTCTATCAATTAACAAGGAAAAAAAAGAAGAGATGAAGATTGAGTAAGAGAAAAATAAATAAATTAAAATAACTTTTACAGTGGGTATTGAGTTCTAGAATTCGAAATCCCAATTTCAGATCTAGACTTGTATAACTCCATCAATCAACATATAAACAATTAAACATACATCTCTATCAATTAACAAGGAAAAAAAGAAGAAGAGATGTGCGATTCTTCATCACGATTCACGAATCACGAGCTACAGTTTATGTATTTTTGATAATTATCCATGGAATTACCTCTTTGTTGGTATAGCCATGAAAATTGTGAAAGTGTATAGCCATGAAAATTCAAGTTGATTGATTGACGAGCCGTCGCCCGTCGGATATAGCCATGAAAATTGAGAATTGGAGATGGTGAAGTTGTTTGATATTGTTGGAGTAATATTGCAATTTGCAAGTGTTGGACAGTTGGATTGTTGAAGTACCTTACTTTAATTTTATTGTTTTAACTTTTTTTTGCTGACAGGTCCATGAGACTTGAGAGTATGAGACCATGACAACATGACTCGATGAGGTTTTGGCGTTTTATTTATGTCTAGGAGGAGTGAGAGTTGACTTGTTTAGAGAGAAGATAAAGTGAAATTTGGAATGACAACTTTTTTCTTTTAAATTGGAAATTTTAATTTTGGCCAATTTTATTATATACCTAGAATTGGGCCAATTTCAAATTCGAAAACTATAAATAAACAACCATAATACTAAATATTTAATACATGGTGAGTCATATAAATATACAATGGCACATGATATTCATGATCATTAGTATTTATTTTATCATAACTAGTTTTATTTATTTATTATTACATCTTACTCTTACAATGTATATTTTCATTCTAAATTAGATTAAAAATAATTGTAAATATTCAAAGTTCATAATTGACCATATTTTTTACACTTTCATAATATTTAAATAGAAATAAAAAAGTTCATATGTCATAACATTGATTTTTATTTTAAATTTCATGGCTTGCTCTTAATTCATATAAAACTAAGATGCCTACGTATCCTTAAATTGATAAGGAATCAAAGCCAACGTAGTTCTTATTATTAAATGCATATTGATTTGTTTGTTTGGGGGGGTGGACTTGAACTTGCTTTTAAAAACTTTAATTTAATATCAGAAGTAAATTAAAGAGATTAAAAATAAGCCACCTACGTATCCCGAAGGAATCAAAGCCACACGTAGTTCTCATGCGTACCTGGTTTCACGGATCACGGAATGGTTGATTTGTTTATTGGGGAGGGGGTGGGCTTGAACTTACTTTCGAAAACTTTAACGTAATTTCACAATTAAATTAAAGAGATTAAAAATACGCTGCTTACGTATCCCGAAGAAATCAAAGCCACACGTAGTTCTCATACGCACCTGGTTTCACAAATCAAGGAATGTTGTCGCCGTCACCGTCAATAGCAATGGGTTGAGAGGTACTTGTTCCACCATCCGATCCAGATTCCGATGTCATTTGCATCCAAGGGTCATCCTCATCATCGTCCTCTATCTTCATACCTTGTGTTCTCTTCTCCGCTTGATCCCAATCCTTTTTACACACACATATCTCAATGCTTTCTGGGGATAGTCGTGATCTTTTTTCATCGAGAACTCGTCTACCTGCACTAAAAGCTGATTCGGAAGCAATTGTTGAAGCAGGGACCACAAGAATGTGCCTTGCAATCCTTGCCAATATAGGAAAATCACCGGGACCAGAGTGCTGTTTCCACCACTTAAGAATATCAAAGTCATTATCAATGTCATATTGTAAAGCATAATATTCATTAAACTCTTTGTAAGTAGATGGTAACGAGGAGGACGAACCAGCCATTCGTGGCTTTTTAAGAATTTATGAAATTAATGCTCCATACCTACCTTTGGCCTTGTTTCGGTTCTGCAACATATGTTCCTTCGGGATTGTAAAGCATCACATAATTATCATAGAGAGCTTCTAAAGCATGTTTACAACGTATAATATATGACTCAATATCATAATGAACACCTAAGCAATCATAATAGAACTCAAGCACATCCTTCAAACCTTCAACTTTGACTCCCGGGTCAAGAATAGCAGCTAAGCCATAAATGACAGGGAACTCACTAAAATACTTGTACCATTTCACCTTCATGGAATCAAGAATACTACGAATTGACAATACATCTATGCTACTATTGATTGCATTAACAATCTTAACGCACTCCAAAATAACAAGATGCAAGTTAGGCTGGTAAACATAAGAAAACACATTTGTAGCGTCAGCAAAAGCTTTCAACACATCACGGATGAGAATGGCATTGGTCCAATGTTCACTAGTAATTAAGGCTTCAGGATCCTATTATTGTGACTCATTATAAATAATGGTCAACACGTCACGATAATCTATAGCTTGATTTAGTAACTTATAGGTTGAACTCCAACGGGTTAGTGAGTCAATACACCATCATCTCTTCTTTAGGCCTCTTTCCTTACATAAGGCCATATAACGTCTTTGAACATGTCGTGCAACTCTAATCCACTTGGTAACAGTTCTAATGGGTGTTAACAAAGGTTCTAGTTGAGTTATACCTTCTTGGACAGACAAATTCAGAATATGAGCACAACAACGAACATGTAATAGTGCACCATCTACAAGCAAGGGAAGCTCGGTATCAACTTTCAAGTAGTCGATACACTTTGTGTTAGCAATAGCATTATCAAGAGACAAAGAAAAAACTTTGCGGTTCAAATTAAATGTTTCCAAAGAAGTCATAATACGAGTTTTCAAATTAAAACCACTATGGGACTCATCCATAGCTTCAAAACAAATTATCCGTTTTTGTAAATACCAATCATCATCAACCCAATGAGCGGTGACACAAATAAATGGCTCATGACAAAAAGAAGTCCACGTATCACAAGTCAAGCTAACCCGACACTCAATTATACGAAACATTTCAATCAAATGGCCTCTATACTTATAGTAAAGTTGTTGGGTATGACGTTTAAGGGTGTTTCGTGGAATACGTCTATACGGAGGCTGCATAAATGTTCTATTCCACTCCTCAAAGTTTGACGACTCACCATGATTAAAAGGCAATTCATCAAGGATAACATATTTGCTAAAACCATCAATCATAGCATCTCTATTATAAAAGAAAGGCTTACCTCCACCGGGTTCCTTACCGAAATACCCATGCAATTGTCCTTGGACACTGTCACTTGCACCACCAATATGAACATTATCGGCTGTCATACCATGCTTTTCTTTCAAATGACGTCCCAAAGTACCGGTTCCACCACCTTGTTTCCATTTGAACTTAGGAACTGGTTGTTTACCCATATTCTTACACACTAGGCAATAAGCATGATATGACTTTTTTAAATTTTGCCCATCAGGTTGCCCGGCAACTAGTATTCGTTCATAATATGGCCATACCCATGAAGTTTCACCTCTACCTTTAGTTTCAATTTGTAGACTTCCTTCTCCATCTATTTCAAAAATAAAAATACAGTATTAATTTTACTATTATATATTTCAATTCAAAATAAATTTATAATAGTATATTTAAAGAGGTAATTAATAACTATAATATGAAGATATCCCAAATAATTATACAGCCCTAACACCTAGGGGCTAAGGATTGCACATAAAAAACCAATAATTGAAATAATCCTTAATATGTAGTTTCTAGTATGTAAAATATTTAAATATATTGTAAAGATGTTTACTTTATTAATCCTGTCAAACTTATATTAGATTAAAGAAACCCAAACTTATTAATCCTTAGGTCAAACGTATACTAAAAGTCTAGAACCCCTTAATCACACTATATAAAAAAAATTGGGCCACAAATGAAGATGAACTCCTCAAAACTAGATAAAGTCCAAACATCCAAAGAAATACGGAAAACCCTAAAAATCTCTTTCCATTCGCCACCTCTAAAAATGCTTCACCACCTTTCTAGAGTTTCTACATTGAATCTCCTCCATCAGATTCGCCCAATTCATATTTCATCCGCAACTCCGCATGCTAGGTTTTTTCTCTATCCTCAAATTCTCTCAAGTTTCGTTCGTCTGATTTTTAATTGAATTTCAAATCCACAAATCCGAATTCGAAACGCCGAATTTCCAGATCTAATAGCTAAATTCGATAATAACAGTGGAATTCCTCAAAATAAAGGTTTCGGATTTTCAAAATTCCAATTAATTTGAGGAATATTCAGCAATTCGAAGCCTAAAACTTTCTGTAATTGTAAGTGATCTAACTTTTAACAATCTAATATCTTTTTTAATGTGTAATTTTTGTGACTTGAGTTTTTTTTTTTGCCTTAAGTATGATTAATGTAAATTTTATTCCAATTTCGTGGCTTGGGATTTAGGATTTGATAACCGATGAAGTCATGAACTGGTTGTTGGGGCCCTAAATGTGCATTTTTTTTGCCTTAATTATGGTAAGTAATCTGAATTTTGCCATTAATCACAGTTAGTGAAATAATCATATTTGTGTTAATATATATTTGCTTCCTCTAGTATATAGTTCCATCTTAATACTTGTGTTAGTGGTATTTTTTTTTTTTTTTTTCAATTCAAAGTTGTTATTGATAACCAAAAAAATAGAGAAGCCAAATAAGCTTCTTACAACCTAGTCATCCACCACACCACAGCAAAGCCTACCAATACAAGAGTAATAGGCTAGTTTACTAACAAAGTCCTTTCATTTTCAGGACAATTACAAGCAGTCCTAAACACAATCTCTTTAACTAGCATATGAGCAGGAACTAAAGTATCATTAAACACTTTATTGTTCCTTTGGAGCCAAATTGCATAAATGGCCTCTGTAAATAGCTTAACATAAAGCCTGGCCTGTCTACTTTGCCTAGGGGTGTGCAAAAATATCCGATCCGAAATATCCGATCCGAAAATCCGCCGATCCGATCCGAAATTTCGGATATCCGATCCGATTTTAAGATTTCGGATATTTCGGATCGGGTATCCGAAAAAAATTTCGGGTTTTCGGATCGGATACGGATCGGGATTTTTCAAAAATTTCAACGTACCCGATCCGAAAACCCGGTATCCGATCCGAAAATCCGGTGATCCGATCCGAAAAGTTCGGATATCCGAAAATTTCGGATCGGATTCGGATCGCAATTTCCCCGATCCGAAATTTTCGGATATCCGGATTTTCGGATCGGATCCGATCCGATATCCGACATTGAACACCCCTAACTTTGCCCACGAGCCTTAGTCTTGGCCTTCCTTACCTCTTCACCAAAAGACTGGACATGATAGTCCCAGTGGAGCTTGCTATGAATTGCTTGCCATACTGCTGCAGCATAGTCACATTTAA
This sequence comes from Beta vulgaris subsp. vulgaris, assembly GCF_026745355.1. NCBI lineage: Eukaryota > Viridiplantae > Streptophyta > Magnoliopsida > Caryophyllales > Amaranthaceae > Beta > Beta vulgaris. The sequence goes on along the minus strand of NC_079202.1, from coordinate 8,386,218 downwards.
AGAACAAATGTTCAATGGTTTCCTCTTCAGCATCACATAATTTACAAATGAGAGAACATGGTATGTTCCATTTGCTAATCCTATCTGCAGTAGGCAGTCTGTTCTGCAACACTAACCATAGAAGAAATTTGCTTTTAGGACTAGCCTTGTTATTGTAGATGAGTCTACTCCACTCCACCTTCTCAAAAGACCCCATCAATAACTTATAAGCTTTTTTAATGCTGTATTTGCCATTATGCATCACTGAATTCCACCCTCCTAGCTCCTGCAGCAGCTCTCTAGATGTCAGAATCTTCTTGAGTTGCCATGACATACTGTTGCTAAGAGCAACAGAATAGAGATCACTTCTTCTCATATAGTATTCATTCACCCATTGCACCCATAATTTATCAGCCTTAAAAGTAAGAGCCCATAAAAGCTTTAGTATTGCAGCTTTATTCCAGACTTCCATGTTAATTAAGTTCCAGCCACCAGCCACTCTTGGATTGTAAAAAGTATCCTATGCCACAGGTGCTTTCTTAGAATCCAAAGTCTTCCCTGTCCACAAAAACTTTCTGCACACACCCTCAACTGCTCTTATAAGCTTCTTGGGAAGTGTGAACAACTGAGCCCAGTAATTTTGCATTGAACTGAGAATGCTTCTCACAAGCTGTAGCCTACCAGCATAAGAAAGTGTCTTGGCTATCCACCCTTGTGCTCTCTCAGCAATTTTATCTACCAGAACTTTACATTGAGAAAAGTTCAATTTCTTTGAAGCTAGGGGAACACCCAGATATTTGAAAGGTAACTCACCCATTGGCAACTGAACAGCTTCTGCTAGCAGGATTGCTTCATGATCCCTAACACCAGCAATGTAGATATTACTCTTCTCTAAGCTTGCAACCAGTCCTGAAGCATCAGAGAGTTTATTGAATGCAGCCATGATTTTGGTGATTGAGCTCACATCAGCTCTTGCAAACAATAGCAAGTCATCATCAAACATGAGATGGGTAAGATCCAATCTCTCACATTTGGGGTGATAGTTAAAGTCAGGATTATTCTTTAATTCACCAAGGCACCTACTTAGATACTCCATACAAATTGCAAATAGAAAGGGAGAGAGGGGGTCACCCTGTCTTAACCCTTTCTTTGCTTGAAAAGGTGGAGTAGGAGTACCATTTAACATAATGGAGTAGGAGACACCTCTCACACATGTCATAATCCATCTGACAAATATCTCAGGAAAGTTTAGCTCACCCAAAACTCTCTCCAAGAAGCTCCATTCAACTGAGTCATATGCCTTTTTTATATCCACTTTTATAACACATCTAGGAGAGACATGGGTCCTAGAGTAACCCTTAATCAGCTCTGTGGCTAGCATGATGTTATCTGCAATATTCCTTCCTGGGATGAATCCAGCTTGAGAGTTACAAATCACCTCATTTACAACACTATGGAGTCTCCTAGTGAGGACCTTTGAAATGATTTTGTAGAGTACTGAACAACAAGCAATTGGCCTATAGTCTTTTACTTGAAGGGCCTGAGCCACCTTAGGCACCAGAGTAAGTGCTGTGATATTTATTGGGTGATGAATAAAAGACTCTTGAAAGAACTCTTCCACACCAGCATACACATCAGCTTTAATAACCTCCTAACTCTTCTTAAAGAAGACTGCATTAAACCCATCTACACCAGGGGCTTTATTGTCATCTATAGAGAATAGAGCTTGATCAATTTCCTCATGAGTTACTCTCCCACTCAGCAGTCCCCTAGCATCATTACCCAGCTGAGGACCAACCCTTATGGTCTGAAGATCAATACCTGGGAGCCTGCTAGCACATGAACCCATAAGATTTTTGTAGAAGTTCATAATCTTAGCTTGAATGTCATCCTTTGTAGTCAACATCACACCCTGACCATTATGCAATACAGCAATAGCATTCCTAGCTTTCCTTATTTTCACAGTATTAAAGAATAGCTTTGTATTAGAATCAGCATGAGTAATCCAATTGATTCTAGCTTTTTGTCTTAAGATGCTATACTCAATACTAGACTAGTGTCTGAGCTTGGCCCCCACCTCCTTCTCAATTAGCTGCAGCTCAGCTTCATTATTAGTAAACAATCTAGCTTGAATGACAGTAAGAGTGTTTCTATATTCATGTACCTTGAGATGAGCATGAGAGTAATGACTTTGATGCATAGTTTTCAGTGCTCTTTTAACTGCTTTGAGTTTGCTCCAAACACTCTTTAAATGATATTGATCCCCAGTAGAGTTCCAAGCAGTTCTCACAACATCTAATAAATTCTTATCCTCGGCTAGTATATTATTGAATTTGAAAGGCCTACCACCCTCATCTTGTCTTGAGCTAAAACCAACCAGCAAAGGATATGATCAGAAATCCCCTCAGGGAGATACTTCACCAATACATCTGGAAATTTTGTGAGCAGGTCAGTGTTAATGAAAGCCCTATCAATTGTGCTAAGAATTCTTTCCCCAATAGCCTTATTGTTCCAAGAGTAATAAGCTCCAGTACATGGAGCTTCCATTACCCCCATTTCCATGATAAATTCTGCAAAATCTCTAGTTTCAGCTTCATTGACTAGATTTCCATTTACCCTGTCAGAAGCTTGGTATGTTGCATTAAAATCTCCAATTATAAAATAAGGCCCCACTGAAGCTTCCACCATTCTTCTTAAATCAGTCCACAATTGCCTCCTGTCAGCTATAGTATGTAACCCATACACAGCTATAAGTGAATAAGCTGGTTCATTAGCATGATTTGAGACTTGGGCCATGACACACTGTTCTGTCATGCTCAACACACTGACTCTAACCAAACCAGGCTTCCACCCTATCCAAAGCCTACCTCTAGGAGAGTAGTCATAATTACTGACCCACTCCCAATTAGCTCCAAACTTCTTCTGAACATCCTTAGCTTTTTGCTCCCTAACTCGAGTCTCAAACAAAGCACAAATTTCCACCTGATGATGCTGTAGAAAAATCTTTGTTTCTTTTATTATAATAGGGTCATTAAGACCTCTCACATTCCAAGCCACCAGATTCATTAGGACAAACAGGGATTGGGTCCCCTAGCACCCCCATCTTTCCCTGGGTCTTGAAAGTAAGTGACCATCCTAGCTGAATGAAATGACACCTGTTTCCCTTTTGACTTCCTGGTAACCACTTTCCAAGGTTCCTCCTCCTCCCCTCCCTGCACAGGCTCAGGAGTAGCAACAGGGGTCAAGATCTCTGTAGTATTTAGCTCTACTTCCTTAATAGGATCACCAGTAGAACTAGGATCTACTACTAAAGGAGGAGCACCAATACTAACAGAGGTACCACCTATTCCTTCCTTAGGAGGTACTATAGTCTTTGGTACCCACTTTTGTACTGGCTTAGTAGGTTTCTTGGGAAGAGTTTTGTCACAATTATGTCCCACCATTTGGCATTTATGACAGAAAGCAGGTAACCAATCATACAGCACTTTCTGTTTAAACACCCAGCCATTTGGATCTTCAACCTCCACTTCTTTAGGGATTTCCTTTGTAACATCCATTTCTATCAATATCCTAGCAAAAGAGACCCTCAAAACCTTTGTGGTACACTCATCTGCATAGATAGGAACCCCTAGCAGACTTCCAATCCTGCTAAGTGAGTTATCACTCCAGCGATTCAATGGAAGGTTAGGAAGCCTAATCCAAATTGGTATTACTTTCAGAACTTCTTTATGAAAATCAAAATCAGCAACCCATTGTTTAACAATCATTGGTTTCCCAAAGAACATGTGTGGCCCTGCATATAGAATAGCATCTCTATCCTCCTTATTCCCCAGTTTAACTATAAAGTAACCTTCATCATGTTTGTAAATAGTTGGTTCCACCTTTGGCCCCCATTGAGCTTTTACATAGGCAGCAAGCATAGTAAGAGTAGGGTTTTGACCCACTACATAAATGATCAAAGCATTCATCCATTGTTCACTCAACCTTTCAGTTTCGTTTTTATCCAACTTAGCAACTTGTCTACCCTCAATAACTACTGGAGCTACAAAACTTAAACCCATACCTTTTTCACCCATTCGATTCTTGCCAGTGAATCCTTTCCACTTGTTCTGAGCTACTTCCTGATGTTGTACATCCACCACCGGAGCTTCACCATCAGCTTCCAATCGCACCTCCTTCTCCTTATCATTCGCAGTTACTGTTCCATTGATTTGAGCTTCAGGGGTTAGCTCCTCCGCTCTAATAGAACTTTTACTGCAACCTGAAGATGATTCCGGTGCCGACGAGCCATTTACCGACGACGTTGCCTTCTTTTTCCGGCCCATTTGGGCTCAGGGGCGCACGATAGTACTTTCACCTTATCGTGCACCGAGAGGAAATATCGTACCCCACACTGGAGTAATTTTCTATTTTTTTTTTTTTGTGTTTGTGGTATTTAAATAGTATAGATTGTATATGGTTCCATCTTAATCACAGTTAGCGAAATAATCATATTTGGGTTAATATATATTTGCTTCCTCTAGTATATAGTTCCATCCTAATTCCTAATACTTGTGTTAGTAGTTTATAAATAGTATAGATTTGTATATAGTTCCATCTTAATAGTATACAAATAGTAAATAGTATATAGTATAAACAGTATATAAAAAGTATGTAAATAGTGTATAATTCCATCGTGTTAGTAGTATTTAAATAGTATAGATTGTATATATAGTTCCATCTTAATCACAGTTAGCGAAATAATCATATTTGGGTTAATATATATTTGCTTCCTCTAGTATATAGTTCCATCCTAATTCCTAATACTTGTGTTAGTAGTTTATAAATAGTATAGATTTGTATATGGTTCCATCTTAATAGTATACAAATAATAAATAGTATATAGTATAAACAGTATATAAAAAGTATGTAAATAGTATATAATTCCATCTTATTAAGAGTGTATATAGTATTTAACACAAATATTCATAGTATCGATGTTAATAGTATAGATGTTCCTCTAGATTATCTTGTAGATTATCACAAGTATAAGATGTCCCAATCCTGTTTCATGCTAGTTGTCAATCTTAAATTTCCCAATTTCTGAACTTTTCTTATCAAGGTGTTAAATATGTTAATCTGTGAATCTGATTTTTTCCTTGTTTTTTTTCATGCTTTCTTAATTGTTATACTAATGTCAATTGTCAAAGTTAGGATTATTATTCATGTTCATTCTATTAATATTAATTCTTATGGATAAGCATTACTCCATTACTAATGTCGAAAACTCGAAAGTTTGCTAATTGATATTAATGTCGAAAGTAATACTAATTAAAATGACATTGATTCTATTGAAAATGAACTACATGTGGCTTTTGTATTTAGATTCAAACTTACTAATGTCCAAAGTGTGCTAATTTATGCAAATGTCAAAATTACGTGTGGTTATTCCATATTTTGAAAGTAATACTAGTGTATTATATATTTTCAGTAAGCATATAGATATAAAATTAATACTAATTAAGTACATGTTAATGACGTACCTTCTCCGCTAGACGGCTGAACTTCGTTTTGAGATGGTCGGCGTGGTGGAGGTGGTGGCATGGTGGAACTTCGTAACGGTGGGGAAACTTGAACTTCATCCGATTGTTGTCCATACTCATAAACATTTTGGGCGTTAATCTCAAATTGGTCCATTTTTTTGGTTTTTGTAGGATTTTTTGTAGTATTTTTTTTGGAATTTTAATTTGTAGAACTAGAAAAAACTAAAAATTAACTTTGAATATTGCAAGAGACAAGAGAGACGGGAGCAAAAAAAATTGAGAATAGGAGGATTGAAAGTATTATAAGATAAGAGATGGGAGATGGTGTGGTGAAATGGTTAGAATTAAGCTGCTATTTATAGGAAAAAATGGGAGGGAAAAAATTGAAATTTACACATACTTTCAAATTGTAGCTCCATCTCCATGAGAAATCAATCGTTACTGTAATATTGATCAATGTATTTGAAGAAAATATATCACTACTACAGTGAATAGCCTGCAAAAGTTGATAACTTTGAAATAGGAAGGCATGGAAGCTAGAAGATATTGTCAGTATAGTAATTTTAGCTGTTATTGAATGATAATTGTAGAAATGTAGAGTATGCAACTTATTTGCTATTTGATTTGACAATTCACTATAATGGAGGTTTCAGGGATAAGGTGAAAGAATCAAAGAAAAAAGAGGTGAAAAGAAAGAAGAGCATGCAAGGATGCCTTATCCTGCACAAAAAAGAGCTATTGCCTAAAGCCTATAGCCTACTTGCCATGCCAAGTTGCATTTACTTTTGACAATTGCACCACATCAGGAGAGGAGTAAAGAAGTTGTTGCCAACTGCCATGTTTTCTTAAATGGGCCAGAAATCTTGCAATTACAATATGAATAAGTTTAATAAGATTAATTTTGCATGTCCAACTTATTATGTTTTGTTCAATTAATTGTAATGGGCCAGTTAAATTACAATTATTGGGCCAGAAAAATTACAAGTTCGATTTATTCAATTGGATGAATGCAGGGTGAACATTTACAGCTATTAGGCCAAGATAATTTCACGGGTTGGACTGGGCTGGTTACGGTCTGGGTTGGTCTGCGCCACGATTTGGGTAGCAGTCTGGGCTGGGCCGATTAAATAACTGGGTTGGTTTGTGGGCTGGGCTGGGTGGGCTGATAGGCGGGCTGGGCTGGTTACCTGGACTGGGCTGGACGGTTTTGCCAACGGGCTATTAAGGGCTGGGCCAAAATTTCCCGAGCCCACGGACCATCCACTATTTTCACGAGCCTCATGGGCTTGGTCCGGGCTGGTCACGGGCTTAGCCCGCATGGCCCACAATACGGGCTGGGTTGGGCAGGCCCGCACTGTTGGCCACCTCTAGGCGACATACATCTTTGATCCGGAGACTTCACTAGAGAACCGTCTCACACGCCGTTCGACATCTTCTCCACAACGATTTTCCTATTTCGCCGTTAGCAAGTCTTCGTCACCAAGTCATTCGCACCGTCATTAAGGCATTCTTCTCGAGTCATTTTCTCTCTCCTCTTTTCTTCTCTTTCGTCTTCCATTGATTCTGCTAGATTTTCAATTTCTTTAGTTCATACAGATTTTAATTTCCTGTAATTGCATTCATTTTTGCATTTTCTTTTCCTAATTTCGCATTTTTCATTTGTCTGAATTTAATTCAATCATTTTTGTTAATTTTTTTCAATCAATTTTATTTTTTTAGGTTGGTCATGTCGTTTTTCAGAGGTCTTTCAACTCTCTCAAAGCTTCGTCCGCAACAGATGGTCTCCGCTAAGTTGTTCGCCCTAATTTCGTCCGCACCAGTTCGTCTCCACCAAGTTGTTCGCCCCAGCTTCGTTCGTCTCCACCAACTTCCGATTTCGTCGTTCCGTCCCTTCTTAAGATCTAATGATATTTTTACTTTTTTCTTTAATTTTTAATTTTCTTTATTAGTTTTCTAGACTTTTGTATTTTCTTTTACGTTTTTTTAAATTTTTTATGAGGTCTGTTTTTTATATATGTTGTATATAGGATTAGTAAAATACTATTTTTGTTGAATATATGGCAGTTTGGGAATTACTTTTGTGCTGTTATTTTATTGTAATAGTCTTCTTGAATTTAAAATGTCCATATTATAAGTGTATTATAATTACCAAAAATTTACGCTTGGGAAATGAAAAAAAAATAAATTACCTGCCCTGCACCTATTGCTGCGGTTTGGGGAAGAAACCGCAGCAATATATCTGTATTTTTAATATGAAAAAAACATATTGCTGCGGTTTTCGCACGAAACCGCAACAATATTCCTTTTTTTAATTAATAATTACAACATATTGCTGCGGTTTTGCTCAGAAATGGCAGCCATATGTTTAAATATTGCTGCGGTTTAAAACCGCAGCAATATCTTAATTATCTATTGCTGCCCCCTTAATTGCTGCGCGGCCAAAACCGCAACAATATGTCACTTTTTGACCGCTGCAATAAGCATTTATTCTACTAGTGTAAGGTTATATTCTGAGGAAGTTTCTAGTGAATATAAGGCTAAAATTTTTTGTTGAAGGTCTAGATCATGACCACATAATTCATTAATCTTTTGTTTTAAGTCACATTCGTTAGCCTTATGACCTACTCGTCCACATTTATAACAATAAATTGGTCTTTTGGAATCTATAATTTTCTTTGGTGGTCTGGTGGGTGCCTTAAAAGTCTTTTTATAGTATGGTTCGTTATTAATAATTTTTCTAGTTAGTGAAAATTTTCCCTATATCTCTTTTTATTGATGGCGGAGGGAGGTTGAATTTTGGGTTAACCAAATGCAGCACAAAAACTTCCTAATTCTCTACGTTTTTCCCTTTTTTAGTTTGAATTGCTAATTCCTGACACAAAGCAATTGCTTCTTTTTTAACAAAGGAAAATATTTACCCATAAGTCATACTATCATATGGAATTTCATCTTGACCTGCACTTTCTCTTAATTTTAGGAATATTCTTTGAGAAAATAGGGATGGAAGACCAGATTTAAACCTTTCTTTTAAAAAAGATTGATTGCAATCACCTCGTCTAAAAATATTACTAAGGAATACATCTTTATACCATCGATAATCATCTAGTGTAGGACACCTAAGATTAGTAAGGACTACTTGGTTTGTTGACATTTCTTCCTTTGGATTACCAATAAAATGCATAGCAATCATATTAGTAAGAATCGAGCTTCCATCTAAGGCTTGTTGTTCATTTTCTATTTTAACGTGATTAAAAATTTGAACTTTAGTTTCCATATTAATATTATTGTCCCACCAATTTCTTAATTGACCAGTAAAACCAGTTGTGAGAAAATATATAATAGTGTGTTCTTGAGCATTTCTCAACCTATAAGTAGTTATGGCCATAGTCATTTCCGAAAGAACATTTAATATTTCATATTCTGTTTTTCCATCAATATTCCATTCATAAACTGCAGTTCCATCATATTGTGAGTCTCTAAATTTATGTCGTTCTTCATATTGAATATCTGGTGGAGTAGGTCTAGTATAATAATTTCTACTAGAGACATTTCTCTAAGAACTATTATTTATTTTATTGATTTTATTTTCATCATCATCATCTGAATTGATTGGTTTATTTGAACTATATTTATCCAAAACATTAATATTATTAGTTGACTTGGAAGTACTTAGATTAGATAATTTTTCTTCAATCTTACTAATTAAAGGAGTTGTTTTTTCAGGTAAATTAAGAGATTTTTGACGATGTATAGGAATTCTTGAAGTATTAATATACGGAGCAGCTATGTCGAAGGGAAATTTTGTTTCCTTTTTATTTATAGATAAAGTTTCTAATTTAGATGTAATGTCATCAATATCAGGAGATTTTTTTGACTCTAGTTGCATAGATAATTTTCTATTTGTTTTGAAATGGTAGTGAGAAGTTGGTTTGAATAATTATTTTGGTGATATATTTTTTATGTCACCTAAATTGCGAAGGGAGGAGTTGTCATCTTCTCTTCCTTTTAAAAGGAGCCATAACAAAGATCCTTCATTATTATTAACTTGAATTTCAGTTAACGGAGGATGAATAGACTTAATTATACTTCCATCTTTTAAAGTCCACTTTGAATTAAACTACCTGTCATGTTTATTTGTTTTTATTAAAGGGGTAAAATATATTATTTTTTATGGTGTAAGTTGAAAATTAGATGAAAAAAGGAATATTAATTTCTAACTTTTTCATATCAAAAATCCATTCTAGTCTGACATGATTTCTAGCAATTTGATCAAAACATCCAAAGAACCAATCTTTTTTATCATTATTTTGTTTTGAATAAAAGTCATTATGAATATATTCTAAGTCTATTTGAAATTCCTTTTTAATAACATTAATAGAGGAAAAGGTAGGGGTTTCATGGCTGAAGAAGTAGGTGAATTGAATTAGTAGAAGATTCTCCTACTGGTTCAGGTATTGGGTTTTTATATAGCGGAATTTTGAAGATTCTTCAAAATGTAAATTTTTTGAAGAGACTTTGAGGATTATTATAAGAATTATCTTCATACGAAGGTCGAGCATTTTCTATAGGAGGTTGATGGTCTAGCTCTTTCATAATTAGTACCTAACTTTATTATTACTTGACCATCAGGTTCTTCTATAATTTGATCAATTTTCTTTTGAGTAATTCTAGGAGGAGGATTATAATGAATTAAAAATTGTTTAGGAATAGTAATTTCATTCCATTTTAATTTTTTAGGAGTAAAAGTAGCCGCACTTTCAGTTTCAACTTTTAAGAGTATAGTTTCATCTATAGTGGGATGAAGTAAACATTTTGGATTAAGTTGAGAAGATAAAAGTCTAAAATAGACACGGTAAATTAATGCAAATTTTTAACATATTCCCTAAATTGTACTGTTGAATTATTTGAAAGATGGACATCTAGAACTAAAGTGTCTAGTATCCATGGATCGGTTAAGTCTACTGTAAAGTTTGGACAACAATTAAAGTAGATTGGGCCATTACAAATATTAGTTTGAATCATAGCTAAAAGGGAATCTTTATAGCCAACTAAGCGATTATCTCTTAGAGCTATATATATTGGACAATCAAGACCTTCTCTAGACAGTGGTTTTAAGGCTATTTGAATCATACCAAAATGAATATACCTATATGTTTTCAAGTATTTATTTATAGATGTCCTATTAAGTAATTTATTACTTTGAAATTCCTGATTTAAACTTGTAGTTTCCTCGTGATGCTTAATAGAAAAAGCAATCTTAAAGTCAAGTTTTCCTATTTGATAAATTGTGTCTATATGTTTCCTAGGTATAGTCCAGTTTTGAAAATTAATCGGAAAAGATATTTCTTTACTTTGTACTATGTTTGAGTTATCACTATCATGTGAAAATAATTTTCTAACAAAAGTAGCCATGATCATATAATAATAAAATTTAGTGCATGTATTAGATAAGTAAATGCATACATATGGGACCAACGGGACCACCCTTACCGGGACCACCTTTTCTCCTCTTAACGGCTGACCAACGTATTTAACAAGGACTGACTAACGTCTGACCAACACTTAGTGCAAAGTCTTTACTACTAAACCCACAAAATTATATATTATACGATGTAGGTAGCTTTCAGTGAAAAGTACTAACACTAGATAGTTAAACTAAAGTTAATACATATAAAGAGAATAGATTTTCTTTTTAAATAATCAAAACATAAACTATTCTAATATAATATAGTAGAAGTTATCATGGAATTTAAGTAAGTTGCAAGTTCACGTAGGAAGTGAAGATGTACATCAAAGTCACATAAAAACAAATTCAAAAAAGGACGAAATAGCAACCCATCCTAATTTTAACACATTAGTAGTACTAGTATGAGTAATTAGACTGTTTTAGGCTTAATATCGGCAGATCCTACCCCCCGGCAATTTTTTGGCTCATATACCAAGATTGATCCCAGGACTGGACGAGTTTAAGACCGTCGGACGTAGTTCAGATTAATTATATAGCGAAAGGGGGACTGTCCGGCTAGTAATTAATCTCATTAAAGATTTTATAAAAACTCTGAAAATAAAAGTGTTGAAATTTATTTTTGATTTTGAAAAGATCATTTATTAATATCGTATTAGTAAATGAAATCAGTTTTAAAAATTTGAACAGATATTTTGAATAGTTCGAACAGATGTTGAAAACAATTAAAAAGAAACACAGATATGAATAATAACTTACTTTGATTGAACTTACACAAGGATTGAGTAACAACTAATTTTGAGCGAGAGGCTTTTTTTATCTGATTCCTAATATTTGCTCTCTATTTTGTTAGATTTCATTTCGGCCTGTAGGCCCTCAAAAAAATTATTCAACCATTAAAAAGGAAATTTTATCTATTGTTCTTTGTATTTCAAATTTCGACAGTTTTAGATGGGTGGAGTGAGATTATTAGGCTCATAATGTGGGTGACATTATGAGGCAAATAAAGCCTTATGAAACACCTCGTTGTAACCACTTTATATAGGGATATGGGGATTACAAAGTGAGAACAACACATTACATCTTCTAGAGAGAAAAATCATATTTTCTCATTGCACTTCCTTTCCCCATTCGACCACCAAACACCTCAAAAGCAAGAAGGTTTTTCCTCTCTTCCGTACTAGTATACGTGGTGAACGAAAGGTTGTTTGTCGACCAACATTAGAGGAATGACGTTTGACGTTCTAAATGATCTCCACTAGAAGGCTTATGGTATAAGAGGAATTCACGCATCAAGAGGTATAATTTTATACTCTTATTAGATTCATGTTAATTTATGCAAAGATCTTAGGTTGGATGTATGAGTATATGATACTCGTTTTCCGCATTGAGCATCTATAGTCCTATAGTGGTATAAGTTAGCCTATTGCATAGATTAATATGATCATGTTGATGAATGTTTTCCTTCATTTTTTAATTCATTTAGGGGAGGGTATTAGCATGAGGATGTTATTTGCATGATTAAAATAGGATCTTTAATCTAGTGGGAATATAAAAGTTGTTTATACATTTCTCAATACATGTATACATATACATATATAATATTGTTATATTGTTTCATGTTTTAATTAAGTTGTTAATTAGAATATGATATATATGTATGATTCATGAATTGCATGCCTTGAATCTTTATGCTTAATATGATTATGTATAATTTTGTGGCATGAATTCTTGAATATGAGGCCAAGTATGATTTATTTATGGGTAAAAATGTTTTTAATGTATAAAGAAAATCATACAATTATCGATAAAAATTACCTGAATTGAGATCGAAAAAGAAAAAAAAAAGACGAGACAGGTTGCGGGTGGCGACGAAGCTCGCGTTGCGGGTCGAGACACAGGTTGCGAGTCGCAAGCGGTGCTCTAGCTTCAACGACTCATTTTTTTTAACGAATTAAGATGTTTAATCCGTTTATCCCTTAATGCATATTAAGTAGGTATTAAGCTCGATATCCTATGCTACTAGTTGAATGAATTAAAATTATGTTGGGTGCTTGCTTTTATGATATTTATTTTATATTAGGTTGTTAGTTTTAATATGTTGATTACATCTTTCATGCTAGTATACGTGATTGAATATCAAGCTATGTTTTATATTTTAATGTGATTAAAATATATGTGGTGCCTAAAAGTGATAAAGTATTGTTCTTTAAATTTAATAGTTTATTAAATTTGTTAGATTAATATTTTAGAGACTTTAAGAGATAAATTCTAATGTGATTAAAATTTATCTTAAGGTACTATCCATTTGATTTGATATGAGATTAAATCAAGATGGTGCTATTATGTTTTAAAGTTGTTAAAGCATGTATAGGAGGCTTTAGAAAAGTGTTATCTATGAATCTAAATGACACGGAAAATGGCTTATCAGTGGTTGTATTCCAATATGAGGCAAAAAAACCAACTTAAGCATAATTTGCCACTTTTAAAGGAAAGGATCATATAAATTTAGACTATTGCAGAGCAAATGGGAACGTATAGAAGGAGGTATGGGAGAGTATCATGTTTTTGTTATTTCTAAATGGTTTGTTTTCTCCGCCACCCTGCATGTCCTTCTTATTTTAGCTCTCATCACTGACTTTGTGTTTCTTATTCGTTTCAGAAAAGATATTGTATTGTATCTATGCAAGGAACATATGGAGGGTGGTATAATATTTCAACTATTGGAAGATATTTTTGCTTACATTGAGAGCAAGCAAGACATGCTTGGAAAGGTAATAAATTAGACGCACTCACATTTGTGATTCACGTTGTTGGTATTTCTTCTCTTTGAACTTGTAATAATACTTGCATCACTAATTTTTCTGTTTTGATAAAGTTTTTTGTTTGCTTAATCTACAAGAACTGTTTGCTCATGGAAAACTTGTAGTGCTGAGGACATGTAATCAACTGCTTCATCGTTTGTCAAAGGTTATGAACTCTGATCCTTGTGGTTCTACATTGTTCTAAAGTTTGCCACAACTCTAAGTCTTTGGATCTTTCTTTCTCTTTACAGTATGTAATTGTTGAGGTGCAAAAAGGGCTATAGCTGTTTTCTAAGTTGTATGATTGATGAATTGTCTCTGACCTTAGCTTTTGCAAATATACAAAATAACTTCATTTCCTTGATTATTTGGGTGTTTGTGAGGGGCAAGGGAGAGGAGGATTAGACGACCATATTGCTACTGCACATAACTCAAGTAGCTTGTAATACTTGTTCAGTAACAAAACCTGGATTAGATTCAATCTTATAGAAATAAATATAAGACGAGAACTACCCACTACGTCACGGAATGAGATTAGCGAACATCAAAAATGAATTACGAAACACCAATGTGAGAAAATTGCAATTTTTCTCCATGTCTTTGTTACATTTTTGCTCGTTTTTATGTGTGCTTGTTCCATCTAGAATGGGACAGTGGTGGCTTTTCTGTTTGTTGGAGATCCTTCTATCATAGTTTGTGTTTACCATAAATGATTTGCAAATTACACTTTAGCATACATGCCCCTGCACCTATTGCTTTATCGCATAAGAACATGTTTCTGAGCACCAACTTCAAGTTGGATGTTGATTAAGGGATAATGTTGTTCTAAATTCATCAGTTTTCCAGGCATATGAGACATGAAGGGTGTTGAAATCTATATGATAATAGTGAATATGTTTGCTTCGATTTCGTTCAGGAACGTGACTATTGTTATGGCTGATTTTTACAGGATGACATTGGCGCAGCGACTTTGACGTTAAGACGTGACGCTAGCCGTAAGGATAATGCGCGAAGACTAAGTCAATTAGCTTAGCAACTAACTGTCCGAGAAAGAAGGATGATGATCCTATCATGATTCAGCTAACAACGCCGCTAAGGGGAATCAATTACGCAAGGCTAAGAGGCAAATTTTGCTCGTTGAGCATAGCAAGGAGAATCTCCTACAATTAAGGAAAATTACCGTTGTATACTCTTAGTGGAGTGATAGAGTATTTAAGCACAAGAAAAGCCAAAGAGAAAGATAGGGCATTATTGATAAAAAGAGCATACAAAAGAAAGAGTTATTCATTATTCTGATTTACATTTTACATCTGTACTTAGATCAAAACTTAAGCTGTAACGATTGTTGTTCATCTGGAACGACAATCCCTGATACTTAGATCAAAACAAGACGAAATATTTTTGCGACGAATGGAACATAACGTTGTTAACGTCAACGCCAAGGTATCCACAAGCCAATGGACAGACTGAGTCTAGCAACAAGACCGTCATTGACACCCTGAAGAAACGACTCACCGCTAAGAAAGGCAAGTGGGCAGAGGCATTACCTTCCATCATGTGGGCCAATCGCACGACACCGTGCACTACGACAGGACAAACGCCGTTCTCGCTAGTTTATGGATGTGAAGTTGTTCTACCATCTAAAGTGAACGTCTCGACCGCCAAGTATGGCTTAATGACGGATCAGCCGAACTACAACGAGCTTGTCAATGATTTGGATACCATCGAGGAGTTGCGATACGCAGCATTGGTGCGTATGGCAGCTCAGCAGCAAGTAGACGCAAGAAGTTTCAACAAAAATGTTCAAGCAAAATCCTTCGTCGAAGGCGACTGGGTCCTAAGGAAAGTATTTCAAAACACACAAGAAGTTAACACTAGCAAGTTAGGACCTAAATGGGAGGGACCATACCATATTAGTCATGTAGTAGGCAATGGAGCCTACCAAGTGGTCCGACGTGACGGAAGCCTAGTACCACGTAGTTGGAACGCTACACATCTTAAATAATATTTCTTCTAGTTAAGTAATTTACTACGTTACCTTTACAGTACGTAGGTAATAAATGACACCGTTATCATGTCAACGTCGCAAATTTTGTTAGCGACCTTAGTGGTATCTCACTGTGTTTTGTTGTCTTTCAGGAGATTCAATCCCGTATGTTTCAATAATGTCGCAGCGTTCTAACGACGCGACGAATAGTCGTTTATTTAATTGCACAATAAGAGTAGAGTGATGTTGCCACTATATATCTACAACCTTTCAGTTTTCCTTGCTTCAATAAATATGCCACGACGGATGTCTTGCCATTGTGTACCATTATTATCTACGTGCTCCCTCCGATAATTACGTGTAAGTATTTATATGATTTTTGTGAATATCTTAAGTTACCACAGTGTTAAGTCCAAACGTTATGTTTGAACGACCAATGAAGGCTGACTAAACGCCCGACCTTTAGAACGTCAGAATAGCGATAGACAATGAAATGCATGCATGTCACACAAAAGTAATATCCATAGATTGACTTAAAAACATAAAGTTGTCCAAAGTTATGGTCACTCCCCTGAGTGACCCAAAAGTACAAAAGAGAAAGTCACTCTCTTGAGTGACCCAAAGCATAGTTTAATAAAATTCTAAAGGTTAAAACGAAGAGACGTAACATAAAGCAAATGAAGACTAGGCGTCTAAACTCTTGTCAGTCTCCTTTTCTGGTGACGCAGCTAGAGATGGCAATATCCAGTGGATCACCCGACCATCCGCTCCACCCGATTTATTAAGTGGGTGAAAAACCCGGTTTAAACGGATGATAGCCGGTTTAGTAAGTAGAATTATATAAGGTTGCGTTTGGATACCCATATTTCATTTGAAATAGTACAATTCAATTTCGGAATTCCAATTCCTGGAATTCAATTACAAGACTAGTGTTTGGGAAACTTAAGAATTTCAAATTCCAATAAGCTGTTTGGGAATTCATAGAATTTCAAATGTTGAATTTCAAATTCAAATACTGTTTGGCAAACCAAGTTAAAGTTTGGAATTGTAATTCGATCCTACAACCAACAAAATAGAACTACTAATCACTAATACATAATAAAATCCAGTCTAACTTTTGCTCCTCCGGTAGATGTTTTAACATATCGAACTCGTTCACCGGCCCGTTCATAAACCTCTTCACAGCTTGAAGCACCTGTTGACCC
This sequence comes from Beta vulgaris subsp. vulgaris, assembly GCF_026745355.1. Classification (NCBI taxonomy): domain Eukaryota; kingdom Viridiplantae; phylum Streptophyta; class Magnoliopsida; order Caryophyllales; family Amaranthaceae; genus Beta; species Beta vulgaris. The sequence goes on along the minus strand of NC_079202.1, from coordinate 8,369,257 downwards.
GAAAGCCCAAGAACGCTAGAGACTACGTCGTAGATCTCTTGGGAACTTGGTTTCGGAGGGCCTTGCGCTTTACTTACATACTCTTTGAAAGAATCCGCAAAACTACTAACAGCATCCGCAAGACGATCCCTCTTGAGCTTCTTGTTTGACCCTCCGGAAGAAGTTTCCGATGTACTCCCTCCTTCAATTTCAGTGTCCATAGCAGCAGCGGACTCCTCGTGTTGCTCAGCCCCATCACCGGTTGCTCTATCCAAAGCAAACAAAGTAACTATGTCGTCCCAATTATCAACACACTTGTTCAAGTATCCAGAGGCATTAGGATTTTCCTATACGTTAAACAACAGCAAAAGTTAAATTACATAATCATTTCACTACAAGATGTACTGGTTGAGCTTATACGGAGGAATAAGAACAATACTAGTGTATAAAATTACATTGGAATGTAGGATAATTCGGTACCACAGTAAGAGGTTCACTGGTTGAGCTAAAATATTTTACCACAAGATAGTTTATATTAATTAATAATAATAGCACATAAATTAAAGCAGCAAGTTGTAAAGTTGCTTGGATTGTTTCCACATGCTATTACAAATTAAACTTAACCAACTACTTATTAGAAATTATACAAATAGGACACTAGTTTCCAATAATTTTCTATCACAGAATAGGTAAGAGAGGATATATATAACACACGGTTTTTGCACAAAATCATAAAATCTAAAGATGTACACACTTATCATGCATGGACTTCAAATTATATCATCACTCGATAGTTCATAAAACAAACACTTTAGTTTACCAATTACCTGCCACTTCCAAAAGGTGAATGTGGATCATACAAGTCTAAGTCAATGCCATTATTCAATAGCATAAATTTGTAATATTAATCACTAATAAGATGAATTGCAAACCAAAAATTAAGACATAACATACCTAACAATACTTTTTCCATTCATCAAGCTCTTCTAGAGGGATCACCACCATCTTCTTTTCTTCATCCCACTTGAATTTTGTGTAAGCTCGAATTTCAGTAATAGTAGCATAATGCCTCTTCCAAACCCCAATTCGGTTCCTAACATGATCCACAGTCACAAATATATTCAATTCAACCCTTAATTTGTCCACCACGGCTTGATACGCTTGGGACTTGAAATCCCCATCACCCTTGTTCCCTTCGTTAATTTGCTCATATAATGTGGAAGTAAGAATCACATCCATTTGGCGATTCTTCGCAACATATCCCCATTTACGTGGAGGACCCATAGGTTCTTTGCCTTGTCTTTTGGAATTCATTGTTCCTACATATCGCAAAACACATAGTAAACGTTAACTATGAAGTATGAAGTAATCTAACTTTCTGTTTCTACCCAATAAAAACACAACTCCAAAGTCATTGAAACCTTAATACTCTCTAAAAGCAGAAGTGTAGCTAACAAACACATAACTAGAGTTAACCACAAAGCGTTGTACCAAATATATATATATATATATATATATATATATATATATATATAGGAAACAGCGAAAAGAATAGTGCAGACAGCACAAGTACAATTTTATGTAGAAGAGGAAAAAAAGATGGCCTTCGGCACATGAGATGTAACACCAATATAAGCCTCCAATATGAAACATTGATGCAGTGTAGTAATTTTACAATCATGTCCACTGTACCCGCCAGCAAATCTCAGAAGGGTACGAGTGAGTGAGTGAGTCAGCAAATAGACACAGATTTACACACACAAATCGAGAAGAGCCAGTACAGAAACATTACCACCCATTCACAGAATCACAGAAGACTGCTAACTGCCTGCTTCTCCATTCTGAATGTGAATGTTTCCAACTCCCAGTTATACTTCCTTCGGCGCTGCTCAGTCACTTACAACTCCAAGAAACTACAAGGATCCATCACTAGTATAATCACACAATGATATCATTTTTATTATTATCATTGAACCACAGCAAATAACGGGGGTGGGGGAGAGAAAAAACTGTATTTAGGAGAGTCAATTAAACTATAAAGAACTTGAATACATTGGTACTAGAATACAAAGGAGATAGTCATATAAATAAATCCAAAAGATTACAACTTAGTAGATGTTTTGATAAAAATTAAGCAAAACAGAAGGACAAGGACATATTCAAATAGCTTGAACCCTTCGCACTTGATACTCCTCGAACATTTTCTTAGCAAGATCATCTCTAAAATTATTCCACTCATTTGTTGACCGGGCGATTGAAATGAAATCATCATCTTCATCTATGTCATCATTTGGCTCCACATCAAGTAAGTCTTGGTCTACCTCATGTATAAGTCTTGTTTCCTCCATATTTTCCTCCCTTAAGGAATTATGGAGAATGAAACAAGCATTGATGATTATAATTTGAGTCTTTTTATCAAAGAAACTAGGATCCCTAAGTATAGCCCAACGTTTTTTTAATAGTCCAAATGCCCTTTCAATTGTATTCCTTGCAGACGAATGACGCAAGTTAAAAAGCTCTTTGTAATTCATGGGAGTGTTTCCTCGCCACAAATTCAAGTGGTACCGAGTACCTTTGTAAGGAGCTAAAAAACCTTCATCATTTGTAAAGCCCAAATCCACAAGGAAATATCCATCTGCATCATAGAAATTTAACATTACCCTTTTGGATTTTATACGTCATTAACTAATTATAAGATAATAAGTTATAAACTCTTACTTCTTGGTACTTTTAGACCATTGGGCCTGTGGAGAGCATCACGAAGAACACGAGGGTCCGATGCAGATCCTTCCCAACCAGGTAAAACATATGTGAAACGAAGGTTTGGATCACATGAAGCTAGCACATTGGTGCTAATGTCCCCCTTCCTATCTCGATAACGAGCTCTATCCTCAATAGGGACCATCATATCAATGTGTGTCCCATCAAGAGCTCCAAGAACTCCCTCAAACCACTTCCACTTGTTATCCCCGTCATAGCTAATACCTTGGCCAACTGGCTTGATATAATACTTTCCTATTTTGAGCATAGATCGAAGGACCACATGAAATTGGCGGCTTATAGTCTATCCTGAACGAGCAAAGAGGACTTGCGTTGTTCTATTCTTCAAATCATGTGCAAGGACATGAAGAAATAATGCAACTATCTCTTTTATGATGACATTTCTTGTGGTCATTAGGTCCCCCTTTGATTGTAATGTATGACACAATTTCTCAAAACAACGTATGTCGAGACGCAATTGCTCACGGCATATTCTATTATTCCTCAAAGTATTCATCCATGTAGCTCTTGTTTGTGCACGCTCACACTCATTCCATGTTACTTCATTCACCCTATACCGTTGACCATACCATCCCCCGCAACTACTATAATAAAACTTATAACTAGGATAACTAACTCTAGATCTTCATCGTCGTCCCTTGCACGTTTCCTTGACTCTTGTATACTCACCTCATCCGACATTTTTCAAATTTCTGTGTAACATATCAAGTATCATATAATATTGAAGCATAAACCTATTCTTAAACATATACCAACCACCAAACTAAAGCACTTTCACGAAAAAAAACTATTCAGAAAGAAAGAATATATGACCAAAGTGTTTATAATACTTAATACTATGATGTGATTCTCAGTTTAGAACGGCATGTCACTATAAGTGCTCTGAAATAAAAATGATTTCTGAAACAGAACATCATGCATTAAGATATATAAGAGAGCATCAAACCTCACATATAAGGTCTACCTAATCAAATCATTACTAATTGACTTATGCAATGAAGGTGAGATAAGTTGAAGGCATGAAAATAGAGGGGGGGGGGGAGAATTCAATGAGTTGCCAAAATGGGGCAACTAAGTTAATGTTCCCTTGCACTTCAACAAGAAGCTGCCAAAATTTAATGAGTTGTGTACAAATACCATCTCATCTTTCTAGCTCCAGTTAATATGAAATTTGTCACACTCGAAAGTGCACCTACTTATATTTGTTCACTAGATTTTCAAATTCAACATGCAACTGAGTAACTTGAGCTTCAATATATCCCATTGTCTTACCAACTAAATAATCACCTAATTTCTCTTCCATAACCATGTCACCTTCTCTACCAGGTCACAAGAAACCAAAGACCTTAACACTTGAGAGATAATTGTCATCTCAATTGTATATCTAAATTAGCAACAAGGGGGAAAAATACTATATAGTAATAGAATTAAAATAGTATGCATCTTGCAACTCAATTTCTATGTAAAAAGTTCCTTCTTTACACCATTTGCAGAACTGTTTTCTTTCTATATAACAATTAACAAGTATAGAACCAAAGTATAACTACTAACTAAAATTATTACTCGTTGCTTACCATGTACACAAACAATTAACTGCAATGAATCTATAAACTTGCTCTACAGAGAGATGATGCATAAGCCATTTACTCAGTAACAATTGCAAAGACTAAAAAAAACCCTAATTAATCGCAACTAAATAATCACCTTAAAAATAAGATTTCGCAATGTAGGAGGAGAGAGAAAACTCGCGATGTGTTGAGGAGAGAGAAAGCTTGAGGGAGACAATGGAAACGAGAAACCGAAGAACCGTGAAACCAGAGCTCAAAAAATCTTCAATGGAAGAGAGAGAAAATGAGAAAAGAGTTTTGTCGTGATGTTTTGAGGATGAAGAGATGAGATTTGGATTTCAAATGACTGTAATTTACTATGGATTTCAAATGATATGGGCTAGGGTATATTTAATATGTGTAGGGAATTGGGCCCAAATTCAATTCCAAATACTTTAAAGTTCCAAACATGTGAATTGGCCCAATTACAGCATTTCAAATGAAATGTGTGTATCCAAACAGGCCATAAATGGATTAGTGGTTCTTGCTAGTAATTTTTCTTTCTTCTCCTAGTACTATTTGATTTCACCCGTTAATAACCCGATCCATCCGTTTAAACCGGTTACAAATGGATGGATGGATTCGGGTGGAGATGGATGCGGGTGATGGTTGGATCGGGTGGAGTGGGTGGATGCGGGTGACGCTCCACCCACCCCGAACCCGATCCGTTTACATCTCTAGACGCAGCAGGCGGTGATAAGGTGGCTGGGGCTTCCTTCTCAGTCTCCGGTTCAGGCGGCACGTCTGACGTGATGAAGCCGGCACAAGACGGTTCACTTTCATCCACTTTAGGTGGAGAGTCTGCCGTCGCAGCCAGTTCATCCTCATCCATTAGATCCTTCATCTCTCCCATGTATTTGAGGTAAAGGTCTATGTCTTTCTGTGGCGTCCAGGATTCTGTCTTCTTCATCAGGAACTGATACATGAGCTTAGCCCTAACCCTGGTAGTCACCTCAGCCTCGAGCAAGTCCAACTCGCTCTTCTGTGCGTCAATCGCCACCTGGAGATCCTTGATCTCTTGACGTGACGATTCTTCTAGCTTGGTCGCTTTCTCCCTTATTTGTTCCAGCTCGTCTCCGTTTTTCTTTAGAGTCTCCTCCATGTCCTTTATGGTCGACTGGTAAGACTTCAGTTCAGACTCTTTGGACTTTACGTCCAATTCAGCTTTGTCAACCCTTTGCTTCATGGTCTGATGACCCTTCAGCAGCGTCGACATCTCCCTCTTAGCCATGAGGAGATGTTGTGATGACTGTGCAAAGAAAAACATACATGTTAGTTAGTAATTATAAGTTAATGTCAAACGTCGTGAAGTCAATAGTTAAATTAAGTGACCATACCTGGAAAGAAGTTCTAAGCCATCCGACATCATGCATAGGAGGGTGTTCTCCCTTATCCTTTCTTCAGCGTTGGGAAAAAGGAATTTGTCAGCTTCCGGCCATATGGACCTCACCAGTGACATAAAGTCGTTGGGGATGGTCACAGTGTATGATGGCCCACCCTTGTCAGGAGGGGCCAGAAACTCAGTTTTGCGCACCTTTGGCGCGATCTCTTGTTCATCGTCCAGTTGGACGACTATTGTAGTGTCCTTCTTCGTCGACGTTGTGGACGCAGACGCAGTGTCGGTTGAAGTTTCCTTATCTCTCTTACGCTTGCGTAGCATCTCTGCTAAAGACTGATTGTCCATGCTCCCCCTAGGACGTGATTGCGAAGAACCTGACAAGGATTGATTAGTTGTTCGAATTATTCTAACATCGTTAGAATTTGGTAAGAAAAATAAAAGCAAACTTACCAGAAGCCATAGGTGAGCGGTTGTCCTGGTTAGCGAACAAAATTCTTCTGAACTGTCTGTCCTCCTCAGACGCTTCCAGAAAATTGTCACAAAGTCGTTGAGATTCGTCGCGATACGTCAGCAATTTTGAATTCGGGCCTGCAGAAGAAACGTTGTAAGAACAGTGTTAACGACGCGACATAAAGGAAAATATGATTGAAAACAAACAAACCTTCTGTGTTCCAGACACCAATCAAGGTTTTTCCAGCTTCTCTCAAAGACGATTTCTTCACGAAAACATATCTGTTTTTCCATGCTCTATCGTTCGATTGAACTCCCCCGACTAACGGTTCTAATCTTGCCTTAGCATGGAGAGCTATCATATTCTTTGCTTTAACCGTAATTTAATAGTAAAGTAGAAGGTCGTGAAGGGTAAAGGCTTCTTCCCAAGACAGCGTCACTTTATCGATGACGCTTAGGATTCGCCAGACTTGGGGCATTACCTGTTCTGGACTGATTTGGTATATCTACATCAGGTCCCTAGCTAGGGGATAAAAAGGGAGTCTTAGACCTATTTTGAAGGGGTACTCATAAAGCACAACCCAGGTGCTGGGGCACATCTTCGGTTGTTCAGTCGGTTCTCCGTTCCTAATGACTGTGTCGACGGGTAGGTTTCCTAACTCTAAAAATATCATCATGTCTTCCTGTGACATGGTCGATCGTTCATCTTCGTTTTCACTTCTCTTTTCTATGATTTTTTCTTTTCCCCTCGATTTTTCTTAGTTTTTTACAAAAGTCCTAATGCTACGCCTGCTGGGAGCCATGAATGCAATTGGAGTAGAAGCAAAGTGCGAAACAAAAAATTAGCAGCAATTGGAGTTTACATGGTGTTGGAGATCGATTTTCCGGCAGAAAAACAGCTGAAGGTTCTAGAGATCTTTTCGCTTTGGAGAGAGAGAGGTCAAGTGGGCTGAGAATTCAATCACGTGCGATATTTATACTCCTAAGTGCAACCATGCTTTGGTTAAACGGATAGAAGTTAACGGCTCTTTTTTACTTATCTTTTTGTGCTATGACCTTTGAGTTACCTTGTAGATATTTTTTTATCCAATTCAACCGTGTATTCTCTCTTATCTGTTGCTTAATATTTTGAGCTAATTATTTTTGCTAACTACAGTAATCTTATCTGACGTGGTCCTTTGATTTTTTAACAATTGTCTCATGGACTTTGTGTTACCCCGTTTCGACAATTGGGGGCAAACTGTTATGGCTGATTTTTACAGGATGACATTGACGCAATGACGCGGCAACTTTGATGTTAAGACGTGACACTAACCGTAAGGATAAAGCGCGAAGACTAAGTCAATTAGCTTAGCAACTAATTGTCCGAGAAAGAAGGATGATGATCCTATCATGATTCAGCTAACAACGCCGCTAAGGGGAATCAGTTACGCAAGGCTAAGAGGCGGATTTTGTTGGTTGAGCATAGCAAGGAGAATCTCCTATAATCAAGGAAAATTACCATTGTATACTCTTAGTGGAGTGATAGAGTATTTAAGCACAAGAAAAGCCAAAGAGAAAGAGAGGGCATTATTGATAAAAAGAGCATACAAAAGAAAGAGTTATTCATTATTCTGATTTACATTTTACATCTGTACTTAGATCAAAACTTAAGCTGTAACGATGTTGTTCATCCCTTGAATCCCCTTTGAATTCTTTCTTTGCATCATAACATTCAATATCTGGTTAAATCGTCCCTAACTTTAATTCTGTCGTAAGAGGCAAATTTAGCATAAACAACTATGAGACATAGTATCTCTGTGTTCAATTGTTCATTTTACGTTATTGCAAACTGTTTAGATTCTCGGGTTTTTGGTTTCTTATTGCTACCATTGTATATACCTAGCGTAGAACATGCAAATAATAGAAGGAAAAGTTTCATCAGAACACCTTGATGTTGGGTGCTTTTTAGTGAGGTATGATTAATTTTGACTTGATACTTTGTAATAATATCTAGATGTTTAACTTTCATATAGTTGCATCAACTCTCTAAAGATGCTAGTATGAGGGCAACAGTTTGGTCTAACAATTGGACTGGACATGGGCAGATATTGAAAAGTATACAAAAATGTATATTTTACGAAGTATTAAATTCGAGATGTTTTAAATCTGAGAAGTGGTGGCATATAACATTTTTTTTCTCTTAGAAGCAAATGGCCAAGAGTAGTGTTGTGATGGCAAATAGTAGCGTGGTATGGTCATGATTGTGGTAACAATTGCAGTAATACAGAAGCAGGAAAGCAACATCTTGCAGGTGTTAATGTCATGGTTGATGGCCATCAAAAAGCATGAATGGGTAAATTGGAAAAGATTAAATCATAATTAAATAGTTTTGGGACTTTCTTATCTATAGAATATTTGTCATACTTGGAATATATACTGCTTCGTGCTATTTTGTGAAAAATTATAAGAGTTTTCGAGTATCATTTAAGCCCTTTTATAAAAACAATATGGTCTGATACTAGAAATCATGTGCCGCTAAACAGAAGTATCATTTCCTAATTTCTCTATTTTGGTTGTTGTGACAGCATGATTTGGTGCTATATACTATATAAACTTGATTCTAACATTCTAATTCCTTGTGTTCAGATATCTTATTTACTGTGTGCTCTTGGAGATGGCCATCTTCTGAACTTCATATTGAACATGGGTACTGGTGAACTGACCGACATGAAGAAGGTATCACTGGGTACACAACCTATTACACTTAAAACATTCTCCTCCAAGAATGCTACTCATGCATTGGCAGCCTCTGATCGACCAACTGTTATATACAACAGCAACAAAAAGTTACTTTACTGTAATGTAAACCTTAAGGAAGTCAGTCATATGTGCCCTTTTAATTCAGCGTCTTTCCCTGACAGGTATAGCTGATATTCATACGTTTACGGTAAATTTATGAAACCTGATCCTTTGATAGAAAGGAGATCGATATTTTGTGAAGAATTGCATGTCCTTTCGTTGTGCGGATTGATATATTGAAGTAAACATGTGATGCTTCATAGTTTTGTTAGTGATAGTGTCCTTTTCAAAATTTTGTGGGCAAGATGAAGACTCTCTGTTTATCTCAAGCTTAAAGGATCAATCAATGCAGACTTAGCTACATTAAAGTTAATATTTTTATGTATCTAATTATTTATGCTTATGCTTCAATTAAGCATAATATGCTTAATAAAATGAGTTTTGGTATATATTATTGATCTTATATTGATTAATAATGAAAAATGCAAAAAAATCTTCAGGTTTTTGGGATGGTCAACCGCTGCAGTTTTGGGTCAAAACACCGTAGCGATAAATGATTAAGTGATCCGATTTTGGAGCGGATCAGTTAATCATTGTTAAGCGTTGCTATCCCACCCCATCCGGACCAAAACCGGAGCGGTAAGCTCGATTTTGATCGGATTGTATGGGCTTTTTTCCACTAGTGCAATGAAACCTTCCGTATCGCCGCTGTTCGATTGACTCACCTTATACTTTCCCTTCTCCTCGCTTGTGTACTTGAGGTAGCGGTTCATCTTGCCCTAGTTTGCCAAATTATCAAGGGATTTCTTGAGTTCTCTGCAGTCCTTAGTGGTGTGTCCACACTCCTTGTGGTACTCACACCACTGATTCTTATCCCTCCGGGCGGATGATGTCCGGATGGGAGGTGGGCTGGGAAGCATGGACTTGTCTTCTATGTCTAAGTAGATTTCTCTCCTGCTTTTACTGAATCGGGGGTCATGACCATGGTCACTGAACCTGTTTGACCGCACGCCCATTTTTTTTGGTTTCGGTTGGTCCTTGTGATTTCCTTCCTCCTTCCTCTTTTTGCTTCCATCATCTGAGTGGCAAAATACGTCTGGCGCCTGGATGAACCTCTGAGCCCTGCTCATTGCTTCGGAGAAAGTTTTTACTTCGTTTTCCACCAAGGACCATCTCAATCAACCAGGTTGGAGTCGGTTAGGCTTTCATTCGACCGCGTCCTGAAGGTCTAAAACCTTTAGGGATTCTTCGTTGAACCTTTTGATGTAGTTGGCTAGGCTTTCATTCTTCTCCTGTCTGACTGCCATCAAATGGAGGCTCGTTTTCTTTTGCCTTTTTCCTGCCACGAATTGATGAATGAACATGTCCTCAAGTACTGAGAAGTTGACCCGACAAACTTTCTCTATCATGGGTTTCTTAAAAGTCTTTGAGAATTTGAACATAACCCTCTCATTGGCTACCTCGATCGTGATTGTATCATTTTTGCAGTTTATCACGACACCCATTGTATTAAGAGCTTCCCTCCCAAGAATGAGAGGAAAACTAGTGGAAAAAAGCCCATCTGATGCGATCAAAATCAGGCTTGCTGATGCGATTTTTGTCCGCATCAGGTAGGCATGCAGCAGCTATGAGAAGTAATCTGATGCGGTCCAAAATCGCATCAGATTTATTAGATACTGATGTGGTTTTGAACAGGATCACATCAGAAAATATGGGAAGGTTTTCAAAAAAAAAAAAATAGCGTCTGCCAAGTGCCAACAACTAACATATCAATAATAACAACGCCAACAAGTATAGCGAGTACCAAAACCAAAAAAAAATTGCTATCAACAGCAAAAAAAAAATTACAAAATTAATCAATAAAAAAGGACGAATTAACAGCAATTAAACATTAACAAAATAAGTTAAAATTCGAAAAAAATCAAACTAAATTAAAGAACAAATATTACACAAACAAAAAATAAATTAGATTATACAAATTAAAAACAAATTTCATTATACTATATACGAATTACAAAGAGGAAAAAACGAAATAAAAAATCGATAAATTGATGGCTTCGTGATAAAAAAAATCGAAAGAAAATGGAAATGAAAATATCTGGTGAAGATGATGTCTTGGATTCGATGATGAACGACGATGGATTCGACGATGGATTCGACGATGAACGGCGATGAACAATGAGAATGACGATGAATTCGACGAGAAGACGATGAATTCAACGCATTGCTACGGTGTTCGTCGGTTTGAGAGGGAGGAGGAAAGAGCAGATCTGAAGAGGAGAGAGAGGAGGGATTAGAGTTGACCTAAATCAGCCAACGCTCCTTTAGGCTCCAAGTCACCTATCTTCACCGGCAATGTGAAGCTTTTGGGGTCTCTTTGCTTCTTGGGCATGGCACATTGCACTGGAGCACTTACTTGGTATGATAAGGTGATGAGTTCATCTTATAGTATCCTATTGTTGGAGAGGATTTCCTTCAAAAACTTAGCATAAGTCGGCATTTGAGACATTGTCTCAAGGAAATTTTATTACATTGAGGAACTTGGATACTTATCACTTAATTTCATCACCACCAATCTATAAGGGTATGGAACCGGTGGCACACAAGTCTTAGTTGATGAAGATGATGACAATGGAGTCTTATCACCAACTTGGACTTATGGCTCATCTCTTTCCACAGTCTCTTCTTTCTCACCTTCCTCAACTTTATCTTCTTTCTCAACAACCTCAACTTCTTCTTCCTTTTCTAACTCCCCATTAGGCATCTTAGGACCCTCAAAACTTGTTCCCAACCTCAAATGGATGGCTTTCGCTTGATGGAGGTTAGGGTTACGGATGGGTTGACCCGGAAGTTGATTTATGGGAGTAGATGGGTTTTTCTCGACTACTTGGACGATTTGGGTTTCAAGCATTTTGTTATGGGCTTGTAGCTCTTGAAACCTTTGTTCATGATTTCGAAGAATTTGGTTCATAGATTGAAGTTGTTGGAGAAATTGGAGAGAGGTTGGATCGGGAGATGGAATGGGTTCGGGATTTTTTTTTGGGGAATGGAGGATTAGAGGGAGGTTTTTGGGTATTGGCTCTTTGATGTGGAGCTTGGTGAACGTTAGACCCTTGCGAGGATGAACCACCTTGATTATAATTTTGGTTATACCCTTGCACATACCCTTGGTGTTGAGCTTGATTGTACCCTTGTGGAGGTTGATTCCATCCTTGTTGAGGTTGGTTGAAGCCTTGGATGTAGTTTTGTTGAGGTTGTTCCAACCCCTTGTTGATTGCTTCTATACCCTTGATTCCCTTGATAACCATCTCCTTTAGAGTTTATCGCCGCCACATGCTCCGAATGGGTACCTCCCCAATAAGAAGTATCATGGTTAGTACCACCACAAATATCACAAGAAAAAGAATTTACCTGTGAAGAATTAGATGATGCGAGATTGATCTTTGAGAGCTTCTTGTCAAGCTGATCCGTCTTAGCTTGAATTTGATCCATGTGATCTAATTCAAACATCCCACTCTTCTTAGGTTGAGCACCTCTTCGTCGTCCACCCCACGAATAGTTCTTGATCACTTCCTCAATAGTGACTCAAGTTGACCTTACGAGATCTTAGACAGTTGACCTCCCACTCCAGCATCAAGGTTGACACGTGATATAGGATCAAGGCCATCATAGAAAAACCACATGAGGAGGTTTTTGTTGAACTCATGGTGAGGGCATGAACGGATCATCTCCTTGAACCTCTCCCAAGCTTCGGCAAGTGTCTCATCGTTCTCTTGTTCAAATGAGGAGATCTTCCTCCTTATGTCGGCTGTCTTCCACTCAGGGAAGTATTTCTTCAGAAAGGCCATTGTGATTTCTTCCCATGTAGTGAGAGAATTAGCAGGTAAGCTCTTGAGCCATGATTTTGCTTTTCCTGTAAGAGAAGACCAAAATAGATGCATCTTGATGTATTCTGCAGCGACATCATTTGTGGTTATCATAGCACAAATCTCAAGAAACCTATCAAGATGGTCAAGAGGATCCTTATCTGACCCCCCACAAAATTGTTCTGCTTTCACCATCCGAGTATACTGGAGATGAATGCTGAAATTTGTAGTAGTGGTGGGAAGTCGAATACCACCTTGAAGAACATAGGAACCCGGATTTCCGAAATCCCTAAAGAGTTGTGGATTTGCTTCACCCATATTTGTTTCAACTTCAGTACTTTTTGTACTTGAGACTGGTGAAGATGTCTCGGAACCCAACGACAAATCTTCCAAATTTTTCCCAAAGCTTTCGCAATGTACGATCAACTTCAGAATCTAGAGGCAAAGTGGATGAACCATGAGCTCTTCTTCTCATGTAACACAATAAAGCTAAGTAGAGGATTAGCAAATAACAACCACAATCAAAAAGAAAATAAAAGAAAAATCAACTAAGGGCTTGTTCTCTTCGGCATAAAACAGCTGAGCTGAACTGACCTGAACTGAACTGAGCTGAACCGAACGAACCGAACTGAATAAATATATAAATAATATTTAAACAATAATAATATGAATATTAAATAATTATTATAATGATAAGTAATAATAATGAATAATAATAATAGTATTTTGGATATTTTTAAAATGATAGTTATAAATAAATAATATTAATAATCATAAATTAATAATAATAATAATTAATGATAATAATGGTAATTAATAATAATTATTTTATATTATTTGTATTAATATATGAATACTTGATGATGATATATAATAACCATAATATCTAAGAAGTAAATTAATATTACTATTTTAATAATTAGATTTAATAATATAATAATATTTAGTAATAAAAATAATGATTGGGTTGGACCGCGAAAATTACATCATAAACTGTCTTGACGCGATTTGATTGGTTTATGGGCTAAAAAACGTGGGTTTATTTGTGCTTTGACCTAAACCATCTTCCTCCTAATAATAATAGTAATAATAATGAGTAAAGCTATAATAAACAAAATAATATATAGAAACAACAACAACAACAACAATAATAATAATCATAATAATACTTAATAGTAATGATATAAAAATAAATAATAATAATAATAATAATAATAATAAAAGTAATTAGTAAAATAAATTATACCAACATAATAATAATATTTAACAAAATGGTTATAAAAGAATGGAGCTGAACTGAACTGAACTGAACTAAATATAAGTTGGGGAGAACAGGCCCTAAGCAAAGCTAAACTAAAATAAACTTCAATTAATAGCACAATTTCCCTGACAAAGGCGCCATTCTAATAAGAGGTTTTTAGTGTGTCGTTAAGGCACCAAAAATCACTTTTCAAACAATATTTATAAAAACTAATAAGCAATTAATTAAAGTCTATTAAGTCTAAATTACTTAATTGAAGGGTTTTTGAGGGGTTTAAAATGGTTGGTAACAACTACTAGCTAATATCAAAGAACTATCAAATAAGTGAGTTAAAATATCAAATAGGAAGACTGTAGAGTTAAGGTTACTAATATGAATATGAATGGACAATGATCGTTAATGCAATTGTGAAGCAAATGAGACGATTATGCAAGGTTTAGTTTTTCTATAAAATACTCGAGTCCTCTCTCGAATGGTCCTCAAGAATAATCACTTAATCAATAAACTAAATCCTGTCTCGAATGGTCTTTAGTCAATTGATTAAGAGATTCAATAAATTCGAAAACCCCTAATTAAGGATCCCCTTAATTTCTACCCGATATCTTGGTCTAAAAATTAAGTTGATTTTGGGGATGATAAAAGAGTTCAAAATTCGATTTAAGAACATTTGAATTCAAAATACTAAAGCATAAATGGGATCAATATCTATCCTAAGGTTCAAAAACACCAAGATCAATGCATAATCTTCTTTAGAACATCACAATCATAATAACAAAGCATTTAAACCCTAATCCATACTTTCACCCTTCCCTAGATAATAAAATACTCATTAATCATGGATTCCAAATAATTTAACATAAAATCTATGACTAACCTAGGGCTAAACATGATTAAGAGATAATTAATCTAATAGAAATAACAATTATGAGATTATAAGAATGGTGAACTAATAATATGGAAGAACAAGAACAACCATGAAAAGATGGAATAGAAACTAAAACTTTGAAATTAAATTGAATAAAAAGTACCTTCAATGATGTAGGAATCACAAACTATGATCTAAGAATCTCAAATCTTTGACAAAATTAATGTGTTTATCTCTCTAGTATGAACCCTAACAATCCTCTCTATAATCTAGACTAATAAAGCATAAGTAAAACTAAAACAAAACTCGTTCATTTAGATGCCTCGAAATTGGATTTCTTTTGCAGATACAAAAGGTGTGGGCGCACCAAGAGAAGGTGCGGGCGTACCAATCCTCCTGCCTCAAAACTGAATCAGTCCACGAATGTTGCGGGCGCACCGTTGTGAGGGGTACGGACGCACCACATGGTTGGTGTGAGCGCACCATACCTTCTGACATTTGGGCTTCAAAACTTCCAGATGGTGCAGGCGCACCTCATTACTGGTGCGGGCACACCAACTTTCTACTCTGGTCGGACAGTTCAACTTAAAACATGCATAACTCTTTTGTTTTAGATCCAAATCAAGTTATGACCAGTCGTTAGAAAGCTATGAAAACAAGTTTTCCCCTCCAACTGGAATTATCTTCATCCAATATGTCGTTTGAAAGTTATGTCCATTTGAAGTTCTCTGTTCAAGATTCTATTGTGCAAGGTGCTCCTTTTTGCGAGCGGACATGGGGAATGCTGCAAGCACACCATTTCTCAATGTGTGCTTTGTTTTCATTTCTACCTTTGCCAACTCTATAAATCGTAGCCATCTTAGTAGTTTCACCTATTTTAAGAGCATAACAAAACAAGGTGAAAGCAAATGTACTAGAAATTCGGTCAAAAATGACTGAAAATCTAACAAAATGTCACTCTGATCAAGCATGATCAAGTGAATGAAATAGAAGGGGAAAGGGAGAAGAAAGAGGGAAGAAAGGGGATAAAAAGGATCAAAATGAGCTAAAAGGAGTCCATAAAGTGCGTTTGAAATGCACTTATCAAAAACCACGATCCCGATCTCCAAGGATAAAACTTCACTATTAATATTGAAGGTACAAAGGTAACTACTATAACTACAATATTAACTATAGCGTATTTTAGAATAGATCACACTTATTACCCTCAACAATGATACTTAACAGACATTAATTCTGAAAACACTCTCACTACTAATATTGTGTTGTTCTCCCTACCAAAACTCCCCTCACACTATTGTGTATTTGTGCACTCTAACCTTCTCTAAATTGCACTTACACCACTTTCACTCACTAGTAGAAAAAACCTCAAATGCTCCGGTTGTTTAGGCCCCAAATGCTCCGTATTTAACGCGTAGCAAAAGTCATACGAGCATTTGAGCATTTTACAAATGCTCCGGTTTACAACCGGAGCATTTATTTTTAAATGCTCCGGTTTTTAAGGAAAAACCGGAGCATTTGTTATAACAAATGCTCCGGTTTTTCCTTAACAACCGGAGCATTTGAGCTTTTCTTATAAAAAAAAAATTCAGACCTGCTACCCCTGCTGGCCAGCAGCATGAGTAACAGGTCTGTAATACACGAGAAAACGAAACAGAAATTCCATCTTATAACAGGAGCCAAAAAATCACAACTGAATACATGAGCAGCCAAGAAATGTATCAACTGTAGCAAAATCAAATACAACTAAACAACAGAACTTCCTGATGAGAAAACTAATGTTCACAGATTATGTTTATAACTACTGCTTCTAAACAAATTTGATTGCATGTTCCTCGGCCTCAAATAGCCCATCCACGCGTAGCCTTATGTCTCGGCAGCCAGCCGCTATTGACGTGATACTATCACTGCTGACTGCTTTCAGGCTATCAAGTCCAATGATATAAGAAATTATGCGGCTATTTATACCTGGATATGATTCTTCCATCCAACATCTAACCTGAAAACATATGAAAGCCACAAGCCTAATAATTGTCAAATTCATAAACTTACAGCAATAATTCAGTCATATCTCAGAGAAGTAGATGATACTGCAGGCACAGCAGACAAGTAACAACCTGTTTACCAGGTATTCAGCTGCCCTCGCGCGTTTTACACATTCATAGCCTCCATATGATTTTTCTCCCCACCCTTTCCATCCAGATTCCTGAACCAAGCAGAGAAGAAATGGATAGAGAAAAAAAATTAGCCAAAATGCACAATCCCAGAATGCAATGCCTCTCAAAAAGAGTTTCAACTGACTCGAGAAAGGAAGTACGTAAGAGAGACATTGAACCAGTATATCTCGCTTAAAAGCTAAGTAGTGCCAAAGATGCTCTGACACTCTTGGTGCTAGATGAGGAGCTTCCCTACCTTTTGCACTAGCTGCAGAAGTTTCTCAGGAGTCGATATAGTTGAAGGTTTTGCTCCAGTGCAGATAATCTTGGTGTTATACAGGGGTTTGAAAGTCACATCACGCAAGTCCAACACCTGCATTTTAGGAAAAAAAGGTTATGCAGTCAACTATTCCTAGTCATAGACACAATATCAGAATAGCCAGCATAGCATATCAGGAGTAATATAAGCACTTGGATCTGTAATCTCATAGAGAAGCTGCTGCGCACAAGTACCGAAGTTCAAAACACCGCCACTACCATCAACCTTCGCCACACATATCTCTCCCTGATAACTGATTTCAGCATATGGAAGTGGTAAATTTAGAAGACATTGAAAAGATATATCTCTGTGTTTGTCTCCTGCACAAGAAAAATACAAGTTATAAGGTTAGACGAAGATAGCATGCTGAAAGCCTGATATATACAAAATCAGTAGAAGCTTAGCCGCAAAGAGTAGTATTAGAATTGTCAATAACAAATATAACCTGGATGCATAAAAAAACCTCCAGTCAGCTGACCACCACACTCTAAAAGATGGCCTGCTAAAGTTCCTTGTGCTAGCTGCTCCAGATCATCCCAGTTCCAGCCCAGTTCATAAACTTGTTAAGTTAGCATAAGCCCAAAGATGATATCACCAGTTAGAAAATAATATACATTTGAAATGAGAAGAAAAAGACCTTTCAGCTCAACCAACATCTGACAAATTTTAGGAAAGATTGACATAAATAATCCCAAGTTTCATATATCTTCTCATAATGATCCTAACTAGAAATTAGTTTTGAAACAACCCCAAGTTTTCTGGGACCTTCTCAAAAATAAATAAATGAACATTTAGTTTTCCCGTATATCGCAGCAGCAGCATTCAAGAGACATGACAGAGAAAATTCTCACCATTGGGCCTAAGAATAGAGCAGCATCTGCCACACGACTTGTAATGATGACATTTGGCTCATGTAACTCAAGGCACCTGACAATTGGTGCCGCTCCAAGATATGTGCTAATGCCCTTCAATCATGAGGAAGATAAGATAAGCCTATATCACCAATGAACTTTCCACACTAAAGTAAACAAAAAAGCAGTAGTTATAAACATAATCAATGAAGTAGTAATGAAAGCATGTAATTTGATACGAACTTTCCACACTAAAGCAAGCAAAAAAGAAGCAGTAGTTATAAACACAAATCTATGTTCAGAGAAAAGGATAATAGTTAGACCTCCAATGGTAGGAGCCGCCGCAATCATTGCAGTTGGTGGGGCCATGTCAAACTGTAAATGATTGTAGTTGTTCATCCTTTTTACCCCTTTGTATTATTTAGATAAACTGTAAATGAACAATGCGTGGTTAGTAATTTTCGGGTTCTGTATATGAGACATTGTAATATCGACTTGATAAAAAATGTCACTGCAATCTTATATGATAGTGCAGAATTTATGAGCTTTTGCTGTCCTCGTAGCTAAGAACTGCAAGCTGCAAGTCTATAATTATTGTTGTGATTACTCTGTATAAGAAACAAAGAAAGTAATCAAGGCATGATGACAAACAAAGTTAGAGTGAGGAACTTGTGCAGAATGCATATATTGTTATGTCGATAAACTGGTGACGGAAATATTTATAGATCATCCACAAAGATGAATTACAAGAAACTTTATTCTGTTAGAAAACAAAACAAAATCTCCCTATACGAAAAACCTTTCTGACACCACAAAGTCGACAGTACTAAACAATGCAGGGTGATATCGGGTGGTTAGATGACATTTTACTGGTGCAAGGACTTCTTGTGGTTATTAACAATGCGTGGTTCATCGAGTTGTCTGAAATTAGTCATGGTGGCCCTCATGCACAGATGAAAGATGATTCTTGAGGCCTTAACCATATACTATTCATGTGCTGATTATATCGGTACTCGTCTACAGGTCTTCTTTCTCCTTCAAAAGGATTGGATAAGTTTGAGTTGGTCTTTAAGAATTCAAGGAAAACATTCAACTATATATGCTCACTTGTAAAGGAAGATATGTCAGTTAAACTAGGCCACTTTTCCTTCTCAAATGGCAAGCCTTTGTCTTTAGATGACCAAGTAGCAGTTGGTCTCAGAAGACTTAGCTCTGGAGAGTCCCTTATATCAGTTGGAGAATCATTGGGTTTGCATCACTCAATAGTCTCACAGGTTACCTGGCGTTTTGTGGAGTCTATGGAGAAGAGAGGACTTCACCACCTTCGGTGGCCTTCCTCTGATGAAGAAAAGACAAAAATAAAGACAAAGTTTGAGAAAATCCGAGGATTCCCGAACTGTTGTGGAGCGATTGATACTACCCATATCACAATGTGTTTGCCTTTGGCGGATCCTGCTAACAAAGTATGGTTTGATCACGAGAAGAACCACATCATGCTGTTGCATGCAATCGTGGATCCCGATATGAGACTTCGAGATATAGTCACGGGTTGGCCTGGGAAATTGAGTGATTCCCTAGTGCTTAAAACCTCAAATTTCTTTAAAGTATGTGAGAAAGGGAACGGGTTAAATGGTAAACCTGTATTTCTTTCTGAAGAATATAGTAAATCCAAATTAGCTAAATATTGCGAATCGAAAATGGATTATCATGCACTTATAGTTGAGACAGCTTCTTATGAATTCTCAGTTCCTTCCATCACTCGAATACCCTCGTATAATCAATTGCAAATCAAGTAGAATTCTAGAAATGTTGCAATTTGCAAGTAATCTAACAAAATTCAAAACTACAGGAAATCAAAATAATTCTCAGTTCCTTCCATCACTCGAATAACCTCGTATAATCAATTGCAAATCAAGTAGAATTCTAGAAATGTTGCAATTTGCAAGTAATCTGACAAAATTCAAAACTACAGGAAATCAAAATTTATAATTTAAAAGTAGAAGGACGTGAAATTAGTGCAAATGCAAGACATGTATCAGTTATACAAACACTAAATATTCTAATATTTCTCATGGTTACAATATTTACAGCAAGATTAGGGCAAAAACCTGGAAATATGATGAGAACGTCGCCGGCGTTCGAGGAGGAGCAACGGCTACTCGAGGGCGGCAACAATGGTCGATGACGCAAGATATAGAGTTATAAAAGAGATCAAATGCGGTGGCCTAAGAAAATGATCGCACCACCGCCATGGGTAAATTTTGAAAGAGCTACTGGGAGGAGTGGAGGATCAATGAATCAAACAAAACCTTAAAGAATCAAATAAAACCCTAAAATAATCTCTAAATCCAGAAAACCAATAAAAACCTAAAATACAACAATAAAACTGAAATATACAACAATAAAAATCGGAAGAAATTACCTGGACACATTCGAAGAAGCAGATCGAGAGTGAGTGAAGAGGGGAAGAGAGAGAAAGAGAAGCATATCTAGAGTTGAGGGAAAGAGAGAAAGAACGGACATTACAGTGGAAATGTAGAGTTTGCGTTTCAACTTCCAACTATTATTAAATTCCTTTTCCAAAAAAAGTATTAAATTAGTCAAATGCTCGGGTTGTTTTTAAAAACCCGAGCATTTGTGAATTTTTCTTTTTAATTTTCCAAAAACTTGTCAAATGCTCGGGTTGTTAAAACAACCCAAGCATTTGTAAAGTAGCAAAAGAGGTTTTTTCTACAAGTGACTTCTTCTGCTTGTGTATCACAAGCTCTAACGGCAATGCTTATATTTATGCACAAACATTGCCATCAAATTCAACTCTCACAGTAAATGATGGTTATCAATAAAGTTAACAAAGCTCTAAAAGATCATATGCTGAACATATCTTAGATTTATGACTTTGGTAACTTTCTCTTCTAAAGTCAGTATGAGGAAACTTCCTCATTACTGCCATCTTCAATGATTTTTCTTTTTTTTTTTATTTAACAAAAAACAAAGACATTCTTATATGGGGATTTAAGGATGTAATCCCAATAAATTCCTCCCTTGACCTAAATCTCCAAATACCTCCACATTATCACAAAATCGGACTGTTTTCATGGCCTTCGTAGTGATCTCAATTTTCTGATCTCGAATTGTGTGATAATCAACATAGCAAATGTTGTTGTCCGCCTTCCGTCCTTGTAACACCTAGTGATTGCATTGACATACTTTACACCACCTTCCATTACCAACGCCTATACCCATATTTTGTCATCTCACCCAACGAGATCAAGTTGGCACGTGACTTAGGTTCAAACCTCACATTTTGGAAGGTTGTAACTACACCATCATGGAACCTCAACCGCACGCTATCTATGCCTTCGACTTTGAGGTCTCTTCCCATATTGATATGCCCAAAAACACCCTCTTTTTACAATGTATCAAACATTGTTGGGTCTCGACACACATGAATCGAGGAGGCCGAGTCTAACACCCACTTCTCTTTACTCACGTTTTCCCGAACGTTTTGAGTCAACAACTCATTATCATAATCGCCACATACTATATTTTGGAAGCACTCCCGACCGAGATTTTGATCTGATTCGTTGGTTATCTCTTCTGGACTTATTCCTCCCTCTCTCAGAACCCTCCGTAGCTAGTGCATGATCTCCGAGACACCACCATCTATTTGAGACATCATCCTCTCGTTTTCTGTCATAATTGTTATTGCTTTATCCAGTGTGATTTTCTCCCCTCCCACTAGCAATGTCTACACAATGGGCCTATAAGACTTCGATAGTGATACCAATAACAATAGAGCTTGCTCCTGATCGGATATTTTCTCATCTGCATTCTACAACTGACATACTAACTGGTTAAAACTGTTAATGTGGTCTTGCAAATTTGTACCATGTTCCATCTTTAACTGGTACAACTCCCACCGTAGATAGAATCGTTTGGTTAAGAACTTAGAAGCATAAATACTTTGTAGCTTCTCCAATAAGGCCTTCAGATTTCTCTTCGTTAAGAAATTATACTTGATCTCCGTAGCAATAAGCAACCGAATTGTAGTAACAACTTTCTCCTTCTTGGATGCCCATCCAACGTCATCCAAGTTTGATGGTTTCTCCTTATCTAAAGCCACATCCAGATTCTGTTTTTGATCTTCTACAATACTTTTTCACACCATAAAATTTATTTTCACATCAAACAATGAGATCTCAAATTTTGGTGAATAATAGCCATTGTACCTTCACAAATTCTTCCCTACAAATGGTTTTTTCCCTCTCACCAAATATCTAACCTCAGCTCTGATACCACTTGCTGGAAAATAAGCAACAAATGAACAAAATATAGGGAAGAAATATATAGTATAAATTGGCAAAAATGACAACCCTTTTAAAATAGGAAAAAATCACAACCACGATTTTCAAAAACTTCACTATTAATATTTGGGAGTAGAAAGGTAACTACTATAACTACAATATTAGTTATAGTGTATTTTATAATAGCTCACACTTATTACCCTCAACTAGGGTGCATATCGCATGACCCGAGCTTGAATAGCAATGGGCTCGACTCGAGCTCGTTTAGTTTCTCATGGGCTCGGCTCGGCTCGTGATGAGCTCGGCGAGCTTGAGGGAGTTGAGCTCCGCTCGAGCTCGATCTCGGCTAGGCTCGAGCACGTTTTGAGGGTCAGTTCGAGCTAGTTTTGAGGCTCGGCTTGAACTCGATTATGGGCTCGAGCTCGTTTGGGAAATTTATTTGCGAAAATTATGTATAACGTGAGTTCAATTATTCTATATTCATAAATGATTCCAATAAAACAATAGAAAAAGTTTCATAGCGATACAAAAGTTTCACAATAATACAAAAGTTTCACAATAATAGAAAAGTTCCACAACAATGTCATTTGTGGCATATGCTCCAAAGCCTTCAATGCTCGCTCCACACTACTTTCATTGTATTATAAAATCATAGGTTAATTATAAAGATTAGTCATCTTGTAAAAAAAGTGATTGAAATTGTTTAAAAAACAAAATATCATATGATTACTTATTCCATAGAAATAATGATTCATTAGGTTGTTCTATGTTGTCCTGAAAAATATGTAATAAAGTTAGCTAAGATATACTATAAATGAAAATTAATACGCCATAGCAAATTATACCAAGTTAGTGAAAGTGTGAAACCCTTACCTTATTTTACTCTTCACCCCATGAAGTGATCTACACCAATACAGTGCAAATTAACATTTGTACGGTTTCAGTACTCAAGGAAGACTGGAAGACCTATAAGGGTCAATCACTCGACTACCGACAAATGTTACAATAGTAATGGAGATGGCTAAAATATCAGCTGCCAATCTGGATAAAATAGGAAACTTGCAAGCTCTATCTTTTCACCATCTAACTCCAAAGCATCCTCCAAAGCATCATAAAAAACATAATTACAAAGCATTATGCTAACCTATTAGGTAGCAAAACATATTATCCAACACTATAATGTATAGCTTAAAAGCATATGTCATACTCCATTATACACTTATATTATTATTTATTAGTTGAAGAAGTAAACAATCATGAGTAAGGAGTAAGAACACAGAAGTGAGGAGGAATAAATATCTTCTTGGCAATTCATAAAGAGAAACCACAAGGCACCTCCAAACATAAGTTGACGCCACCACTCATGGTGAAGATCATGAAAAAAAATAAAGCCCCAGGTTTCGCAAGAGAGAGAATATTGATAGATTATGCTTGGATGACATGATAAATCATATAGTAATGTATATTTTCCTTCTTTTTCTTTTCTTTTGGTTGCTATAATTGAATAAGATTGAATAGAAAAACTTGGAAATTGAATTTTGGGGAAGGAAAAGGTAGAATTTTCGGTGAGGGCGCGAGGCAAAGAATCCGGACTTGAAAACACCCACTCGACAGTCGCAAATCACAATCTTCCGTCGATAGAGACCGCCAAAATTTCCAAAATACATTCTTAATTTCAAAATTTTGTAATAACTTCAATTGGTTGAGACTAAAACTTATAGGTAATGCATTATACAAATGCAATTTTCCCCTATTTAAAATGCAGGGAAAAATTTCCGTTGATATTTAAGAGAAGGTTAGCAACTATATATTGGGAATCATGGAAATTTTCCATGATTTTAGTGGTGTTAGAGAAAATTATGGGAATTAAAAGAAGATTAAATTTGGATATTGGAGAGAGAGAGAGAATAACTGAAGAAGAAGTGGTTAACGTTTCTCACTTTCTCTTTCTTCCATTTCAACCATGCCCCTTTCCAAAAAAATTGCCAGTGAATTTTTTTTCGAGGATTGGGCCCCTTTTAGTCTTGGGCTATGAGCCATTTGTCCCTCTAAAAACTCTTATGATCGGGTATATATATATATATTATATATATATATATATATATATATATATATATATATATATATATATGTATATATATATATATAAGAAGAATTTTTCCTTTTAGGTTGCTCTCGTACATGACACTCAAACGGAGGTCCAACAAGCACCCACCCCAAGCTCCACCAAGATTTGAAGCTTGGTCAATGTGGGATGTAGGAAGCGAAACCATTTGATCCAAGTATCCTTGGTAGTATATTAGCTATTTTTTTTTTAAGTTGGTAATATAAAAGATCATACTGGTTACGAAACTAGCACCTTGCACATGTATAACCAGGTAGGTTTGCAGGTCAGACTCATTGGAGGGAAGGGAAATGGTAAGGAAAATCTCACCTCAAAGAGTCTCTAGTGAAATTTGATCCCATGACTTTGAAGTTATGAGACCAAACCTTTACCACTATAAGCCTTTTTCGGTAGTATATTAGTTATACGATATGATAAGATGGTCGATAACAATTTTATATTTCATCCGTTTTATTACATATTATACTCTCTCACTTCTCACGCATGTCAATGAAAAATTTTGATTGATATTTTTAGTTTTTGTAAAAATCATAGTAAGTACAGACGAATCTAACCAAATCTCACGTGATTATATTAGCGTATTAAAAACACTACCCAAATGCTACTTGTTTTGATTGCGCTGAAGACTGTGTAGAGGAGAGAGAGACAGATGCTGAAGGCAAGGCATGGACGCCTCCTTCTCCACTATCGTCATCATCAATACCTCTCTCTGAATTTCTAAACCCTAAAATTACTCAAAATCCCTCTTTTCCTTCTCTTTACCCTTCTTCCTCTACCATCCTCGTACTCCATTCATTTAATCCCAATCAACTCAATCCCTTTTTGTTCCTTTCCTCCCAAAACCACTACAAAAAAAAAACACAAAAAAACAAAGTTTTACTGCCAGCCCTAAATTCGGTATGGCGGCGACAACGCCGGCAGCAGAAACAACAGCGGAATCATCAATCAATAGTCACTCACCACGTGTTCTTCCCTCGGCGTGGGCTCAAATAGTCAAAGGTCCCGGAGATTCGCCGGAAAATCACGAAATACTTTCGTCGGAGAATATTCCGGCGACTGAGAGCAATGTAGGTAAAAAACCTGCTTGGAATAATGCCATTTCTTCTTCTTCTACTCCTCCTCCGCCTTCGGGTGATCAGCCTGTTGTTATCGGCGCTACTGCTTGGCCTGCACTATCGGAATCGACTCGCTTTCCTTTAAAATTGTCGTCCTCCGATTCTCCCAAATCAACCCCTGAAGTTTCTGTCCCTGATTCTCAGGTATTCTCATTCTCCCTTATTTTTTTTACTCTAGAGCTATTATTGTTATCATTATTATGACATCTGCATTTATGTGTTTGTTTTGATAAATGTATATTGAATTAGTGATTAAAGATGATATATGTGTTTCTGTTCATTTGTGTGCTTGTTTGCTTTTCTTGATCAACTGTAGATGGCATACTGATTAGAGGAATGAGTTCATAAACTGCTTCGATTTGGGTGATTGGGTTATTACTAATTTACTATAATATGCAATCTTTTTTTCTTTTTTTAATATTTTGGTTAGTGTTTATGATATATGGAACTGAGAAGGGAGAAGGAAAATAATTTAAATGGTTGGTGTGGTAGTGATTTTTCAAATAATCGTTGACTGTTGAAAAGATGTTACATACCAGTATTTGTATTATTGATCATTTGTGGACCTTGAAGTAGTGTTAGTAAATGTTCTATTTTCTTTTGCTGAAGTTGTTAGCATTATCATTTTCTTTTCGCTTGTTTAGTAGAAAGGATTTGGAAGAAAAAGAAAGGAAGTGCGCGGAAATTTGTTATTTTTCAATGTTTGGTTCAATTTTTTTTTTTTTAAGTGAAGATTCTTTAATAAAATTTCCTTTCCTCCCAAAAGTGAGGGAATTGGGAGGAAAGAGTAAATTTAAATCGAACATGGGAAGTTAAAGTTTTTTTTCCCTTTCTTTTCTCTTCCTTTTATCTACTAAAAATTGAACCAAATATGTTGTTTGTCAGATTGATTTTTTTTTTTTTAATCTCTGTAGGTAGTGTACCCATTGTTTTTTGGGGATAGTATGTTTTGCTGATCATTATGAACCTTGAACAATTTCATGATTGTAATAGTAGTAAAGCATACAATTGTTTGTGCTTTGATTATATTAGGATGGTGCATGCAGAGCTAGTCATTGAATTTTTGTTGCCTGTAAAGTGGTTGATTTTTGGGTTGTGTTTTGAGTATAGGGACCCATCACTTCACATTCACAGCAGCCTAAGCAAGGTAACACAAATCAAATTTCTAGCATGAATAGCACAGCACCCACTAGGCAGAGATCAATGAAGCGCGGTGGTGGTGGTGGGAACAGACAAGGTGGTTTTACTCGAGGCCCTCCACCTCCTCCACCACTGCCAGCATTTCCTGTCCCTGAAATGCCGCAGAGTAGTTTCAGTAAAGTGGTGCCTGCAGCGAGGCCTGACTCATCTTTTAGAGAGACAAGACCGCCTGGAGTGTTTGCATCTCACCCCATGCCATCAAATGAGCACCCCAATCAACGAAGTTCAAATCGGCGAGGAAATTTTGGGCAGCATGGCCGTGGAGATGGGAGGAGCAATTACCATGGAGGTCGGCGTGATCAGGATCACGGAAATCATGATCGTAGCAGCTCTTCAAATTTTAATGGAAGAGGTGCACATGGGTATCCTCACAGACCTCATGGAAGGGGATTTATGGGTCCTCCAGTACAAGGGGCTCCCCCGTTTACTCCACCTCTTGTGAGGCCTTACGGGAATGCCTTTCTTTATCCTGGTGAGCCTTAGTTTCTGATACAGAGCACATTCTTGCTTCTATTTTGTGGATTACATATGGATGATTATGTTTTTCAGTTAAAGTTATGATTTTTTTCTCCTTGTTTTCACTTCACAAGATCCTTCTGTAGTCTATCTTATTCCTTCCTTTCCGCCGGAATCCTTTGGGGGAATGCCCTATATCACCGGTCCACCACCTCCACCTTATCTTGTTGCCCCCTCACGTGCATCGATAATTAATCAAATCGAGTACTACTTCAGGTATCATTGGCAGCAAATAATTGCAGCTTCCTGCACTGCTGTTTCTTGTCCTTTTGCAATATTTATTTCATTTATTGGCTTTGCTTTTTTCATTTTTATTTTCATTCTCTGCAGTGAAGCTAATCTGGTGAAGGATGCGTTTTTGAGGTCAAAGATGGATGAACAGGGTTGGGTTCCTATTACTTTAATCGCCGACTTTCCCCGAGTAAGTTGTATTGGGTTTAACGTCTTCTGTTTCTTTTGTCATTAAGCTTGAGTAATTTATAGTAGTTGTAAATTGTAATGGTGGATCTCATCCTTGTTCCAATTTAATGATTTTTCGCAAACATTTATTGTTTCACCTACTTACTTTACCCCATACTCAAATTTGATTGGCTACACAAGTGGTCCAACTTTCTCTCTCTAGGCTCTTGGGTATTCCCCCACTTTCTCTTTGTGTCACTTATTAAAAAACGGAGGAAGCATTTGTCTAAAACGTGAATGGGAACTTCTCTCTACGACTATGTTAACCATCAATCGATGATTGTTTTTTAGTATGTAATATTAGTCTGCTGCATATCAATTTTATCACAGTTTGATTAAAAGCATAATGTGTCTTTGTTTCTACATGCTTCCTTGATGGACTACTTGAATTAACATAAGACCCTAAATGCTGCGTTTGACCTTGGACTATGGGTATCATAGTACTTTCCAAAGGATCTGAAGTGGTTCAGTGATGTAATGCTGGACCTCCTAATAAGAGAGGAAAATCGAAAAGATAGAATCATAGGAATTAGGATGGATTGTCCTTTGTCCTCAACCTTGGAAACTGGAGGTTGGCTTTGATGCTTGTGGATCAGAGGGCTGAAATTGTATTTTGATTTGTAAGTTTTGAGTGCAAGGATACCCATCATTTTGATTTTTTGTAATTATTTTTACCCCATATCAACATTTAGGTTTTGTTAGTTTGTTTACCACCATTTTTATATTATTAGCTTTATGGTGGTTTTAGCATCCATGGGGGAGTCCTATTTTATTTCTAGTAATTGTCCTTGTAAGTTGACATCTTAGGCTGATGAAAACTTGGTCAACCTCATGTTTAGACACCTCGTGAATTCAACATTTTGTATAGAATATTCATTTTTTTTGCTATTTGCATGTAGCATTTGCTATAGCAATGCCATTATTTTTTGATTGTATTTATAGCGACAACTGTCATATTATAAGTTTTATGACTAAATGGGTTTCCGTTTGGCTGATGTTGCTTATGGAGTACTATGTGGTTTCAAATTTTCTTCATGTATGAAATAGTTCCTCAAAAGTTCTATTTAGTAATAGTGTCAATTATAGGTGGCAATGCCCATTACGATTAGAAAATTAGTGGGTTTAGGTTAGGGTTTTCACTCGCGTAAGGGGTTTACTTGGCATGACCCATTTGTGTACGAACTCGACATGACAATGCATATGCTTCTTAGGCTATTATTATTTAAGATTAGCTTTTTGGTGGTTTTATTTTGTTTTATTGGACCTGATTAACGTGGTTACTTATGATTTGTTTAATTAAGTTTGTAGGCAATATATTTGGTTGGGTTGAGTGTGTGTGTTTGATTAATGGGATTAGTGAGGGGTAGGGTTAACGGGTGCTAACTAGTCTAGTATATCCACTTTCTATTGTATTGATGGATGTAGGGTTTGCTACCTCGTTGACTTGGGACCGAATATGAATTTATACGATCCAACACCTTTTACGTGATGTGGTGTCGATGCTAGCACAAGCATTCTCATGATAAAACACAAATATCAGTTTTTAAGTCAATTATTCTTAATATTAATAGGTAATACTTTTCACTTCTAAGAATTTGCTATATGAAATTCTTGTCGAATGCTATTGCTTTTCAAATCTTACGTTCCATCTTTGATTGGTTAGAGATCCATTCTCTATTAGTTATTTCGATTTTAATTGAAAAATACACTAGCTTAGTAGCTTCCCTCTTCACAAAAATTTGGAAAACTTTGGAGTCCACTTTTCTCACTTTATTATATATGCCGCATATTTGTTACGGGGTGCAATGAACCGACCTAAAGGAGGGGTACAATTGGCATTGCATTAGTATTCAGTTAGAGCTTAGCTTGAGGAATAAGTTGGAGAGTTTGGGAGGGAAGAAATACTATAAATATCCCAAATTAGGGAGAGAGAAAACATGATGAGATAGAAATTGGGTGAGCTTTTAAGAGTTCAATGGGGAAAGATCAAGCCTATCAGAAGCTTGAGTATCATTTACTGTTGTTGTTTATATTGTTTATCAATCAAATACTCTTGTTCTTCCTTATTTTTTTTGCCATTAATGATGCTTAAACTATGTTGATTCATAGCATGGGGTGGGGAGGAGGGTTTGCTGGAGGAAGGAGAAGAATAAGCAGTTTTTTTTGTAGGTTAACCCTAGTGGTTTTTTGAGTTAATTGGTCATTCTAGGTGCTGTAGCAACTAGCTAAAGGCTCACTCCGTGGGAAGTGTTTGGATTGTTGATGCTTTTGGCGCAAATATTAGTCATATAATTTGGATTCTTTTTGAAATATATAGTTATGTGGAATCAAAGTAGCTCGGACAAAGGAGAAGGATTATGATAGGTGACAACTTGTGTAAAACTTAGTTTATTGCCTTCTGCGTTACACCTTTGCACATCAGTGTAGTTAGTAGTGTCAGATAGGCAAGGGCTTTTAGGTTCTAGGCAAATGAGACTAGTGAAGAACATTGCGACTAAGTTGCGTATAGGATCTTGGAATATGAGGTCTCTTACGTATTGTTAGTAGAGGTGGTTAAAGTAATGAATAAAAGAAATGTGGACAGTACGGTTTTTTAAGAGACCAAGTAAGTAGGACGTAGAGTTTGACTTCTTCCTTTGGGTATAAGTTGTGGTATTGTGGATGAGTTGGTTTTGTCACGGGTCATAGGCTAGTAATTGATGTAGTTGACCAATCCAAAGTGATCGAATCGGTATATTGGTGTATAGGATGGGGAAAGTAAAGATTAAATGTGATAGAGAT
This sequence comes from Beta vulgaris subsp. vulgaris, assembly GCF_026745355.1. NCBI lineage: Eukaryota > Viridiplantae > Streptophyta > Magnoliopsida > Caryophyllales > Amaranthaceae > Beta > Beta vulgaris. The sequence continues at coordinate 8,338,502 of NC_079202.1, read as the reverse complement.
CACGGGGTTAGGAAGCTCTTAAAGGCTGAGGTTGGGAGTATTAAATGGAGTGGTTACGGTTATTCCTCACTTAAATAAGCTATAAATCGGTGGAGATCTAAACAGACATGTACTGGCTAGTCATATTGGTTTTGAATGTATTTAGGGAGGTTTTGGGTATGAAAGAAGAATTGAAGGGACAAGTTGCACTCTTGATTTTGTGTAGTCAGGTGACTTGATTCTCACTAACACATTATTTAAGCAGTGACATGCATATCCCGTGAGTTTTCAAGGTGGAGAGAAAGCAACAAGAATTGACTTCCTTCTTACAAAGATCGTAGATAGATGTTGTCTTAATAGTAAATTATCCTACGACAGTGTATACTAAAAGTAAACATCTAGTTTTAACTGTTTGCATAAAGGCAAGTTTAAGAAGGAAATAAATGTCAAAGTGAGCGAAGGGTATAATGGTGGACTTTTAATATAAGACCAATTGGACCTAAGAGGAGTAGCATCAATTAACTTGGGTAAAGATAAAATAATGTATCTCCAATTCTCCATAGGAGCAGAAGAGAACCTCTCTGAAATGAAAAGAAAAGATTAGTGCACTCGGATAGAACCCGATGGAATGAGGATGTAAAATCAACGGTTCGAAGAATTTAGGATTGAGGAAAATATTACAAAATACTAGGTTACTAAGGTGAAGCTAAAAGTATCTCCCGCGGGTAAAGTCAAAGGCATACCTCGAAGCATACGACAAAATAGACTTAGTGATGGTGATAAGAAGTCTATAAGATAGCTTAGAGAAGACTTATTGAACAATGATCTCCATGATGTGAAGTTTGTCAAAGATAAACCCAAAAGATTTTAGTTCAGGATAGTGATATGAAGCATAGATGGAGGAAATTCTTTGATGGATTGTTTAAAAGAGGCAAAATGTGTCTAGACAAAACATTTCTAGTGAGGAGCAACAAGTGAACTCGGTGCATAAATTTATAAAATAAAGGTTGAGGTAGATAGTATAGGAAATGAATTTAAGATATGCTTTTATGTTATAACTTGTGAAAGAATAACAAAAGATCTTTTGTAACAAACTATGATAGGAGTAGGTTCTGTAATAAATCCTTTCCTAAGAAGTAATCGATGAGTTAACATTACGCATCCATGATGAGGAATTTTTTCATATGTTTGTGAATGATTTGTAATGGTGAACGAGACTAAATATGAGGTTTATGCTCCATTCGAGCGGTGAATTAAACAATAGAATCTTGATGGTTTTTGTATTAGAGTATTAGTGAAAAATTAAGTACGTGATGTGCAATTTCAGTAATCACACAGAGTCAAATGAGGAGGAAGTAGCGGTAGATGATAAAATGTTGTCCTTGAGTCATTGTTTTAAGTTTCTTCGGTCTTTTTTTTAAGGAACGAAGATACAGTCATGACATAAATGTAGAGGAGAATATAAGATTTTGTGTGATCATACCATACCGGTAAGGTTACACCAAAGAGTCTAGAGTGCGTATATTAGACCGATGTTATACTTTGGATCAGAGTGGCACTTAAAAATTATCGTATGAGGACGATGAAGGTAGCATACATGTGTGCGCCGAAATGAAGGGTAGGTAACACCTTACAAGCTTGGAGTTGTTGATTTTAAGGAAAATATTTTCATTTTTAGAGTTTTGGGCATATGAGACGTTGGCTAGATGATGCACTTGTAAAAGTAGTGGAAAGTTTGGATTATAGAGACGTTGACTTAGTCGGGGTGGCCAAAACACTTGGATAAAAGGCGTTACAACAACAACAACAACAACTAAGCCTTATTCCCAAGGTGATTGGGGTCGGCTAACATGAATCGTCAACTGGAATCGTGACCAGAGGAGATGGCATCGTCAAGAGTGATAAAAGTTTTTTTTTTTTTTTTAAAAAAACAAGGTTTACACCAAAAAGTGTTTAAAAAAGGTTTTCAGCAAAGGTTTTAATACCAACACAATTGAGAAAAGCAAATAAATGCAGTAATCAGACCCCTTCCTCCACATAGCTACTACCCCTCCACCCACTTCTATCCAACGTCATGCTCTCCTCAATCCCAAGTAACCTCATATCACTTTCAATCACCCTCAGCCAAGTCATCTTAGGTCTTCCCCTACCTTTTACAATTTGATTACTCCTCCACTCTTCAATTCTTCTCACCGGTGCATCTCCTGATCTCCTTTTCACATGACCAAACCATCTTAACCGATTCTCCCTCATCTTTTCTTCAATGGATGCAACTCCAATTTTTCCCGGATCACTTCATTTCTTAATCGGTCCTTCCGTGTGTGGCCACACATCCACCGCAACATACGCATCTCCGCCACGTTCATCTTATGAACGTGGCATTGTTTCACCGCCCAACATTCGGTGCCATATAACAAAGCAGGCCTAATTGCAGTGTGGTAGAACTTTCCCTTCAATCTTTGGGGAATGCCGGAATCACAAAGGAATCCAGTGGCACTTTTCCACTTTAACCAACCCGCGTTAATTCTATGCGCCACGTCTCCATCCAGTTCTCCATCCTTTTGGAGAATGGATCCTAGGTAACGGAAGACGTTCGATCCTTAAACCACTTTGCTATCCAAAGTGACCGCCCTCACCTCGCTTCTTGTAACCCCACTGAACTTGCACTCCATATACTCCGTCTTACTTCTGCTCAATCTAAAACCACGGGCTTCTAATGTATGCCTCCACAATTCCAACTTACTCTCAACACCTTCCTTTGTCTCATCAATCAACACAATATCATCCGCAAACATCATACACCATGGTATATCATCTTCCTTTGGATAAAAGGCGTTAATGATATAAAAAATGTAGATATGCAGCAGAGGAGCATAGAATAGATTGGAGCCTTTGAATTATGTGGATGACCTTGTCAGATTGTACCTTACATGTCTAGCTAACCTAGTGACAATACAACTTGGAACTCTTTCATAGATTGGGTTCGTTAATGGAATTTCATTTAAGTCGATATGTGTATTTGGTTCCATTCTTGTTCGTCTTACACTTTAAGAATATAACTCATATCTGTGATTAGAAATTAGTAATTTTGTTGTTTACACTTCTGAAACAAAAAATAATGACAAATGACGTCTTAAAAGCTATCTTTTCTATACGTCGGCAGTGTTTACGAAATCTAGCAATTCGATTAGTATTATATTTTTATAGCTTCTAGTTCAAAAAAATGTAAAAGAAATAAAAGAATATACACTCTTAATCCTTAATCACGTCTCCGTCCCTCTTAGCTCCCCATCTTTCCTTTTGTAGATTCTCAAAGATCATAGAGTAATAATCTTGCTTTCTTGGTCTCCACTCTTACTCTCTCATTTCCTTTATCTCTTGCCCAAATTCATCCATTTATGTTACCGAGTTACTCTATGAATTGGAATACTTGTCGTGCCTACCAAAATGCTACTGTATTGCGTTTTGGAACAACCTACTAGTTCTCGTGAGGGGGGGGGGGTGAATTTTATGCCCTTGAGCTTACCTCATATAATAAATTTAAACCGACTAGTTCTCATGGGTTGGGGGGGCTGAATTATATGCCCTTGAGCTTACCTCATAAGTATCTTGTGGCGTTGAGAACAATGGTACGAAGGGGACAGAAGCCTAAGTTTTCTATTAGTAGGAGCAAGAAGAAAAGAAGCGTTGGTTGTTGGATCCATATCCTTTACTCGTGCAAGAGCGGTCTTTCATTCCTCGCTCGGGGACTCTTTCGTGCTTGGGTTTTTGTTTGCTTTTTCTCCAAAAGCTTGACTTGGGTGCACTTTTCTCTGAAACTCTTGGAGTTGTTCGGATTGCTAATTATGTGAAATTATGAAGATTAACAATTTTCCCTCGTATATGGTTGCAAGCTCGTAAGCACGAATAGAGTCGAAATAATAGTATTTTGAAGTGTCATAATAGGGGAAGCACTGATGAAACCTTTCTAAAATGCAATATCGTCATTTAGAAGCATTTAGCCGACTTTTGCGTGGTGTTCGAAGCGTTGCTAGTGTTTATAGTTCTCACGCGCAAATCTAAGGCTAGATTTGCTAGACTGAAAGAACTTTGTTGCCCAGACTCAAGTACCCATGTGCGACACGTGTCATGTCCAAGTGTCCGAGTAAGCTATTTTGTGGAAGCTTTTCACTTTCCATGGAAAATGAAGTGTTCAAGTGTCCCACTTATGTTCAAATGTCAAAGATTTGATACGGGTACCTGAGGTGAAAGGAAGAGTTCGAGCAGCAACATAGTGTAGAAGGAACACAAGTTTGAACAAAAGTTGTTTGAATTTTGAGTAGACTCGCCTTAACGCAACCTCCCCCTTAGACTCGGTGTCGCTTTATCTTGTAGCCATGGAAGTTTAGTGCTGAAGTTTACTTCGTCATTTCTTGGCAAAAAATTGCGCTGCCCTTGGCTTTTTCATTTAAAGGCGGATTGGGTTTTTATTATTCTCTTATATTACTTTCTTCATTTCAAATGCAACATTTGATGTTCACATGTCTCAATGCACTACTTTGAGCATTTATATATATCTAATTATTGATTACGAAAACTTATATAATTTTGACATTCTAAAAATATACTCCCTCCGTCTTAGAATACTCTTTACTACTCTTTACACTGTCCTTTTTTATGTGTCCCACAATACTCTTTACACTTCTATTTTGGGATATGACTCACTATTATTTTAATTATTCTATCTTTTAACTATTGGCCTACACTCTGACTCCTCCAAATTAAATGATACCATTCTTATTACCTACCAACTCTAACCATGGCCCATGACCCACATTCTCTCTCCTTAAAATAAAATAATACTACTTTTACTAACTACTAACTCATATCACATCTACTTTTCAATAAAATAACAATTGATAACCAAACAATAACTTATCATCTAAACTACGTGCCTTCATAAGTGTCAAGAGTATTCTAGGACGGAGGGAGTATATTAAGACTGATACATGCTTCCCCCATTCTTTTTCTATTGCAACAATTGAGTTTTTACACTATTCACCTACGATCCTTTCATTATTTGTTGTGATTTTGCGTAATGAAAAGTATAGTCATGTGGGGTCTTGTTAGATTTGTCTCGATATGAATTTTCAAATTATTAAATTTTTATAATTTTTATTAAAAAGTAATTAAAGATATTAATAGTTATAGTTGTGCATTGTCAAACGTTAAAACTCAATGATGCAACAGAAAAAGAACGGTAGAAGTATTACACAAAAGCATTTGTCTTCTCATTTTATCATCGAGATGCAGTCACAGTTAGTATTTGAATAGTGTAAAATTTCTAGTGTTGCATGTATTGAGAAATGGAGTTAAAAGAGACTGAGTTATATATATGTTTGTGTGCCAGGCTGATAAGTTAGATTTTTGCAAACCATAAAAATAAGGTTTGATTTCTCAAATCTGACAACTAAGCATCACATTTTGACAAAAAATATATAATATAATTTTAATTCAAAAATGGTTTTTATATCTATTAGTATTATTTTTTAAAACAGCTCCCTGTTTCTTGTTTCTAAGAATTGTCCCTTACCTGTTTTACTGAAACTTTCCCCATCTCCAAACCTTGCAAGAATTGCCTTGGTGAGGATTTCTTTTCACGTAAAGTGGTGCTGCTGAGGAAACATTGAGACAAGAATTCGTCTATATCCCTTGTTAGTTAGATGGTTTTTGGTCAAATATTTTGGATGCCACCTTAGTTTTACACTCTCATGTGTCATAATATGCCAAGGCAAGTTTCATTCATGATCGTGTCCCATGCTAAAACTTCAGTCGCAGGCTTTCTGATACCAATTTTTTGCTGATTGGCTGCTTGACAGTTGACAATCTTTGAGAACTGCTTATTTTCTGTACATTTCAAAATTATTCTAGGCTCGTGTCTGAGTGGCAATTAGCTGTTTACTTCAAATATAAGCTCAAACTGTTATAGTAAGATATGGCTTAAGAGACTAAACTATTATAAACAGGATATTGAGGACGTCTATGCTTAAACTTCGGATTTTAGCTATATATGCTGTTTACCTAGGAACACATTTGTTTAGGTTGTGCATCATGGCTTCCATACCCAACTCTATGAGCACCTACAAAAGATGCATCCACCTGTTGTAGACCTACATAAGTTTTTCTAACTACTAGTATAAAAAGGAAATAAAATAGTGTCTTAGTCTCAAATTTTGCAGCGTGATTTATTGATGAGCTTATACATGAAAGTTTACGGTCTATCACTATATCTTATTAGAATGATAAAACTGAGGTGGTTTTGCTGTGTGCTATACTAGAAAATTATAGCTGATTTAGAATGGTTGGTGCAGGTTTTTTGTTATTGTGAAAGGTTGAAGTAGTGTTGTACACCTTTTGTCTTTTTATTCTATTAGTTGCATCATTTGGACTTCTACACTATTTTGACCATCTTTTTGCGATTTAAGCATAAGTAAAAGACAAGAAAACTGATTATGTTTGTTTGAGCAGGGATATATTGAATAGATGTTGTACCCGTAAGGGTAATGGACTGTTAGGTTTATGGAGATAGGAGTCAGGGTGGCCAAAAATGACAAGGACAGACGGCATTGATAATGGGTAGAAATCAGGTTGTGAGAGCATTTAGCACTTGATAGTTAAGAATGAAGGCATATGACATCGTAGACGTAGATACAGACTCACTCATGCAACCGTCTCCAAGTCTGCAGCCTTTTAGGATTAGGGCTATGACATTGTTAAAAAAATTCTTGTTTCTGAATGAGCATAACACCTATATTACAAAATATAAGTTTGGAGTTGGGGGTGCTGTTATTGCTATTTTTGAATATATTATATTTAAATGCCTAAACACGTTTATTACAACTTTTAAGCATAGGTTTCTCTTATTTTCATCAAGGGGGAATCATAATGTTGAATTTCACCATCTTTTATGCTTATCTTGATCGTGATTGACGACTTCCGCACTTGAAGTTTGAATATTCTTACATACTAGCTCCGTTCCTATTTAATCTACATGATTCACTTTGGGAGTATAACCAAGGGAAAAGTGAAAAAGTAGGAGAGAGGAGAGAATTCTCAAAAGTGGGGAGTAAGAAGTACAAAAAGGAAATAAAAAATAGTGGAGAGAGAAAAATGGGGTAGGTGGGGGATTTTAATTGGGTTAATTTATTTGGTGCGGGATCACATGGGGGACAAAAGTGGGGAATATGGACTGGACATTTTACCTTGTATCGGTAAAGTTGTAACAGTCGAAATGGAAATCCGAAAAAGAACGTGTATAGATTAAAAAGGGACAGAGGTAGTATGTATGGTCTTTTTTTCCCTCTTCTATTTAACATTGAGATCTCTCCTTATCCATTTATTAAATGAATTGTCTGTGAAATTGTTATAGCCAATAAAAACATTGCTTAAAACTGAACAATTTTATGAATGTGATGCCAACTTTTTTTCCGTTAGTTTTTTAATATTTGTTTTTGATATGTTTTCCTTTATAATGTCTTTTATATTAAAAGAATGCATCACAGGTTTACAAATATCAAAAAGCACATCAACAATGTCACTCAAACCCTTCATTGAGCCTTCAATTGCTTTGTTTTTGGTAAAGGTTGTTTTGGTTTGAAGAGGGGTGTATTGCTTTTGGGAGTCTTACAATCTTCTGTGTTTGAGAGGCATCTTCATTATGCATCCCAAATGTTGAACCTCAAGCTGTTTTAAATCAACCTCAAGTTGTCTCGGTGGTGCAACATTTTATAAGGTTCCCAGGGAAAGTAAACCCAGCACACCTACAGGCTACCAGAGCTGCGACTACTTTAATTTCCTTTACTAATGTGTCCTGAATTCTTTAAGCCTTTGTAAATAAAAAAAAAAAGAAACTAAAAAAATCAAGCTTTCCTATTCCCCCTTTTCATACACAAGGAGGAAATAGTAACAGTTGATCTAAGCATTGTAACAAGTCTTGTTTAAATATGCTGGTGTCGTAAAGACATTCAGTATTACAAGTATATGTTTGATGCTACTGTTTTACTGATTGTTGTGTATTATATCTCTGACAGGTTCGACAACTCACAGATAGCATTCCTTTTATATTGGACTGTATAAAAGAATCTAATATTGTGGAAGTACAGGTTAGTTCCTTTTTGCTATTTTGGTTTTTCTATAAAAGGATTATAGATAATGATAGTCGATATGATTTTTTGAATTCCTTCTGTTATTTGATAAGAGTTTTCTCCATACATGTTTTTCAACTTTTTTTTTAATGTGAACATCAATTTGCATCTTGTTGAGAGTTAGAACTCTTGCAGGAGGTAATGTCATGACACTGACACAAATACCCTATTGCCTTAAGTATACTTCCTCCGTTCATTATTAATTGCAACACGTTCCTTATCTAGAAGTTTCTCATTGATTGCAATATTACTTAATTTGGTAAAGAGTTCTCTCTATCTCTCTCTGTCATTTTAGAACTCTCTATCTCTATCCTCTTCACATGGTCTCTGTAAAAAAAGTGTGTCAATCTTATATGTTGCAATTAATAGGGAATGGAGGAAATATTTAGATAAAAACAAGACCAAATGGCAATATGAGGGAGGACACTTAAGTAATTTCACTTGCATGGGCTTCACTCCATTACCGCTCTCTTGTTTGCTAAGAAACCGTCGTTGGTTGGCCTGAATAAGTTGGCGCAAACATGATTTTATCTGCTCTTAAATAATTGCTCAATGAATGTTCAGCATATGTAACCAAATAGTATTGTTTATTTTAATCATGTAGGGTGATAAAGTAAGGAAATGTGATGATTGGATGAAATGGATAGCACCTCAACCATCATCAGCAGAATCGGGTGCACAATCTCCTGTTGGATCATTTGATGGTTTGACTACTGCTGTCCAGAGAGTGTCGTTAGAGGAGAACCAAGATAATACATCAAGTTCGCTGAAGGATAAGGAGTTGGCTAATAATTTGAGCATAACAAATATGGAGGGTTCGATTCAACGTGTATGTTGAAATCACAAATTTCGACTTTTCTGTGATGTCTATAAATCTGATATCATCAAAAATAGTCATGCCCAGTTTTCATCTTATGGAGGATAAATTATGTCAATGGGTTTGGAGAAATTTTTTGCTTGATTTTCGTTGTTGTAACGGTGTAACCTTTAAAATTTTTGCCAGTTGTATGAAGCGGCGAGTTAAGCAATTTTAGGTTGAAATGCTAACTATTTTTGGGATAGTTAACTCGATCTACTTGACACAACTATTGAGCGTTTTGATTGTATAGTTTCTCTGTTACTTTTTTTTTTCTGCCAAGTTGTAATTTAGATATATTTTGGAGACAAGTTTCATAAAACAGGAGAACGATTGTCCTTTGTTTAGGATGAATTCAAGTGTAACCTTTTTTAAAATGTTGGATATGCTTCACTTTACGCGGGAGGTCGATCTTTTTAGAGAGGTGTTTGTTAGTGTGATTGCATTTCGTTGATTATATTGTTGCAAATTATATTAGTCTCCGAGATCATTGTTCTCATCACGGTTTCGAGCCACAAATTATGAGAATTTTTTTAATATGCATGAATAACGAATATTTATTTTGGGCATATAAGTAAAAGGTTTCAATATTGAAAGATATAATGGTTTACCTCTAAATTTGGAATATCTTTCATCTCAAGATATAAGGGTATTCCTTTAACACACAAGAAAGGCAAAAAGAACTATAAAATTTACTATACACTTGTGTGTATCGTGAACATGGTAAATCAAAGGTTTTTTTTTGCTTATTGCTTCAAATGAGCAAAATGTTCTAAAAGAGTGTTATATGAGCAAATAAACAAAAAATAGTTCTAGGTATATCATGATGGTATACTTGGATGTGTGAGAAATGAATTCATCGAAATAGTGTTGTGAAGTATTTTCTCCATATTAGAACATTCAAAATTTTCCTTTGTTATTTGTCCCAAATTGGTTTTTATATTCCTATTTTTATATGATCTCACAATCATTATATTAGTTTTTTTTCGCATTTCTTTGATCCCTCCTCTATCTCGATCAATGAAATTAAGTTGATTCATGGAAATAATAAAAGAGTTCAAAATTCGATTAAGAACATTTGGAACCAAAATACCAAAGCATATATGTGATCAATATCTAGCCTAAGGATTCAAAACACCAAGATAAATGCATAATCGTCTTTACATCCTCACAATCACATTAACAATATATGTAAACCCTAATCCATACTTTCACCCTAACTCTAGATAGGAGACTACTAAATGATAATGGATTCTAAGTATAAAAACATGAAATTTATAACTATCTAAGGCTAAACATAATTAAGAGATAATTAATTTAATGAAAATAAGCAATAATGAAACTACAATATAAGAGCTATAATCATATGGAAGAACAAAGAATAACAATGAAAGGAAGAATAAAAACTGAAACTTTGTAATTAATTGAATAAAAAGTACCTTGGATGTGTAGAAATCACAAACATTAATCTTAGAATCTCAAATCTTAAACAAAACTAATGTGTTTTTCTTTCTACTATAAATCATAATAATACTCTTTAGTCTAAGGAATAAGACACAAGTCAAATAATAATCATCTCTATTGGTTTTAAATTAGGTACGAGGCCTCACAGTTTTTGACGGAACATAGATGGTGTGGGCGCACCAAACATACTGATCTCAAGATGCAGAAATTTGTCAAGAGGTGCGCGCACCTCATTAGCTGGTGCGAGCGCACCAACCAATCTGCTTTGGTCGGACAGATCAACTTATAATGCACATAACTCTTTCATTTTAGAACCAAATAAAGCTTGTCACCAATCTTTGGAAAGCTATCAACACAAGCTTTCACTTGCAGCGAGAATTACCATCATCCAATTTGTGGTTCGAAAGTTATGTCCATTTGAAGTTTCCTGAACAAGATTGTATTGTGCAATGTGCTTCTTTGTGCGAGCGAAAATGGGGAATGGTGCAAGCGCACCATTTCTCAATGTGTGCTCCATTTTTATTGCTTCCTTTGCCTAGTCTACAACTCGTATGCATATTAGGTAGTTCCACCTATATTAAGAGCATGGTAAAACAAGGTGAAAGCATATGTACCAGAAATTTAGTCTAAAAGGACTGAAAACCTAGCAAAATGTTACTATGATCAAGAATGATCATGTAAATGAAATATAAGAGAAAAGAGAGAAGAAAAAGGGAAGAAAGGGGAGAAAGAGAATCAAAATGAGCTAAAAGGAGTACATAAAATGCGTTAGAAATGCACTTACCAATTGGTTTTACGCAGTTGATTAGTCGAAATAGGAGTTGATTAAGAGAATACACTAAACATCACGACAAACAATATAATGTATTTATTAGTTTTTCGTTATAATCAATATATTTATCGCACACACACATATGTATATATATGTCGATCTTAATACTTTTAATAATAAGATTCGCTTACCAAATCCATAATAAAAGCGAAATGACCCAACCAGGAGTTAGCCGAAGTTGAATTGTCGTTCAATAGCGAATGAACCAGATGCTTCAAAATGATCGAACTAAGGTATTAATGATTTAACCTGAGTATACTTGACTCTATCCAAGCGTATATGAAAACCAAATATGACCTGCACAAACCCGACTAAAAAATATACACGAACGATCAAATTCGGGAATGGATCATCTTGTAAATGAAACGCTCAAACCTGTCCAACACCCGACAATCCCATGGTTCAAATGTGATCGACCCAGTTGGACAAACCCTGACCAATCACGACAAGGGACATTGACTGTCAGAATCCTGACCTGTCTGGTTTTGACCTAGTTCGCCGTGGGTATACCATAACTTGTTTGAGAACCTGTTTTGACACCACTAAGTTTCAAAACAAACTTATTCTATGTTTATGATGTTTACATGTATGTCTGAATAATTATGTTCATGTTTTATATTGTATGTTACGGAACATGGATCAATTGATGTAAGCGAGAACCATGTACGCGGATGTAGAAGAGTAAAACTATGATTTAAATTTTTACATAAAGTAGGTTCTAAATGAATTACTTTGTTCAGAATATTTTATATACATGGTTAGTGTTGTTGGTGCAAATTCAGTTAGATGACTTTACAAACAAGTCAATGCACACCCAATAGTTAGATACTGAATGTCACGGGAGTCTTAGTCCCTAGGGGTTACGGGTTTTAATTTGATAAAACCTTGCTAACGTACTTTGGTATAGCTTAAAGTAATTAAACTATAACGCCTAATAAATTCAGGCGATGAGTATTAAATATGACAATCAGTGCAATAATTAATCTATTAATTAAAGCTAAATATTTCCACTTATAACACAAACTTCTAGGAAGATTCTATAACACACATAGGGATAAACCAGGTTGGACAATTAAAGGACAAACAAGAAGATGAATACCTCCATGGATTTCGACTCGAAACCGAGATTGAACAAACTTTGGAACTCAATACATGCTCTAATTCTAAACTATTGGGTAACTATAACCCTAGAAGGGGGTTGGCTAATCTAGGAAAAGCTACGCTAGTAGAAAGTAAATTGCACATTTGTTGTGTATGTGTTTATTGTTTTTCTTCTGATGTTCCTTCTTGTATTTATATTGCTAAGGCATGTATAACTTCCTTGCTCTTTGGAGGGAAGTGATTTGAATCATTTATGATTCAAATCATAACTGCCGTCTTCTTGCGCCATGATAATCACGTCCTCTGCCCACGTTGCCTTAGGTGCGTTGCAAAAGTCCAATGTGCGTCAGACCCCTTGGTCATACGACGCAAATCGCTCTATCCAATGACAAAATTTGAGGCCGTATCTGCGTCGCACGTCTATAAGATGCGTTGCAAAAGACTAATTTGCGTCGGACCTCGTGCCCATCCGACGCAAATCACTTGGCCCCCGTATTCCTTGGCGCCCAACTCTTCTACCCGAAATATCTTGGCCCACGTACAAACCCCCCCACTTAACTCCTTAACCCTAAATTCGTTGCCTCATCGCCTTACAAACCCCCTTCTTCCTTAGCTTCCTCAAAACTCTCATCTTTTTTCTCTCTCCTCCCCTCTAAAGAAAAACCTTTTAAATTCATCTCTTCTTCTGAAACGAAATTGCTCACTTCTGCAACAAATTCGACGAAACAAAAGTTGATAAAGCGAAAAACAAACACGAATCGTGATTCCTTCCAAGAAACGAACAAACGAAGATTCAAAACTGGTAACTTTTGTGATTCAAAGAAACGAACAAACGAACAAGAACAAACACGAATCGTGTTGAAATACTCTTTACTGGTAACTTTTTTTTTCTTCTGAATTTCTTCTTGTTTTTGTTAATTTTTTCTTAATTTTTTTTAGTTGACTTCTGATTTTTTTTCTCACTTTTGAATTTTCGCTTTTTTTTTGTTTACCCAATTGAAAATTATGAGTTTATGAATGTATAGTATTGAATGTTCATTTTTTTTGTTTTCATTTTTTAGATTTGATTTCTTTTATTTAATTTTTTTCATTTTCAGATTTGGGATTCATCCCTCCCTCTTTCTTCATCTTCCTCTTAGATCAAAGGCGAAGGTCGACTAATTAACAGTTGAACCAAATGAATCATGATCTCACTCTCGTTTTTAAATTATTATCAAGTTCTTTGTCTGCTACATCTGGTTTTTTGTTTAGGTTCATTTTTTTAATTTAATATATAATTTTTGATAAATATTCATCCGTCCAAATTTTTTCGTTTCTTAATTTCATTATTTTACTTGTTTAATTATTATCACTTGTTTCTTAATATTTGTTAAATCTCGTTTTTTAATTATTATCAAGTTATTTGTTTGCTAGATCTGGTTTTTTGTATCTGAATATATAATTTTTGATAAATATTCATCTGTCCAGATTTTTTCGTTTCTTAATATTTGTTAGAACTCGTTTTTTAATCATTATCATTTGTTTCTTAATCGTCGTTAGACAGATGTTAGGTTCACTTGTTAGATCTCGTTTTTTGATGTTTGTCTTGTTTCTTTTTTTAATTATTGGCAAATTTTTTTCCTCGAATGCAGTATTAAAGCATTCATGCTTTGGTACTGTTTTTTTTTCCTATAACGTCATTTGCGTCGCACCTAGTGCCATGTGCGACACAAATGCCTAATTTGCGTCGCACCTTGTGCTATGTGCGACTCGAATTCCCCTTATATTCAGGCTGTAATTTGTAGTTTGTGGGGCTGGGGAGAGCAATTTGCGTCGCACCGTATACGACGTGCGACGCAAATAGCTAAAAGATCTGCGTCGTTTTCGCATACGACGCAGATCAATTATAGGTCATCTGCGTCGAGACCTGTACCGTCAAACCCAAGTCTAACGCAAATAGGGGTCCCAGGTCCGACGCAAATCGACATTTTTCTACTAGTGTTTGTTTCAAACGTGATCCTAGAGGATGATCTCGCAACATCAAAGAAGGATCCAAACCTTGGATCATAAGATTATGCCATACTTGACACATACATGTATATTGTACTACATCTCTTGAAGATGATCCATGTCTTATTCATGAGATTTTTATGCTCTTCATATTGCCTTTAACAAAAAGCGTTTTTAAATATCTCCAAGACATATCTGGTTACCATGCTTCTTCTATGATGAGTCTCCTCAAAGATTTACATACTAATAAGGAAGTAACCTGATCTTGTAGGTCAAGTTTTGGAAATATCCATGCTTGCATCAAATCTACATCTGACCCTATTTGAAATGCCTTAGATTTGTTGGCGTATTTTGGATCCTTTTGTATTATAGGATTTTTGCCAAAATATTTGTTAATTGTGGTACTCCATCTGATAGACTCTTCTTTCATGAATTTGTCTTTATCTCCAGATAGAGAATCCATCGCTTTATGATGATTTAAACACTTATAGGGATAAGGCTTATATGCTGGCGATATTGGATGGAAAATTAATGGTTGGGTAATATTCATTATTAACCTTTATAATTTAAATTGTCTCCTGAACTTCACATATATTGTTTCCTTCTACATATTTATATATAGAGATCTGAATTCTTAACCACTGATTTTTCTAACCACTTATTTAGAAGACAATAATAACTAATATTTTGAATTACACTTAAGAAATTATTTTTAGAAGCAATTTCTCTAAGGATAACATTTATCTATTCGTAGATAAATATTACATTAATTAAAAATAAATGGCCTAAGGGGAATCTTCTAGAAATGGTCCTTGCAGACAAGGTCTGCCATGGCGTGATAGTCTTCATCCTCGCTTTCATATCCAGCCACGTATCTTCTGATGGTAAAATAATAGCCATCTTCAGGTACATAGTTGAAACTGGCCCTGAAGATCATCCTTTGATAGGTGTAATCCCATGCATATCTTCTATTGAGAAAGGCAAGGTACATCCAAGGGAAAAGGCCTCTGAGACCCAAAGCTCCCAAAGTTGGCAAAGGCACTTGAAATGCACCATAGTACCTGCATCTTCGCTATACCCTGGGTCTCTCCTTATTACCTTTACCGACGTTTCAGTGCATACTAAGATTAGGCTCTTGGCATAGGCCCAGGTAAGAGTTTGGGGTCTTGGAAAGTTGAAGGTATTAGATACCTCTTTCCCACAACTCTTACAAACTAGAAGAAGTTCATCCTGTGAACTTTCTAATAGCCTTGGCCATATGAAGGTAGGCAATAAGTCGATATTGGCGCCCACCTTAGTAGCGCTAGATTCCGCCAGCGTTGGATCCTCTGGCTCTATGACTGGATCTTCTCCAAAGATCCTGGCCATATGGGTGTTCCATTGCTGAATCTTTGCTACTTTAAAGACTTCTTTGTCCTCTTGGACAATGTCTAGGGCCTGATGATGATTGAAGCAATCCTCATCAGCGTCGCCTAAAACATCCTCATGATGGTCGAAGTCCATTTCTTTGAAGTTTTGTGAGATGAGCAGAAGATGATCAAGAAAGTCTTGTTTTCGAAATTTTGTAAATTAAAGAAGTAGAGATGAGATAATGAGTGACATATCTAAAATACACTTCTTTAAATAGCCGTTTTTCGCATAACGATTACTTTAACAATGACTTCTAGGCTTAAACTTTAAGTGTTGGGATCACTTTTCATGAAGTTTAAAAGAGAACTTGACTAAGTTGATAGTCATCCTCATGTTGATTTTACATTTATAGACCTTAGGGCTTATGTTCCAATTTTTTGATTCATTATCCTCTTCTTTAAACGTTTGAGTTTAATGCATGAGTATCATGAATACAAGTATGTAGTTTGTTACGCATAGAGAAAAATAATATCGAAATGATTTAGGTTTAAAATTAAACGTGATTTATTCAATCATTATCAACTACTACATAGTATCTAGAAGAGACTATGAACATTTAGCTTGATAATAAAACCTAATAACATAAATGAAAGGGTATTCCATAATCCATTAAACTCTAATTCACCCTAAGATGAGAAAAACTGATGACAATTTGTGGTTCTTCATCTTCTCCCACATCTGGATCATCATCATCCGAATAATCATCAATCAATGGCATGGGAAAGCTAGTTTCCCTTATATGATCATGCCATAAACGACAAGTACACTAGTACTGGATTAATTTCTTGAAGTTGTTATTGTTTTCCAACTGAACCATCCGATATTTCCTTATGAAAAGATCTAGGATGCTTTCACAAATAATTAATCTATGGTATTTGTGGGATAAATCCAAAGGGAAAAATTATTTAACAATGTTCAATCCCTAGGCCTTACATACCATCATGAAATTATGCAAGTCTTTCTTTTCTAATAAAGGCCAAGATTAGTTGCTATGAAATCAAGATCATTTTCTATTTTTGTGGCGTTAGATTCTTTTTCCTCTATATCTTCTTGTTAGATCTTAGGATCCTCCCCAAAATACTTAAGAATTTTTGTTTGCCACTTCTTAGTTTCCTCATCCTTGAATTCTTCCCAATCTTCTTGAACAAGATTCCTCATCATGAAATTATGCAAGTCTTTCTTTTCTAATAAACGGCTATTTTCTATGTTAAACCTATGCCTCGAACATTCCCTGGGGAAACTAGGGATAGTGTTAACTTGCGGGTTGGCCATTGTTTTTTAGAGTGAAGGTATTGGTATGAAGAGAAAGCTTTAAATAATGAATCAATCTTCACCACTAGAGATTAATTTATAGTACGTGAATATAGCATTTACTCCTATTTATAAGGGATAACTAAATATCACGTTTTACATATAAATTGATCAAGTGATTAAATTATCCTAATTCCGTTTAATTTTGTCCCTTATCTTTGCCCTTAGTGGGTAAATTGGATAAACATGGTCATCCTACTACATATCACTTAATTCTCAATATTTTGTATTTGTACGTTTAAGAATTAATTTGATGATAATTAAGTATGTGTCAAGTAGAATTAATTCGCATGCATAAGTGGGAGTCCTCATCATTACTCTTTAGGAGTAATCATCTTCCAACTTCAAATCAATCTTCAGTTTAGTCTCCCAAGAGTCAGTATATAACTCTTTTTAATGGGGATTTAATTTTCGACTATACATTATTTGATGTGACTGTTCTAACCCGTTCATCTTATTTATTTTGGGAATTTAGTTATTTGTTTTGGCAAACAATATCACATAAATAAAATTTGAACAATTGCGAATAATGTAAAAGAAGAAATTAAACAAATAACCAACATGCAAGAGATAAGCAAAATATTTATATTTATAAAATTAACAAAAATTAAAAAATGCAACCTAAAATCGAAGATTTTAAGAATCTCCAATTCCTAACTTAGAACTAGAATCATAAGTTTAGGCAGACATTTAATCTTTTGGGGATGGTCGTTTAAAGGCGTCTGAGTTAGCGCCGGATTCAGTGTCACCGTGGTCCGATCTGGCACTGCTACTGTCCTAAACTCTCTTCCTCTTGGCAGGAGGTTCATCATTATTGTCATCCTCCTCCCTTTGGCGGGCAGGAGGGGCAGCATCCTCTTCATCTTCTTCCTCATCATCACCTTCATCACCACCAGAATTTTCTAGTGAAGAAGGTGAGGAGTCTTTAGAGGCATCTCCAGAAGCCTCCTTCTCTGATGAGAAAGGGTTACTCCTTTCATATTCAGAAGAAGAGTACTCTTCCTCTTCCTCATCATCCGACTCCTAAATTTGGATTATTTGAGGAGACAGAGGCGCTGACTCTTATGGCCAGGGTTGGCAATTTCTGAAGAACTCTCCTCTTCTGGGAGGACAATTCGAAAACTGTTGGTGATGAGGATGGTGAGTGCAAAGATGATGAAGATGACGATTGGGAAGTTAGGGAGTTTTCCTCCTATGAGAAAGAAAATTTCGAGATTGAGGAAGATGAGGAGGCCATTTGAGAAATTCTTTGGGGGAGAAAGGGAGAAAGAAAATTTAGGAGATGAAGAGAATCAGGAGATGAGTAGTGATTTGAATTATTACATCATTTCCTTTTTATAAGGAAAGTGTCATCTCCTGAAAACCTGATGTTCTCAATAATTACTCCCCTTCAATTGAAATTTTGGCGACTTTTATTCGTTTAAAAAATGGATTGGACTTTCATTTAAATCCTCTATTCCTATTCTAAAGGCTAGGCATTAACATAGTCCATGAACAAAAAGAGCATGCTCCTCACACGTGTTACACTTTTTAGTTATTTTCATTCATTAAAACCCCCCTTTTTTCAGAATTTTAGGAAGACTCGAAATCTTTTCAGACCAATTTCATTTTCACAAACTCGCATACAACCATTAAATTTTGTTTTTTAAAATTCACCATGTCTGAGGGAACAGACTCTCACCACGAAGATGAAATTAGCAAGGCATTGGCTACAAAGGCCCTTTCTCTGCATTCCACAGCTACTCGCTAATTGTGTACCACCATCAAAGTGAATCTCATCCATTACAGGCCCCAAATGTTCCGGTACTTGAAGAAACATTTAGAAGATGCTGATGCGTCTTTTGAAGAAAGAATAGCTACCATTGGACCTGAATTTCCATTTAGTCTAAGAAAGCAAAAACATCACCATATTCGGGAACAATACTACCAATTCTTGGATCATATTATACTAGAAAATGGCAAGCTTAGGTCTCCCTTTCTCATCAACGTCAAGCATCAACCTTCATTGGCATTTATCCAATAAACCATTTAAGGGATGG